>NC_057354.1:121553569-121878153 GCF_016509475.1 Prionailurus bengalensis | reverse complement strand
CAATCTCTCTGTGGTTAACTCTCCTCTTTAGTAAAATGAGGAAAAGAGTATCTACTTTATAGGGTTACTGTGAGGAATAAGTGAGTTAATACATGAAACCCTTAGAAGACGGCCTGGAATCCAGTACGTCTTCAATAAATGTTAGCTGCTGTCACCTTCAGTATACAAACATGCTCAGTCTTCATTTTTATCACAATCCTTTCTTCAATTCTGTGTACCTCTCTAGCTATGCCCTGACTCCTTCCCTTTTTCCTGAGAACAAAAAAGATCACCAAATTGTCATATCTACTCTCAAGGTTTCAGTACATATTTAATTAGCCTCCACTAGAACATTTGATATTATTCATTTTGAACATAAAATCTTCTCTTGAGTTCTGTGATACTACTCATGGCTGTCTTGCTTTTGACAAGTTATGATCAGTCTGCTTTGTAAGACTTCCTCTACCACTGGTTAAACACTATTGTTCCTCCATGTACCATTTTCATTCTGCTTCAAAGAACCACCGACATGGCTTGATGCACACTTGTGGTTAAAACGACACTCAGGGCAGCTGACCCCAAAAGTCTCTAATTCTGAACTCTCCCATGCTTCAGATACATTTAAGACATTATAGATATTATATTATATGTTAAGATATTAAGATGTATATCTAAAGGTCTGCTGGACCTGGATGTCAAAATGTCCAACACTGCATTCACTCCCAATTTGCTACTCTCTCCTGTCCATTCTCAGTTAATGGTGCTACTCATCTACCTGAATACCAGGCAGAAATCTAAGAGCAATTTGGGGCTCCTCTTTTATCCTCATCCCCCCAAATCCAATCACTTAGTTCTAATGGTTTTACCCCTTCATTTTCTAAGAGAAACTACCCCTTTCTCACCATCCTTACCACAAATTCCCTCGTTCAGGCCTGCAGCATTTCTCACCTCGAACACAAGAAAGGCATACAAAGTCCTTGTTAACTTCAAACACTACTCTTTGCTTTAGAACACAGCAAACTAGATGTGCCCATAGTGGTATGAACCTAACATGTTTGCCTCTGTTTCTGTCTTTGTTATACTGTTCCCTCTGCCTGGAATGCTCTTCCAAATTTGTTACTACATTCCTTCATTTTCTGAGATGCTATTAAGGTATCACATCCACCAGAAAACCTTCTCAAGAATTCCTATGTAGGTTAAGTTCCCTTCCTCTATGATCTAATAGCATCTCAGCTACATCATTATCACTGCACTTACCTAAATTAAAAAAAATTTTTTTTTTCTCTTAATATATCTTTTTCTACAGAGTAGTTACTTCCAAAGGCAGAAACTGCTTTCCTTAGCTTTGTAGCCGCAGTGCCTGGCACATACTTAGCAAATGGTAGGTAGTCAACATATCTTTTTGAAAGAAAATAGTTATTTTCCACATTCTTATCAAATAATTATTTCTGAAACTTGATTTTCACCATGTAATGGTACTGTTCAAAAACATTCAAGGATTGTCACATGGTATTTAGGCTGGTCCTCCAGAACAAAACGCCAAACTACTTACACTGCTTTATCTTCCACCGTACATATATATATATATATATATATATATATATATATATATATATAAAATATTTAATTATATATATATAATATTTAATTTTATATATATATATAAAATATTTAATTCTAAACTACTCAGTCTTTCAAACTAACTTTTTGACCTCTACCTCCCAAAACTATTATAACTTACTAAAGTGTTGGCCTTGAGACTCCTGGGTGGCTCAGTTGGTTAAGCGTCCAAATTTGGCTCATGTCACAATCTCATGTTTGTGGGTTCTAGCCTCACATCGGGCTATGCACTGATGGCTTGGAGCCTGGAGCCTGCTTCACACTCTGTGTGTTCTGTCTTCCCTTCCCCTGCTTGTGCTCTCTCTCTCTCTCTCAAAAACAAATAATAAACTTTTTTAAAAACTAAAATAAAATGTTGGCCTTTTAAATTCAATACTTACTTAGCAACTCATTAGCAATTACTCCACAATGTTGCATGACATTAAAAACATGTTATCAAGAAAAAAAAAAAAAAAACATGTTATCAAGAGGGTGCCTGGCTCAGTCCATAGAGCATACAACTCTTAATCTCAGGGTTTTGAGTTCAAGCTCTGCATTGGGCATAGGTAGAGCTTACTTTTTTACATAGATAGAAACAAAACAAAACAAAACAAAACAATATTGTCATAGATATCTGAATGGAATGGTCACACTCCTAACTTCCATATCTTCAGTAGATGAGTAGCAGGGGAAAGGCCCAAAACACTTTTTAACTTATAAAGACACTTTATATATATATATGAATAGCACTAAATTTTTTTCTGCTTTACTCACCTTTTTTTCCTCGGGTCTAGTCCTCCTTCATCTTTCTTGGCTTGAAAGTCATCAGGAACAAGTAAAAAAGGATTAACTAGTATAGGACTTCTTTCCCTGGAGTTATGCTTCTTCTGTTAATCAAAATGCTAACTTGAGGGACGCCTGGATGGCTCAGTCAGTTAAGCATCCGACTTCGGCTCAGGTCATGATCTCGAGGTCCGTGAGTTCGAGCCCCGCATCGGGCTCTGTGCTGACAGCTCAGAGCCTGGAGCCTGTTTCAGATTCTGTGTCTCCCTCTCTCTCTGACCCTCCCCCGTTCATGTTGTCTCTCCCTGTCTCAAAAATAAATGTCAAAAAAAAAAATTTAAAAAAAAAATGCTAACTTGAAAAAATTCTAGACCACCAGGTTTCCAGAAAGAAACAGAAATTACACTAAGAAAATTAGAGTGTCTTCTGGCTTTTGGAGTGTGGGCTTTCAGACCTGCCATATTAGCATTAATGGTAGGACCATTAACCCAAGTGGTCTTATATAGAACAGTCATTTCTGTTTTTGGAACAAGAGGTGTTGTCAGGAACACAGTTGGCATTAAGAGAAGTCAAACTAAGAAGCAAGCTTGACTCCATCACCTCCAAACACTTTAAAGATAATTGTTGCTCCTAAAGGGATAAAAGCTCTCAGTACAAAATCTTCCAAAGAACACTTTAATTCCCTCTGAGTTCTTGGATCTAAAATACTGGCCTAATGAAAGGAAAATGAGGTTGAGAGAGCAAAGGTGGGAGCAAACAAAAGGAGTACATATGTATATTCAAAAATCTCAAAATCATTTGTAAAAATAATCTACAAAGGCATTTCTGCTAAGAGATTTCAACTGAGATAACCAAACTGCAAAATTTCAGGGTCAGTTCTTAAAAGAATAGAGAATGACACTGAAGTAGCCAACATTTATTTGACTTTGTATGTATCATTTCTAATCTATACAACTTTGTCAGGTGATCTGGCTGGATGGTTTCTTGGGAATCCCCAGTGTTACTATCTTTAGCTTTATTCCCTGTTGGGCTTATGGTATCTTCCAGAGAAAGCCCTGCTACTCTCCCATCTGGATATTCTTGTGCAATGCTTTGAAAGCAGTTTTTTTAGTCATCCACTCTTTAATATGAGCAGATAGCAAAGAATTATCAAACACTTAAGAAAAAGCTGCAATACTAAACAGTGGCCAAAACAAACAGGAAAGGCAACTTGGAGGAAAGAGTCTATGCAGGGAGAAGAAAAACCAAGAAAAAAAAATTATTAATATCCTCAAGAGAGATTAATGAGTGACTTTACAATCATTAAACAAGAACAAAATGATACTTCAAAAAATCAAGAAAAAATAGCTCTGAAAAAATTAAACACACAAATAAAAACTGGGAAGGAAGCAGAATTTAGAGAACAGTCTAGGAGGGTCAATATCTAAAGAACAGTGATTGCAGAAATGGAGAACAAAGAAAACAAGGCAAGCAAATCATAAAGAAATAACTCAGGAAAATTTCCCAGAACTGAAGGATATGAATTTCCGGAGTGGAGAGGCCCACTAGCACAGACACCCACCCAGACATATCTATGACATTCTAGAATATTAGGGTACAAGTGAAGATCCTAAAAGCTTTAGGAAGGAAAACAAAATCAAGAAAATGTACCAAGAATCAGAATAGCATTGGACTACCCAACAGCAACACGGGATATAAACGTCACTAAGAAAAAGGTGAAGGGTGGTGTGGAGGGAGATTCCAGGAAAACGGCTATGTAAGACCTTTTCTACACACCAATGAAAAAGACTGGAATGCTCCTGGACAAACTTTCTCAAGATGATGAAATGCTAGAATACTTTATATTTTTGAAGATATTAAATAGAGAGTTTGGGTCACCTGGATGGCTCAGTCGATTAAGCGGCAGACTTCGGCTCAGGTCATGATCTCGCAGCTCATATGTTGAAGCCCCGCGTTGGGCTCTGGGCTGACAGTTCAGAACCTGGAGCCTGCTTCAGATTCTGTGTCTCCCTCTCTCTTTGACCCTCCCCCACTCGCACTCTTTCTCTCTTAAAAATAAATAAAAGGTTAAACAATTTTTAAATAGAGTTGGAGTTCCGGGGACGAATTTTAGGGACAAAATAGTTGTTAATAATAGAAAACTAGGCAAATAACAAAAAAAAATGTACAGGAAAGGAAACCAATCATACTCTCCCCTAAAAATCTCAGCTGGCAATAGCTTTTACATAGTCACAATCATATACATACCAAACAATGATCTAACAAAAACTAAAACTAACTGGGAGGGTGAGAAAACAGGAAGTGTGGGTGTGTTGGGGGACAGGTGTGACTATTCTCTTCCATGGTGGGAAATCAGGATCTTGGCAAAAACTGGAAAATAAAAAAGTAGCCATGTAAGAATATTTAGAAACACAGAGATGCATACCAAAATAATTAGTTAAGGGTGTTGAAAACAATTGGCTGTGGGAAGAATATTCCTTTTTGGGGGAGGGAGGGGAAATCAGGGGATAACTGGCTTTTATAACAAGCCTTCTAGAACTAATTTATTCTTTAAACCACATACACGCATTTCCAAATTAAAACTATGTACGTTTTTAAAGATGTAAAATAATTCCATTGATGTACATTTAAGAAACCCCCAAACCATTTTTATGGATACATACAAATAGTAATAATTACAGTAATAATGATTAAAACATACTGAACACACTATGTGCCTGGGACTGTTCTAAGTGCATTACCATGTGTTTGCTGATTCAAATTCATAATCCTCATAATAATTACCATGGGCTTGGTGCTATCACCACCCCTCTTTGTACGGATAAACTGATGTGCAGAGAGGTGAAGTAACTTGCTTCATGTTACACAGCCAATAAAGGGACATGCCTAGGATTCAGACTGAGTCTGGCTTCAACACCCACACTATTACCTTCTCAAATAATGCATTAAAAACAGGAAAGATGTTCATTTAAGTGATCAGAGTGGCTCCCCCTGGAGAAGAAGAAAAGGAATGGGACTGGGGAGTGGTAGGAAGGGGACTTCAATGTCATCTAGAATTTTTTTCATTAAAAAAAGAACTGCAAGAATTATGAAAAACTGTTAACATTTAATTCCGGATGATGGGAACATGCACGTTTTATTACTCTCTGCAGTATTCTACAACTTAAAGATGTTTACTAATAGGGGAGAAAAACCTGAGCAAGGACAAATGAATTTATCATTCATCTTAATGATAAATTGATGAAGAATTCAAGCTCTGAAACCACAAAAGATAGAATCCCAGCTAACACTAATTAGATTTGTAACCTTGAGCAAGTTGCCCAGCCATTATATTCCAGTACCCCCTTCTGTCAAATGGAACCAACAACAGTACTTACCTCACAGATACTGTGATAATTAAATGGTTTATTCTTAAAATAGTACCTACCAGTCACTCAAGATGTTTTTACTGCTACTAGTACTACTACTGTACTCATTATCACCTAAGCATTGGCCACTATGAGATAACATCTTGTTTACTCTTTGCCCATTAGACTATCAACCCCCAAAGAACCGGGACCTTGCTGTCCTGTCCTCAGCTGTAAGTCTAAATCCAAGAACTGTGCTTGGTCAGCGGCATGGCTCAAATAATTTTGTTATATAAAGGCTGACTTTTGGTGATTAGGAACCGCCTGTATTTTCCCCTGCTGCCGTCATGCTATTTTATTTTACTCTTCAGTATATGCTTCTGTTGTTCCTTCTGCCTGGAAAGGCTTTCCTACCTTGATGCCTCTGCTCAGGCATCAGTTTTCCTGGGAAGGCTTTCTTGAGGTTGGGCTGCACACTCCTCCTCTGTACACCGTGTACCTTACGCATAACTCAATTGCGACATGTGCAGTATACTGAATATGCTTGTGCATCTGTCTACTCCGACAAGAGCCAGTGAAGTAGCAATTAGCCTTGGACAAATTACGTCTTAGCTTACCTGGCTTATAAGATGGGGATAACAGTAACACCTGCCTCAAAAGGTTCTCAAAAAATTACAAATTTGCATTTGTAAAGCACTTGGAACAATCCCTAGTATCTAGTAAATATGAGAATGTTAAATCATATGGTAAAAATCCTGTTGAAGACAGACACAATGTCTTTGCCCATGTTTGCATTCTCCTATATTGGTGACTATTACAACTAGTCCAGACAAAAGCATTAGTGCCCAGACTAAGTCAGCTATGATAAAGATGGAGAAAGGGTGATGAGCAGGAGGCATGTTTAGAGTGATAAAAATCAACAGAACATGCTGCATGATTAGAAGGAGATGCACCAGGGGCACCTGGGTGGCGCCGTCGGTTAAGCGTCCGACTTCAGCCAGGTCACGATCTCACGGTCCGTGAGTTCGAGCCCCGCGTCAGGCTCTGGGCTGATGGCTCGGAGCCTGGAGCCTGTTTCCGATTCTGTGTCTCCCTCTCTCTGCCCCTCCCCCGTTCATGCTCTGTCTCTCTCTGTCCCAAAAGTAAATAAAAAACGTTGAAAAAAAAAAAAAAGAAGAAGGAGATGCACCATAAAGAAGATAAAACTTAGAATGACAGGTTTTGGATCCTTGATGGATGCGGCTCTATTCACTAAGACGGGGAATAGAAGAAAGCAAAGAGGAAAAGGAAGAGTTACTGGCAAGTTTTTAACAAAATGCTTTATTCAATGTTTAAAGAGAGAATTCCTCTTAGAAATAACTTGAACCTGACCGATCATGTCAGAAATATGACACATTACGTCTAAAAGAATTTAAGCTGGGGCGCCTGGGTGGCTCAGTCAGTTGGGCGTCCAACTTCGGGTTCAAGCCCCACATCGGGCTCGCTGTTGTCAGCACAGAGCCCACTTCGAATCCTCTGTCCCCCTCTCTCTTTGCCCCTCCCCCCACTCGCTCTCTCTCAAAAATAATAAACATTTTTTTTAAAAAGCACTAAAAGAATTTAAGCTCCATGAAGACAGAGACTTTTTCTGCTTTTTTTGCTGCTTTAGTTTGAGCACCTGCAACCATGCCTGGCACATTGTAGGCACTCACTATGTCAATTAAACCAAAAAGAAAGAAGCATCTCCCATGAGCCCAGCACTATTTTAAATTCCTACAGGGAATGCAGAAGAAATGTGATACTTCCTTTCCCACATGAATATATTACTGTTTTGCGTAATATTAGTAATTCACTGTATTATGCAGTACAAAATACAGCTAAGTTCTGAGAAGGAATGATACAGTAAGGGAGATGTATTGGTGCAGAATCTTAAGCCTAGCCCTGAAATATGACCAATATTTCAATAAGTTGAAAATAAAGATACTCCAGGGTGAGTGGTATAAATGTCATACAAACACAATATGATGTAATATGAAGGATCACAAGAAAACTAAGAACAGTTTTGGTAGAGTGGGGCTAGACTCTAAAACAGCCAGAAAGAAACAAAAGGAAAATAAAATGCCAACTCTCTGAAGACTTTCATTTTCCCCATTCCTAAACAGAATTAATTGGTTCCCTTCTTATAACTCTGAACACTGTTTGTGTTCCTTCTGTTACAACCCTTATCCCACTGAATCATTACTACTGGTATATGCACTAGCCTCCCCTAGAGTACTACAAGCTATTTAAAGACAGAGAATGTGTCTAGCATAGTGCCTGGGACATAATAGACACGACTGTGCAGGTCTGAGAGGGAATTTATTTTTAAAAAGATAGCCAACAGAGAACTTTGCAGGTGCTAGGGAATAGGGATAACATGAAATAAATTTTTAAAGATTAGTCTCTCACTTTACTGTAGTTTTGAGTCCAACAGAAACTAAATTGGATAAATAAGCCCAAATTCTCTCCAGAGCTCTAAAAACTTGACTGACACTCAAAGGCACTTATAAGTTACTTTTATATAAACATTTTGCTAGGGGCACCTGAGTGGCTCAGTCAGTGACACCGAAGTGTCTGACTTCGTCTCAGGTCATGATCTTGCAGTTCATGGGTTCAAGCCCCGCGTTGGGCTCTGTGCTGACAGCTCAGAGCCTGGAGTCAGCTTCAGATTCCGTATCTCCCTCTCTCTCTGCCCCTCCCTCACTCACACTGTCTCTCAAAAAAAATTTTTTTTAATTTGTAAACATTTGGCTAAAATTTTTAAAAATCTGTTTCCCAGGTTTATTACTATCAGTCTTTTGCTATACACAGATAATTAAAAATAAAAATTAATACAATCTGCAAAATCAAGAAAAACAAAGTCTTGTTCAAATTCAACCAGTTCCTTTTTACTATGATTAGGAAGGAAGGAAGGAAGGAAGGAAGGAAGGAAAGAAGGAAGGAAGGAAGGAAGGAAGGAAGGAAGGAAGGAAGGAAGGAACAAACAAACGAACGAAAAGAAGGAAAGAAAAATTAAGGACTTCTATTAAGGTTAGTATCCTAATCTCAAGACATGAAAAGGTATCTCATGGTAGATAGCAGAAACATAGGCAATCTAAAGCCAAGAACATTCTATTCCCTTGAAGCAACAAGCCCCTCAAAATTCTGGTATGAAATTTTTCCATATTTAAATTCTATGTACTATTCAAAGTATGCTGGTAACTACCTGATCTAAGAGAAAACACTATAAAGTAAGTTAACCAAACTACCTGATGGTCTACTGGAACAGTCTTCCAAACAGAAAAACAAATGTCAGAAGTAATCTATTTGCTTCTATACAACAAATTTTAGACAACCTTCAACTGGAATTAAAACCACACTTTCCCAACAGAAAAACGTTTAGCAAAACAATACCGAGGACTGCTAAAATCTAAAAGAATCCTATAATGAGATTTGGCTGGGGGGGGGGGTGGGGTGAGGAGGGGGGGCGGTACTTAATAAACATCATTAGGCTCTAGCTGCAAAACAGACAAGTTCGGTTAGAATGGTAGCACTGCATCTGCAGCCAACAGTAATCATCATCAGGCTAAAGAAAGGCAGGTTTTTCTTGCCATCTTTATTCAAGTATTTCACAGCAGTTATATTACAAATTACAGTAAATGTTCAAAATTCCAGAATTCAAAAATTAAATAATTTACTTCAAACTAATGTAAAATGAAGTCAAATGCAAAACATCAATTTAACACAATTCTAAATTAAACTATAAACCCAAAATAGACCATAGTTGATGAAGTCTACTTAATCTACAAAGTAGACATACGTGACTGAAACCAAAGAGGACTCCCAAAGTCTAAATAACTGAATGTACAAAATACAAAAGATGCAGGTACAAGCCCAAATTCAAGCTTACAATGTGATTACAAATAATAATTATAATAACAATGGCATTCAGCTACGGGACCTGACACTGAAGATAACCTACCAAATAGCACCATAGCTGAACCAACTTAATCAAAAATGGGAAGATATTACCACCCCACTCCCTAAAAATAAAATCCAGTAAACCTACAAATACATTGGCATATGAGAGAAATCAAGTCATGAAAGGACATAAAACAAAACAAAACAAAATTAATCACAGGTGAGATTCAAGCTCAAAAACACAATTAACTCCACAGCCATCAGTTTCAACCCTAGTGCGGTTCCATCATCTTCAAAAAGCTCCCATGGTCCCCACAGCTGAGCATTAACCATTGTTGGGCTGTGCTGTGATACATATTTTACTGATCTGAGAGCAAAGTTTTACATAGGAGCTATCATTTATAATGCTCACAATAGGAAATAAGAACAGAGGTCAATTTGTACATATTTTCGCCAATGCTATACAGCAAAAATTAAGAACTTACATAAAGGTAAACAAAATTGAGTCCACTTGGATAATTTCACAAGCTGCTTTAAACTATAGAACCACCAAATATCTGTAAAGTAAGCAAAACTGGTATAGTGTGTGGTTTTTGGGGGGGAGAGGGGGCAGAAGGGGAGCAGAGGAGTTGATATAATTTCAGCTAATTTTTCTCCCCTTGGCATTAGACTGGCTTTCTCTTTAAGACCTAAACTGTTCAAAGTGGCAGTTCCTATCATACTGAGGGTGCCTCCTATTTCTCCATCTATATCAAGGTTAAAATAAAAAAAACTTGATCTTTTGGAAGCATTTTAATGCTAAACATAAATAAATTTCCCTTGTCAAACCCACTGATGGCTAAAATCTTAATTAACTTGTACAAATTTAGTAACCTACTAAGAACATGTGCGTTTTTTTTTTTCCTTTCACAAGTGCTGCTGTTACTTGAACAGAATGCTTCTGAATTAGAGTAACTGGAATAAATATTTAAAAAAAAATAGTGCAGCAAGAACCTGAGACTTGCAAAAAACCCTTTTAGCAGAAACTTGCTACAAAAAATCTGCTACATCTTATTTCATCAAATCTTTAAATTCTGTAACAATTTCCATCAAAATACAAAATGCTAATGTATTAGACAGTAAAATAGTCTGAACTGGTATGATGGTAATAAATACTAAAGAAAGCATGAAAATCCTCCCAATAATCAAATTAGAGGTTTCAAATAACCTCCCCTTTAAAATGGTTCATCGTTAATCGCACTTGCCCACCTTAAAAATACAGTGTGTCTACACGGGTAGCATCTTGAATTACATGACTTAACTGAATATTATGAAAACTTCATAGACTAGGTATAAAGAAAAAAGTGGCATTTCTTAAAAAATTAAGCTATAATTAGAAGGCGCAAAATGTTAATGTAAATGCCAAGAAGCACTTAAGATTACTGCAGTAGCCTACGGCCAACGTGTGCTTTCTGCGCTGGCATTGGGCACACTCCAAACAGCCAGAGACAAGGAGACAAGTACCTTAGCTTCAGCGGGTAAACGGTGGCAAAGTGATTACAGGACTCTGTAAACACTACTGGTAACTAAAATACAAAAAGCTGAGGTAGCTCAGTATCTCTGCAGTAGTCCAAGACCATTTGCTCTAATTAAAACCCAAACTATATGTGTTGCATATATTGGAAAGACACACCGGCAGCTAACGGCTACAATGAATGAAGTTATCAAGCCAACTTGTCAAAATTTTCTACTTTTTTTGTTTAAAAATCATCTGATAAAAAAATGTCACTGCACTCCCTTTGCCTCTTTGCAACTGCCTAGACTGTGTCTCCAAATTTGTAGAAAGTTTTTGTAAAACTAGTAACCCATAATTAATTTTAGGTAAGTACAATTCAGAGAAATCACTCAACAGGTCCAAAACGGGTTCCAATCAAAATGAATAGTTGTGAAGGTAAGCTTATGGTAAGGGATTTAAACATTAATACTGTTAATGTCCATTAATGTCCATTAATTCAAGGACCATACCAGAGCTCACCTGCAACTATGCATATAGAATATGAACTTTATGGAGCTTCTGACAAATTCCTCTTTTCTGTCCATTTGGCAAGTCCTGGCTTTAAAACAAAACAGTAACAATTTACTATACACGAAATCATTCTTCTCTGGGAACTCAAATATGAATAACTATTAAATTGCCACTGAGAGAAGAAAAAAATGTCATCTATCTATTTTCTGGCCATCATTGTCAGCAATGCTGGAAACGTGTGAGTTTTTGGTGGACTGGGTAGTATTTGTTGTTGTTGTTTTATTACATGTTTCTTAAACAGAAACAGACCATACAGGAAAACTTACCATTTTAGTATATATCATGTGGCTTAATGAGTGTCTTCATTGACTTTTGAAAACAAGATAGGCATTTTATACCAAAACACTGGTTGCCTCTCAACGACACAGAGTATCAAAACTTATTTTCAAGGTTGTGACCAAAGAGACATTCTAACTGATTTGCTACAAACAAGCCCATCCTTTTGTTTAGCCTTACCTTTCTCAAATGAATTAAAAGGCACGTTAAAGGCAGTTCTAAAGAGCCTAATCTGATTTCATCCAGTTTCTTCAGTTTCCCACCAGAATATACCATAGCCAACTCTAAAACAGGTTTCAGTCCATTACCCAGAGGAAAAAATAAAAACAAATACGCTAAAAGGAGCAGAAAGGAGGGGAAGGAAAAAAACAAAAACAAAAAACAAAACAGGTTGCCCACTGTTTAAACAATTCAACACAGTTAAGAGAACTGCCCCATCCAGTTTCCTCGAGTTTGCTGGTCTGCTCCCTAAGAGAGGTCTCCAAAAGAGAGTGCACGAAAAGAGGAGCAGAAGTGAGAGCAGTTTCTGTAGCACCAAAATCTCCAATCTGTGGGGTTGTATTTTTTATTTGTGGAAAATACAACACGTTTCTGAAGTTCTGTTTGGTTCTTGTAGGCTGGTTGGTTTCAGGTACCTGAGACAATAGCACCAAATTCAACAGAGAGAAAGAATGAGTGAGAGAGCACTTTACACCAAGGCTCTGCACATAATTGGTGCAATTTGAAATTGAATGGCTCAGAAGACTGCTCTGTCAGGAGCAGATTGGAGAGGATAAACCACTCATCTTGAAAAGTTCATAGGAATGTCTCAAACATATGAACTGTTCTTTCCATCTCCTACAAGGGGGAAAAAAAGTGCATGTTATCTATTAAAGGAAGGACAAAAGTATTATGGGAAAATTCACTCTAACTTTTTAGAGAAAGAAATTTAGATACAAGTTAAGCTTTAACTATTTTCCTAATTATAATACGGGAGCTTCTCTGTAAGACTATCTTATCTGCCCTAGACACTTCCAAATGCCTCCCATTGGATATTTAGGCGAATGGATGATGCTAGTACCACTCAATGAGTATTTATTGTGCCAGATATTGTACTAAGAGATTTATGGATATAAATAATTTGTCAGCTAATAAACAAAAGAGTCCATTTGAATATAGGTAGCCTTACTCCAGAGCCTGAGTCCTTCCTTTACTCATACTCTCCCAAAGCAAAATGAATGTACTCAGCCTAGTAAAACTTGTACCCAAAGTAGAATGCACCTGTTCCCACTGCAATTCACTCTAATCAGAGCTGAACGAAAAAAGGAGGGAAAAAAAAGAGCCAGAAATAGTCACTGCCATCACCACCAGAAACGCCACTCACTGGTGATTCTGCTATAGCTCCCTTCCCTCCCTAAACAAAACCCCTAGATTATAGAGGTCCAAGTCCCCTACTGAAAAATGTTTCAGTACTAAAGAGTATTCAATACATTCAAGCTAATCAAATGTCAATCGTGTGAACAAACAAGTTCTGGGTGGGTGGGGTTGGGGGGTAGTAAAGAACTCTACCCTACACATTTCACTTAGATGGCCAAGTGTCAAATACATCTAAGGCATCTGGTACATCTCTGTATACAATTAATAGGCCAGATTATCATTGATCAAAAATTTCTCATATATGATCAATAAAAATCACTTTTGCTAAATGTTTCATCATCTTATTACTGAATAAGAAAAAAAAAGTCAAGTTATAAAACAATATTGTATAAAACAATATACAATATGACCTCAATTTTTAAATATACATTCACATACTTTGCTCTCTTCCTTTGATTCAAGTCCAATATTCCTTATTACACATGAAAAATAATCCCATCCTCTGCATACAAATCTTTAATATACTAGAAATGCTCCTGGAGAGCAGGGACTGTCTTATTCATGTTTTGCAGCCCAAACATCTAGCACAGTATCTGGAACTATAGGCATTCAATAAATATGTAATAACCAGACCACCAGATAAATAAGCTAACAGGCAAATGAATAGGGAGTCTAAGTCACTTAGCCATTTAGTGGGTTGCTATTTGCTCAGATGACTTCAGAAAGCAGAAGTGTGGCTTGATGATGTAAACTGTATGAACAGATATGAGTTCCTATTTATAAGGAAGAACTCACTTATGGCCCGAAGTTGTCTAGAAAGGGAACAATTCACTTTAAAAGTGCTTAAACAAAAGAACAAGCACTCCTTTGTGCAGCCATTTCATAGGACTAGATCTGATTAATGAGATGCCTTTTAAGTTCTCTTCTAATCATTAATGGGGTGGCAAACAGATCTCACTGCCCAGGCCCATTCCTTTAATCAGCAGTGGCTGCCTTGATAGCACTGGTAAGTACTGTAAGGCCATCCCCACATTCAACTGGCCCAGGTGATATCTTTAGTGATGTCAGTAACAAGAAAGGGACAAGAGAATTGTGGCATGCTCTTCTGTGTATTTCCTAACCCAGAACCACGAATTTCTGTGTTTTCATAAACAAAGAATCTCAGATTACTTCTGTCCTGAGACAAAATGATACAGTAAGGCTTTATTCTTCAAACTATAACTCTTAATGAGTCTTCTAATCTTAAATCTTCAAAACATTCTTCAGTTACTTGGTGAAAGATAGAGACTAACTTTTTTCCCTTTTTTGGGGGAGGTGGGGTGGACAAGTAAAAGCACGTATCTGTTTAAGGATGCACTGAGCACTTACCTCTACGAGTTGTGATTTGTCATAATCTTTACGATGACGATAGATGCACTGACTAAGAAGAGAATATAATCTCTCAAGTTGATCAACTGCCAGATTGTTGCTTTTATCTACCAATAAATCAAGCAATTTCTAAGAAAAATTAGAAGAAAAGAGAATAAAATAAAGTTTGTTTTCATTGTTCACACTGAAACAGTTATATTCAAATGGTTAGGTAAGAGACACCACAGGTTATAGTGTAACAGTGACACCTGATTTTAGAAGATTCTAGGGCTTAGTTTATTACCAAGACCATTTTCTAAATCCCTCAAAACACACAAAACTCTTTTTTTTTTTTACTAGAAGCCCCAAAGCACTTATATTCCTAGGTTATAGCAAGAGATTATCAAAACTAGCTTTGTTCAACTGACTACAAACATATTGAAATGTGTTTCCATTCATTTAGAATTGACGATGGGGGGACAACACCTGGCTAGCTCAGTCAGAAGGGCATACAACTACTGATCTCGGGGTTGTGAGTTCGAGCCCCACATTGGGTGTAGAGATTACTTTAAAATAAAATCTTAAAAAAAATAAACTGGGAATAGCTAAGCTTACCTTCAATCTCTCATGATCAACTATAACAGGTGGCACAGGCTCAGAGGGCTCTTCTGGAACCAGTTCCAGGCTTGTTGTTTTTGCCTGCTCTAAAATTAACTTACGATATTTCTTTACTTTAGAAGCACCTACAATTGAAAAAAAAAATGCACTGCAGCAAGTAAAAGTTAAGAAAAATCAGACTTAAACAACTATAAATTCTTTTACCCACCACAAAAACTTTTTGGAATAAGGGTATATTCTTTAAATGGTAAATGATTTTTTTTTTGTAAGAATAAGTAGCCCACATTAAAGAGAACTAAACCACAACTATGAAAGCCAAGCCATACTAGAAGATCATCTAATAAACATATCCACTTAAAGGAAGAGAAAAGCAATCTTCACCTCTAAGCACTAACTTATAAAGCAGTCTTCACTCTTTTTATGATTCATTCTTTTTACTACAGTCATCATTTTATAATTTGGAGCTTGCAGCGGTGCCGGGGCGGCTCAGTCTGTTAAGCATCCAACTCTTGATTTTGGCTCAGGTCCCGATCTCACAGTTGTCAGATCAAGCCCCACACTGGGCTCCATGCCGAGCATGGAGTCTGTTTGGGATTCTCTCTCTCCCTCTCTCTCTGCCCCTCCCCTGCTTGTGCTCTGTCACTCTCAAAATAAATAAACATTTTTTTAAAAATTTGGAGCTTTCAGAACTGGAAGAGGGGAAGGAACCTAGAAAAGCAGATGCAAACACCAAGTAAGGCCAACCTATCTTCATTATTTCCTTGCAAAGAAAAAAAATCTTCTTCAACATTAACTGAAATTTCTTATTTTTCTCTTTTACATTGCCCAGAATTCTATTAGAAATTGATCTGGGTTATGACAATTTTCCTTAAAAATATAAGCCTGTTTAAAGTATAATAGGGCTAGCGATCTTTCCTACCTTAGAGTGAAATACTATAATCTAATTATTTTCCTCTCAACATCATGCCAAGACCAGCCACACTACGAAGAAAACAAATTCTGAGGTGGCTGAGCATGATCTGACAGCACCAGGCACTCCAAGGGCTAGCCAGGGCTGGAGGCCATCAAGCCCTATGCTCTCCTCTGTCTGCATACTCTATGAGAAGGCCTGGGGGAAGGAACACCAAGACAAACTAAACTATTTCAGAACTCTATACAGGACTGGCCCACATCACAGACACCAAGGAGAACCTTTCCCCTCCCTCCTGCCTTAATCCTCTTATTCCCACGTCTTCAAACAATTCCCTCTCATCAATGCCTGCTAGACAAATAGTAAAAGAACTAAAATATTGCCTTCGAAAACAAATACCTCCATGTAGCAGAGAAACTGTATATTTCAGACAGGCTTTAGAGTGAAAGCCTTGTTTTATAGTTCAATTAACATATGCGAAGAGTTTTGTTAAGACCTTACTGATCTCACTACCCTATCTACGGACATCCAGGAGCCTGACAGCTTCCACTAGGTAACACTGCCCTCCCTGACATTTACAAGTGAAAACTTCAGGTAAAGCTTTTACACAACAAATATCTTTAAAGTTTTTAGGTAATCAATTGAACATAATATTAATTTAAACCTTTTCTGCAAGCTCACTAAAATCTCATAGTGAAGAACACTAAAAAGGATTCCTTGCCTCGTACCCACAGTGCCTCATCAGAAAGAGCTCTCCCTTTCTCCCACTCTGTCCCAGTCATTACTTAACCCTAGCTTCAACACATTTTTAAAGTTTTGACCGTATGATAAATATAAATAAATACCAAAATAAACACTGCTCTTAAAACTACCTTCTATTATTGAAGAAAAAGAAAAATTCTCAATAGGTAGCATTTAAGAACAGTACACACACACACACACACACACACACACACACACACCCCTACCTATCTCTTTATCCATTAAAAGAATTCTAAGACCTTGAATTTTATTTTCCTACTTCCTAATTCTGCTAAAGGGCTCAAAAACTGGCAGCAAAAAACTTTTCCCACATAGCCCAAATCCCAGGCTAAAGCTATATATAACTCCGCACAATTTAGAGAGCATGACAGAATTTCAAAATAGCCTTGTGTTAGAAGAGTACCTATTCAGGACAGAAATGTATATTCAAAGGGTAGATCTCTAACTCACCCCATCCCACTATGGGCCAAAGAATGAAAAACAAACTAAAGCTAGGAAACCCCAGGCCCCCATTACTGCTTCTTCTTAAAAGAATCACACAGCCACGGGAAGTCAGAAGCTGGCAGAGTGCTCTGAGTCTGTGAGAACAAGGTAGATCTGACAGTGCTCATTCTACCGTTTCCTATACCAATGGCCTTACAAAGCAATGGAGCACCTTAGACTCAACATCCCTCAGATTCAACAGTGAATGCCTGGAATGAATATACCTCAGTACGTGTCAGGTACCAGAACAGGTGATTAATATACATGACTTACTTAATCTCTGCAGTGACACAACTCTAAGTTTAATTCAGAAGATGGAAAAACAGGTTTGGAGAGCATAAGTAACCAGCTCAAAGTCACATGATTATAATGAA
The DNA here is from genome assembly GCF_016509475.1 of Prionailurus bengalensis. Lineage (NCBI taxonomy): Eukaryota > Metazoa > Chordata > Mammalia > Carnivora > Felidae > Prionailurus > Prionailurus bengalensis. Next base: position 121,860,336 of record NC_057354.1, on the reverse strand, counting down.
CAGAAGTGGTAATTTAACGTGGGTCTACAAGAGTGTAACATACCATACTGCTCTAGTATCCAAGTCTTCTCAGCCCATGCCTACCCCACCCCACCCCAATAATTCTTATCAGAATTCCATCTTAACACTTATGGGTTTACTTTAGCCATAAATCCAATAGGATCGGGATGACAATCAGGTGGGAAGCAAAAGAGTAAGCAGACAGGAAAGCAACACATTCTGGGCCATAAACCCTCTGAAACTTCCACCCAAATGTAGTATTCACGTGTTCACTTTTCTAGGGAAAGAGATGAAAACTTTAACAGATTCTCAGAGAGTTATATAACTGCTTATCAACTACCGCTACTGATGACCAGACAAAATAAGCAATTAGTTAACTCAGGAGTTTAAAATTTCAGGTTTTTAAAAATATTCGTTCTACCTTCTTTATCCAGTTCTGCATCTTTAACCTCCACATCAGGGCCAGGTTCTAACTTCTCATTATTGCTACATTCCAGTGCCTCTAGTTTCTCAGGATCATCTCCAAGATGTTCATTTGAAGTTTCTGGTTTTTCTTTTGACTGGTCCTCTGGGAGAATCTTTTGTTCAGAACTACATTTATCTCCACTACCACAGAAAGAAACAACTTCAGCTTTGCCATTCTGACACTCCAGAACTGGTATTCCTTCAAAACTGTCGGTGGAGGCCTCACCATTTAGACAGCTTCCTTTAAGGAAAGGCTCTTTCCTAGATGTCTGCTCTGGATTTAGAGAACTGCTGCTGTTGACGAGTAGAGACTCATTGGAACTCTCTTCTTCAGTAGATGCAAAGTTCTCCTTCGTGCCGGCTCCATTGTTAAGCCTCTGCCCCTGGTCCATGTCCATGATGTCACACGATGATTCATCATTGGTCATAGAAAGGTCTCCAGTCTCTTCTCCATTTTCTTCATGGCAGTCAGTGCTTACCTCAAACTCTCCATTCTCTAGCAACTTCCTGTCCTCTGTATGGTTCTCATAGTCTGCAAATTTGGTGTCCTCTTCATCTTTTTTTAAATTATTGACTTTCCTTTTCTTAATAATTCCTTTACCCCACTGTGATCGCCGCCTCGATTTTCTCCGAACTCGAACTATTTTACAGGGGAGGAAAACAGATATGTAGAACTTGGGAGTGCAATACTTGTTTTACAAACGTTCACTAAATAAGACCCAAAAGAAAGTAAACCGCCCCCCGCCCCCAAAAAAGAACATAAAAGAAAGTAAACCCATACCGGTATAACACACAAAAACTACTTAGCTCTTGACATCCATGCTGACTAATCCTCACAACTTACAAGTAGAATGAATATGAAGTCAGAGATGAACTCTGAAGAATGAAGTTTTTTTTTTCCTGAAGAATGAAATTTTTAAAAGTTTATTTCCTGTAGGAGTTTACCCAGCATTAATTATTTTCTATTATCTTAAATTTACAACTATTCCTAATTCCTAACATCCAAGGACCATGCATCTATTATGTACATTTCAGAAATGACCACATTACCAGTCTGCCTAGAAAGTTTGGGGCCATAGCCCTGGATTTCCACCAGGAAGGTAAATGCTTTGCCAGCATCACCCAAAAGCTCCTAAACCATGAAAGAAAATGAACACATGCTCCAGTATATCAAGGTAGAATAGTTACAGGTATCCCACAAAGAATTATCTATTACATCTCCTTCCCAAAGAAGGAATCCCCACAGTTAAGTATAGTCATGGATAGAAACCCTATGATGGTTATAGAGGACAATCTGGTTAACCAACTGTTAGTCTTCTCTACTATAAATGGTTCATCAAATAGGATCAATTGGTTACACAGTTGTTATTTTAAAATATGGGGAAAAAAATTAAGCCCTCTGCTATCAAGGTAGCAACAACATTAACAAAACACTGAAAATAAATATTTGGTCAGTTATATGAAAAGGAAGACCCACAAAAATTGAAAATACTGTATTTATCTTTAGATGCTAGAAACCATCAGGAGCTTTATGAGTACTTCCAGCTAACAATAGGCTCAGGAATCTTTAATTCCCCAAATATGCGTTTACATACTTTTTCATCCTTTCATCTTTAATCCTTATGGAGTCTCTGTATGTAAAGACAAGGTATTCACAGGAAATGGACAAATGTTGTTATAAATATTACTCTTCTTTCTTATCTAAGAATAAATCTACTAAAGATTTCTGAAATTATTTCCAAAATTCAAGTTATTTAGTCACTTGGTTCAAACTATATTTTGCCTTCAAAACCGTATCATTTGAATCATCTCACCATTTCTTTTCCCCCTACTAATTTCTATTTTTATAACTTACAGTTACAGGGTAATTGGAGAAGAAATTTATTAGTTTACTGTTAAAAGCTGTACATAAGCTAAAGCGATGGGCATTTGTAAGCATTCCATTAACTATATGAAAAACTAATCCAGTACACGTTAAAAATGGGGAAAAAAATTCACCTTGTTCTTTCTCTAAAAGGTGGAGCTGTTAGGTTTTTACTACCTGACAAGTCACTCCTGACAGTGTGACCTCACTTATTCTCCAACCGTGCAACCAAAAGTACAAGAGGTTCCCCTTTCCCTTCCTCACTAAGCTACAGAACTCTAGAACAAGTAGCAGCTCAACTCTGCTCAGTCAAGAGCCAGCTCAATTGTTTGATCTGTAGTACACTAAGCAAAGGCTGTAGAAGGCCTACTGAAGCAAGTTTATTTCTAACACTTTCATCCCAGCCAACAACAACAACAAAATGTTCTCACTTGGGAGGATGTCAAACTAGAAACATTTTTCCCCTCCTTATAGAAATATTTCTAGTGGTTAGTATGATTTTGGCAAAATAAGAGAACTTGATCATATAAGCTCCACAGGAATAGGGAATTTTGTGTTAGGCGCGGCTGTAGCTCCACAGCACCTGGCATATGGTAGTATGTACATTTATGGAACTAATCTTTAACATACCACTTCCTTTCACGGGACACTTTGTGTGAAAAAAAAAACCAATACAGGGGCACAATCTTTACAGTCAATTTTTATAGCCTCTCTGAGCTTGTTTCCAAAACTAAGACCTCAGGAAAGCAACTCTCCCTTAGGGATATTTAGATCTATAATTCAAGTAACTTAATGTAAAACAGACAAATGATGAGTCACATATGCCATCTACTGGTAAGAGAAAACAAAACTCACATTTGTAGATTAAAATAATATTTTAATGTTTAAGGGAACTTAAACTGCTTAAAGCCAATTTTCAATGGGTTTTAGTTAGTAAAATTTGTATCAGATAAAGAGAATGTACAGGACTTCAAAGTTTAAATTAGAGTGCTATGTTCTATAATCCAGATGATGATCCAAGATACAACTACACCAAATAGCTTTAATCAGTTTCATGGAACCAAATATACTACTAAATCCTTCAAAATTTCTCACATATGAATGCCACTTATCACAAAGACAAAAGCTAAAACAATGAGTATGTTTCATCCATTCGAAGTCAATGCCACTGGTGAACGAACATATTATGGCCAGCTTTACTGACAGTTTCAACAGTATTGCCACTTTTATACCAGAACAGTATGGCTAACCTCAGTGAAACATATGGACTATATTAGGAAGATGCTGTGTTCATTAACATCTGTCTTCTGGAAATCTTATATATCACCATGAATGAGGAAAAGTGAAGAAAACTTAGAACTAGTACTAAATTTTCCCTAAGTGTATCTCACTTAAACAAAAATAGATTAAAAGGGCTGTACACATTTTTCAAAGTGAGCACAAGATACTCTCTCAGAAAAATGAACCTCCTACTGTCAGCCACTCCCTTAAGTCAAAGTTTCTACTCTCCACCATAAAGAGAATATCTGGTACATTATAGAGCAAGGGTTAGGACTGGAGGCAGGGGTGGATGAAAAGTCTGTTGGCTCCACATCTCTACCCCGAATCCAAAGCTTAAGACTGAAAATATTCAAACCTAGTTCAACACCCGCAAGTACTGAATATAAACAGAAAAGAGCAAATACGGTTAGAGAAGCATGTTCCTCATTCAGCATCTGACCCCACAAGCCCTTCCCCTCTGAACAGAGAAAAGCTGAGAAGATATGTGGGGAAACAACAGCACCTGGTTTGTGTCCCCAGTTCCTAACAAATCTGCATCCTTCTCAGGTGTCCCCACTATTGGATAACAGGGTCTCCTCACTCACATGCACATTTATTTGCAGAGTTGTGCCAGACATCCAATGGATTTCTTTGTTTGTGCCGAAATGCCTCTTCAACTCTAGTTTCTGTCTTCCGAGCTCCAGTGCCATGAGGATTTATTTGTTCTGCTGTTACCGATAAGCCTGCAGGCAGAAGATAAGCAACACCCATTTAAATATTCCTAGCTACATAAACCAACAAGGTTAAAAAAAAAAAAAGTTTGAAATATAGAACTAAGTTTTAGTCATTAATTATACCTGGACAGTTTGTAATTTGGATGAAAAAAGCATCGTTTGTTTTAAGATGGAAAAGAAACTAGATATAAAATCATAACAAAATAACCTAGCAGGCCATGCTTAACACATAATCCTTAAAGGAACCCTATGTTTACTCGGTTTAATTTGCAAAGGCACACATTCTTATGACTGTAGGACAACGATAATATATGGTCTAAAAGTCATTATTTCTGCCATCTTAGAATGTAGTAAGTGTCTGTTGGTCCATTAAACCCCATTCACATGAATGGGTTAGCTGGTGTTAGCTGCCTGTCACACCACACTGCAGTAAGTTTGGTTTTCCGATATTATCTTCCCAAGAGTAACCACTCCATCTCAATTTCCTTCACTAGACTTGTTTCTTCTAGGTGGTCCTGAAATGTTGATGTTTCCTAGGGTTGTCTCTGGAATCCCTTTTCTTCTCACTCTGATCTATACCTTCTACCATAAAGTATCATTCATGCCTTCAGCTTCTACTACCACTACATAATAATTCCCAAATCCATGTTTACCCCAAGCATGTCTTGAGTTTCTGACCCATATATCCAACTGCCTCTTTGATATCTCCAACTAGATATCCTAAAGATAGGTCGAATTAAAGATAACTAGTTTATCTTTCTTCACAAAAAAACCTGTCCATCCCTATCTCTATGGGGTTATTCCCTATCTCTATTGGTAGTATTAGCATCTACTAAGTCATTAAACCTGTAATATGGCAGCCAATTTTAACTTTTCCTTCCCTAACAATGCCCTCTTTGATAATTAAAACTCTGGACAGCTCCAACAGTTTTTTTCCTCCAAAAGCTTTACTGAGGTACAATTTACATAACATAAAAATCACTCATTTTAAGCATGCAATTAAATGATTTTAGTAAACTTACAGAGCTATGCAATCACCATAACTATTCCATGCCACCACTAATCTACCCTTTGTCTCCACAGACCTGTCTTTTGTGAATGTTCCACATAAATGGAATCACACACAGGTGGTCTTTTGTGACTAGATTCTTTCCCTTAGGATAATGTTTCTGAAGTTCATCTATGTTGTACCATGTATCAGTACTTGGTTCTTTTCTGTGGCTGAGCAGTATCCGTATACCATTTGCTTACCCATTCACCAGCTGATGGGACATTTGCGTTCTTTCCAGTTTTTAGCTGTTATGAATAGTCTTTATATGGGCATGTGTTTTCATTTCTCTGGGGTGTTTCCTAGGAGTAGCATCACTGAGTCGTATGGTAAATGTTATGCTTAATTTTTTAGAAACTGCCCAACTGTTTTCCAAACTGGCTCCAACAGTTTTTTAAATTGTCTCTCATCTTCCTATCCTGCCACATTGAGACCTTGCTATTTTCCTGCTGCCATAGCAATGTACCAATTCACTCCACAGCTTAAAATACTTCAATGACACATATTATGGCAATGATTCTCAACTTTAGCGTACAAAAAAACCACTTGAGTAGTTTATTAAAGTGCAGATTTCTCAGCCTCACTCCTCTCGGAGAATCTAACTCACTAAGTCTAATAAGCTGATGTGGGTATTAGGCACATACATTTTGAAAGACACTGACCTACAGGATAAAGTCTAAGCTCCTTAGCATTGGCATTGATTCATTCAAATATTTATAGGACAGAGTTCCAGGGACTTCAGCAGGGCTGTGAACAAACCATTCACAACACTTACCTTCCAAATAAGGAAGAGAGACCCCCCCCCCCAAAAAAAAGACAAAATGCCACATGCTATGATATCCAGACCCTATATTATAAGATTCGGTGACCCGGGAGGGCCTAAGGAAGTAGAAAAAAAGCTTCTTAATTTCAATGTCCTGGACTCCGCTCATCTCTTGAGCTCTATTTCCCACCATTCTGTACAGCTTCAGCAATACCAAACCGTTTTCAGTTCTTCAAATACACCATGTTATTTCACATCTCTGTGCCTTTACACATGCTATTATCTGCTGTGCTTACAAATACCACCTCCTCCTCTGTCACTGCCTCCCTTTTTCTGCTCCACTAGAGACAACACCCCTACATTCATTCCCCAAACTCTGGACAAAATGCTGGGATCCTTAACAGGAGGTCTCTCCTCTGTGCTATAAACATGTTCCAATCGATTCATATACCTCAACTGTACTTGATTCGTTTCACATTTCTCTCTGTCTCCTACTAAAGTGTGAGTTCCTCAAGGCCAGGATTATACATTGAATGAACAAACCACATTTGCTAATTCTTTATTTTTATATTAACAAAACTGCACATAACTATCACCAGGGAAAACAAAAACAGTATTTCTAAAAGCTTTTAAAAAGTAAGCCCTCTACAGATATGAAGGTCTATCTAAATCCTTTAAGAATAAAAATCAATAGGGTGCCTAGATGGCCCAGTCAGTTAAGCATCTGACTTCAGCTCAGGCCATGATCTCACAGTTCCGTGAGTTCAAGTCCCACATCAGGTGAGCACGAACCCAGCTCTGGGTGAGCTCGAGCCCCATTTCAGGTGAACATGATCCCCACTTTGGGTAAAAACACGAGCCCCACTTCAGGTGACCCTGCTTCTCTCTCTCTCCATCTCTCTCTCTGCCCCTTGTGGCATTCTCTCTCCCTCTCTCTCTCTCTCTCTGCTCCTCGCTCACTTGCATCCTCTCTCTCTTTCTCTCTCTCTCTCTCTCTAAAAAAAGAAAAAGATTAAAAACAATTAAAAAATTTTTAGTTTAAAAAAGAAAAAAAAAACAATAATTAACAAAGAGATACTCCTTCAAAAAAAATTTCACTGAACAGAACTCTATTTCTGTAATTTGCATTGCTGCACTAAAACTTTCACAAAAAGTAAAAGTAAAATATCTTTAAGGGGCACCTGTGTGGCTCAGTCGGTTAAGTGTCTGACTTCAGCTCAGGTCATGATCTCACAGTTCAAGAGTTCAAGCCCCCCATCGAGCTCCATGCTGCAGGTGCCAAGTCTGTTTGGGATTCTCACTCTCTCCTCTCTCTCTGCCCTTCCCCCCACATGCACTTTCTCTCTCCCAAAATAAATAAACTTAAAAATATATGTATCTCTGGGGCGCCTGGGTGGCGCAGTCGGTTAAGCGCCCGACCTCAGCCAGGTCACGATCTCGTGGTCCGGGAGTTCGAGCCCCGCATCAGGCTCTGGGCTGATGGCTCAGAGCCTGGAGCCTGTTTCCGATTCTGTGTGTCCCTCTCTCTCTGCCCCTCCCCCGTTCATGCTCTGTCTCTCTCTGTCCCAAAAATAAATAAACGTTGAAAAAAAAAATTAAAAAAAAAAAATATATATATATATATATGTATCTTTGAGAATTTAAATGACACATATTAATATCAGAAATTATATATAGTCTGTGCCTCAGGATGCATTATTTTCATTCTGGCAGCAACGCTGAAGAGACATCACCCAGTAACATTCAATGACTCTTGGTCTTCAGTAGCCAAGGTCATTTCTAGAACTTACCTCTTTTTATTCTTGCTTCCTTTATTTCTTCACAGAGTTTATTAAATTCTGGATCCAATTCAGCTGCAATTATGGCATGTGCAGTGTCCTTCAGGGTACAAGCCCTGTGTCTAATTATTTTATCTGTTAAAAAAAGTTGGTATACATTTATTATACATATGAATGAAATAACATTAACAAAGGGCATTTAAAAAAGAGAAACAAAAGAATACAAACACTTAAATAAAATTGTAAAAAGCATTTCTGGGTGAGAAACAAGTTCATTTAAATGACGAGTAAAAAATAAATATAATAAGCCACTGAGTCACATTCAAAATTTTCTGAGAACTGTATTTTCAGAACTTCAAAGTACAGGTAACCCTTGTACAACACAGGGGGTTAGGGTGCCAACTCCCCCACACAGTCGAAAATCCATGCGTAACTTTGGATTCCCCAAAAAACTTGCTAGTGATAGCCTAATGCTGACCAGAAGTCTTACATGTAACATAAATAGTCCATTAACACATATTTTGTATGTTGTATATATCATACACTGTAGTCTTACAATAAAGTAAGCTAGAGAAAAGGAAATGTGAAGAAAATTGTAAGAGAAAACACACTTATAGTACTATCTTGTATTTACTAAAAAACATCCATGGTAAGTGGACCCAGGCAGTTCAAACCTATGTTGTTCAGGGTCAACTGAACTAATAAGCCTATTTAACAAATCATTATCTCAAAGATACAAAGCTTTACTTTATATTTTAAAAAACAAACATATATGATTTTCAATAAAAACTTTAAGAGATTTGGAGGATATTCACCATTATGTCCAGCACCAAAGTTGCCATAGATGGATACTGAGAATTCAGAAAATCTTAATTTTCTCCATTTAGTGAAAACTGGTAAAAACGTGAAGAATATAATACATCCTAAGTAAAGATGACCTATCAAAAAACTAACAGAACTGGGGCGCCTGGGTGGCGCAGTCGGTTAAGCGTCCGACTTCAGCCAGGTCACGATCTCGCGGTCCGTGAGTTCGAGCCCCGCGTCGGGCTCTGGGCTGATGGCTCGGAGCCTGGAGCCTGTTTCTGATTCTGTGTCTCCCTCTCTCTCTGCCCCTCCCCCGTTCATGCTCTGTCCCTCTCTGTCCCAAAAATAAATAAACGTTGAAAAAAAAATTAAAAAAAAAAACAAAACTAACAGAACTAGAAAAATACAGCAAGACACGCTAAGCTAAAGAATGCAAAATGGTAAATAGATTGTAGGTAGATCCGGGCAAGAAATACATACATCCTTTTAGGTGAATTATACCTAACATTTGTACTAAGTCTCTGCTTTACCCAAACCCAGAAGCCAGTATTCATCAACAATACAACCTAAAAAGTACGGTGTAGAGCTATGCAGCTCCAAGGTATTAAAAGTCAAGTAAGCATTATCGAGGCCACTTATTTTACAAAGTATCAAAAACTAAAACCCCAAGTCTCATAATAACATCTGCTTTTTCATCCCTAGTAATGGCAAAAAGTATAGACATTTTATGTATAATTTTTCTTGTTAGGAACTCCTAATAGTTCATTGTGGAAATCTTACAATGTGCAACACTAAAAGGCAACACTGGTATATTTCTTTCCAACACATTTTCTCTAAACATTCATTTAATAAATGTTGTCAATTGTACCAGGAACTGAGCCAGGTGATGGCTAGGTGGTAGTGAACAAGAGAGGTCTCCACTGTCAAGGAACTTTTTGGATGAGTATAGGAAAGAGGTATTAATCAAATAATCTCTCATACACACATATAAATACTTCCCTCACCCCTTTCCTCACACCCCAAAACCCTGAATCATAGCTACAATGAAAACCCACATGGCATTTGGTGTGGATGCCAATTCGGATTGCACAAGTCAGAAAAGGCCTCTCTGAAGAAGCAGCATTTGAGCGAAGACTGAAAAGCCTGCACTGCAAGCCACTGAAAGAGTAGTGGGAAAACCAGTGCAGGCTCAGAAAACACCACGGGAGAAAGTTCTGGAGTAAAAAGATCTTGGAGATTTCAAAAAACTAAAAACTAGCCTCTGTGGTAAGAATACAATAAACAAGAGACAAATGGGAACCTGATTATATTTAAAGGATTCAGACTTTATCCTAAGAGCAACGAAAAAATGTCAAAAAGAGCAGAGCAGGGAAGTAACATGACTTAAATGAACATCTTGTTAAGATCATCTCTAGCTATTACCTGGAAATTAGATTGAAGGGGTCAAGAATAAAATCAGGGAACATAATCAAGAAGGCTTTTTTTTTTTTTTTTTTTTTTTTTTTTTTTTTTTTAGTGAGAGAGGACAGCAAATTGAACCAGGAAGCCGTGGTGGTGGTGGTAAAGAGGAGATTACAGATTTGAGATATGTTCTCAATGACACAACTTGATGATGAAGTATGGGATAAGATAAGTATCAACGATAATTCTCTAGTTTCTTGCATGAAAAATGGGAAAATGAAAAGTAACACAAAGATGCAAAAACTAGAGAATAAATAAAGACAGAAGGAGGAAAAGAAGTTAGAAATCAGAGTTAAGTTTAAAGAGGTTTAGTCTGGATACACGTAAAAAATATCCAAAGGAGGTATCATGAATATATGGAGATAAATGAATATAGGTCTCACAAACTTATGACCCAAAAACCACAACAACTGTGTAATCTGAATTTATTATTTCACATATTGTACTTCCCTAAATCTTTTTTTAAAAAACTAGATCTATTATGGTATAGAAAAGATATATTAAAGTACACATATTTAAAGTATACATTTTGATCACACCAAAAAAATACCTAGAAATAAACTTTAACAAAGAAATGAAAGACCTATACTCTGAAAACTATAAAACAGTCAGAAAAGAAACTGAAGGTAATACAAACAAATGGAAAGATATCCAAGCTCATAAATCGAAATAATTAGTATTGTTAAAATGTCTATACTACCCAAAGCAATCTACAGATTCAACACAAAAAACCTACCCCTATCAAAATACCATTTTTCACAAAACTAAAACAAATAATACTAAAATGTGTATGGAACCACAAAAGACCCTAAAGAGCCGAAGCAATCTCTGAAAAAGGAAAACAAAGCTGGAGGTATCACAATTACAGATTTCAAGATACACTACAAAGCTGTAAGAATCAAAACAGTTTGGTACTAGCACAAAAACAGACAATACAACAGAATAAAAAGCCCAGAAGTAAATACATGCTTATATGGTAAATTAACCTATGACAAAAGAGGCAAGAATATACGTGAGGAAAAGACAGTCTCTTCAACAAATGGTGTTGGGAAAACTGGATAGTTATGTGCACAAGAATGAAACGGGTCCACTTTCTTACATCATACACAAAAATAAACTCAAAATAAATTAAAGACTTAAATGTGAGACCTAAAACCATAAAATTCCTAGAAGAGAACACAGAGAATTTCCCTGACATCAGCCACAGCAACATTTTTCTAGATATGTCTCCTCAGGCAAGGGTAACAAAAACAAATTTAAGCTATTGAGACTACACCAAAATAGATGGTTTATTTTTGACAGTTTATTCTTAATGTGATTTATGTGATTGTTAGTAAAGTTGCTGTTTATTTTCTCCTTGTCCCATATGCTCTTTGTTCCCTTTTCCCTCTTTCTCTCACTTCATTTGGATGTGTACTCATTTACGATCCCATGTTATCTCCTTGTTGGTTTATTAGCTCTAATTATTTGCTGCACTACTGCTAGCCCTGTGTGAGCTTGAAGGAATATTCCCTTTCTCTGGTCTCAGGTCATTTCCTCAAATGTATACACCAATCAGTATTCAGCTGCCGACTGGAGGAGGCTCTTCTGATCTCCAGAGTGCTCTCTCTGGGCAGATTTCTTTCTTTCTACTCTGAGAACTCTCCTACTATGACCTCCTTATATTGCCAGCTCTGTCTCTGTCAGGTACACTTCCAGACTCTGCCTGGGCCCTTCCTTCCTGGACTACAGTCTGGAAACTCTCCAGGCAACTACAGTGCTCAACTTTTGGTTTCTCATCTTTCGGAGATCACTGCCCTTCATTTCTTGCTATCCAATGGCTTCAAACTTGTTTTTTCATACACTTTGTTCAGTTTTTTCATTGTTTCAGGTAGGAGAGTAATTCAATCCCTTTTACTCCACCACAGCCAAAATCAGAAATCTCCTGATAACTGTCAAATATTCTTTGAGAACCAAACTATAAAAGCTGTGTAAAAATCCAAAGTAGCATGTGTTTTAATTTTTCAAAATTATTGTTCTACTGTTATAAGTTTTAAGTTGCGGGGTGCCTGGGTAGCTCAGTCAGTTAAGATTCCTACTCGTGAATTCTTCTCAGGTCATGTTCTCACAGTTCGTGAGTTCAAGCCCTGCGTTCAAGCACAGAGCCTGTTTGGGATCCTTCCTCTCCTGCTTCCCCCCACCCTCCTCAGCGCACACTCTCTCGCTAGCTCACTCCCTCTCAAAATGAACAAACATTTTTTTAAAAAAGGAAGTTTTGGGGCGCCTGGGTGGCGCAGTCGGTTAAGCGTCCGACTTCAGCCAGGTCACGATCTCGCGGTCCAGGAGTTCGAGCCCCACGTCAGGCTCTGGGCTGATGGCTCAGAGCCGGGAGCCTGTTTCCGATTCTGTGTCTCCCTCTCTCTCTGCCCCTCCCCCGTTCATGCTCTGTCTTTCTCTGTCCCAAAAAAATAAACGTTGAAAAAAAATTTTTTTTTAAATTAAAAAAAAAAAAAAGGAAGTTTTAAGCTGCTTCAAATTTTAGCTACTACACATAAAAACCTACAATAAATACCCTTAGAAGTAGCTATACCTTCAAGCCGATAACACAATGTTTGTGGTGCAGGGGATACCACAATTTTCTGCCACTGACTTTCTACCTCAGCTTGAAAACAGCTAAGAAAGAGGTAAGATTAAATATAAAGCCATGATCTACCTAGCATATTATCACGCTAAAATTAACTCAGTAACTTTCTTTTTGCCTTTTTAAATATATGCCTCCCACCCACATTCCATTCCCAATTAAATGGGAAATGAATGAATGAAAAAAAAATTCCATAAAAATTTCCCACTGGTCTGAAGGACAAGGAATTTATTCTAAAGAGATCTGCATTTGATGAGGAAACAATATTTTTCATGTGACTATCATAATTATTTTCTATCATAATTATTTTTAATCATTCTTGTCTTAGAGCTGTGTTTTTGTTTACACACAGCAAAGAATCATAAGCTTACAGAATATTAAAACTAGAAGAGATGTCATGTCTTAGATCTTCATCTTTTTTGGAGATGTAGGGGGGTCATCTGAGATCCTTATAAGCATGTGATGAAAACGAAAAATTATACAGGTATACAATTTTGGATGTAGTTGTTCAGAGACTCTCTCATGGACATCATACCTAAAATCCTTGCTTTACAATTGTGCATGAATATAAGCTACATATTTGCCAATTCTTTTGTCTTGTACTTTATGATCTTAAGATTCTCAAAATCCAGGTAATAAAACTACACACATTCGCTTTAAAGACAGAACTCAATCCACTCAGTTATGCCATATAACATTTGTGACTTTGCATACAAATTACGTAATCTCTAAGCCCCAACCCCCTTATCTCTATAAAGATATCACCATGTACATTTGCCTTCAATAAAAAATAATGGCTATAAGTATGTATAAAATTAACAAAATCACTAATTTTAAGAAAATGATAACTATTATCAATGTGTAAACGTTTCTTTTGTATTTTGGCAAACAGAAGTATATTAGCTAGGTTTTATTTTTTCAATAAAATTATTATGAAAGGTTATAAGGTTTTTAAGAAAAATTAACCTTTTTTAATCTTTATTATTTTTGAGAGAGTGAGAGAGAGACAGAGTGAGAGCAGAGGAGGAACAGAGAAAGAGGGAGACACAGAATCCGAAGCAGGCTCCAGGCTCCAAGCTGTCAGCACAGAGCCCGACACGGGGCTCGAACTCACAAACCATGAGATCATGACCTGAGCTGAAGTTGGACACTTAACTGACTGAGCCGCCCAGGCACCCCAAGAAAAATTAATTTTTATGAGATGATTTTTTTCATCCCAAATTACTTCATAATTAAGAAATTTTATGTATTTATTGGTTTATATCTGCATTATGTTATCATGTCTCCATTTTATAATTTCTATCTAATCTGAAACTCCTTCAATTGGAGAACAATTAGTGAAATTTACTGACTGGCCACATTTGCTAAGAATATGCTCCATATAGGTGCCTACACAGATCCTGTTCCCTATCAGCTTGGAGTCTAAAACAAGGGATAGAGATATGTAAACAAGTAACTACTTCAGGTCATGGGAGTGGGGTAAAGGAATGGGTATTAAATGTCTCAGAAAAGTTACACAGTGCTATGACTCCAAGATGAAAGGATTACTTAATACTGGGAAGGACCAAAAACAAAATCTTCCATGAATGTAGCATTTAATATTCCTTGAAGGCTAAGTAGGATTTTAAAAGATCTATGTAGTTTTAAAAACAATGTACTCTAGGGGCGCCTGGGTGGCCCAGTCGGTTAAGCGTCCGACTTCAGCCAGGTCACGATCTCGCGGTCCAGGAGTTCGAGCCCCACGTCAGGCTCTGGGCTGATGGCTCAGAGCCGGGAGCCTGTTTCCGATTCTGTGTCTCCCTCTCTCTCTGCCCCTCCCCCGTTCATGCTCTGTCTTTCTCTGTCCCAAAAAAATAAACGTTGAAAAAAAAATTTTTTTTTAATTTAAAAAAAAAAAAAAGGAAGTTTTAAGCTGCTTCAAATTTTAGCTACTACACATAAAAACCTACAATAAATACCCTTAGAAGTAGCTATACCTTCAAGCCGATAACACAATGTTTGTGGTGCAGGGGATACCACAATTTTCTGCCACTGACTTTCTACCTCAGCTTGAAAACAGCTAAGAAAGAGGTAAGATTAAATATAAAGCCATGATCTACCTAGCATATTATCACTCTAAAATTAACTCAGTAACTTTCTTTTTGCCTTTTTAAATATATGCCTCCCACCCACATTCCATTCCCAATTAAATGGGAAATGAATGAATGAAAAAAAAATTCGTGCTCTCTCTCTGTCCCAAAAATAAATAAACGTTAAAAAAAATTTTTTTTTAAAATTAAAAAAATAAAAACAATGTACTCTATATAACTGACACCTCAATGAAACTGGTTGAAGAATAAAAAAGTGTCGGGGCTCCTGGGTGGCTCAGTCGGTTGAGAGTCTGACTTTGGCTCAGGTCATGATCTCTCAGTTGACGAGTTTGAGCCCTGCATCAGGCTCTGTGCTGACAGCTCAGAGCCTGGAGCCTGCTTCAGATTGTGTCTCCCTCGCTCTCTGCCCCTCCCCACTCATGCTCTGTCTCTGTCTCAAAAATAAATAAACATTAAAAAAAAAATGTTCACACTCCCAGCAGGGGCAATACATTTAACAAAGGTACCCTAGGTTCCCACAGTAAGACAAGAACCTACATTGAGATTGGGATCTATATTTCCTACAGGAGGATCTCCTAGGCTTCTCTCTCTTCTCATTCTATATACTAACTACGTGATCTCATTCACTCCTACACACTGATGATTCCAACCATGTTTCTTGCCCAAATGTCTCCCAACCTCTAGAACCATATATACAACTACTATTCTATAATGTCTGCATTTTACCTGGGTGCACCAAAGATTAACTCATACTAACACGTCCAAAATTAAAGTTAGCATACTGCCCATAAACCTGTTCCTCCATTGGTTTACTTCTCATATTCCTTAAATACTCAGATCAAAAACTCAGGAGTCATTTTGATTTCTGTCAGTCATATCTAATTTATCAATCACTAAGCCCTCTATGTTCAATCTCTGCTGCCACTGCAACTGAATTGTAATTGATCTTCTAACCATCATCTCTGCACTCCCTTGACCTTACCCCAAAACTGATACTGCCTTTAATACTATACTCTTAAATGCAAATCGAATTGTATCACCTTCTGTCTCAAAACCACCCAATGGCTCCTTATCATTTAGAAAAGAAACTCTGAAGTCCTTACACATGATCAAAAGAAGACGGGGAACTTCCTATGACATTTAGTTATCTGCAGGACACTCTCTACTCAGTAGAATTTAGGCATCTTAGAGGCCAGAGCTGTATATTCTCAGTACTGACCACAGTTTATCCATAAGAGAATACTTCATGAATGGAGACTCGGCGAGGAGGAGAGTAGACTTCCCAACACTCCTCCACTCTAGGGACTCTATTCTCCAGCCACCTTCGCTTTCTTTTTCTAACTTTGTACACTACTTCTCTCAGGCTGGAATGAATGCCCTACCCAATCTTACTCAACTCCGTGTAGGGTCTTCTCCTCTGTGCTCCACTCACACTGTGCACATAGTTCTAATAGAAACCTTGTAAAACTGCCTTATAATCATCTGTGGTCACTTGAAGACAAGATCATAAAAATCATAAAATCACTATCTCTATACCTTAAAAATCTATTATAATTGTCATTTGTATTTGTCATTCCTATAATAGAGTAAGTTGCTAGATAGTAAGGACTGTGGCTTATTTATCTCTATACATAGAACTTTTAGGGGCTGACCTGGGTTCCCCTCCACCACTCAAAGTTCGTATGTCAAAGCTCTAATCCCTAGTACCTTAGAATGTGACTGTATTTAAAGCAGACCCTTTAGGGACATCTGGGTGGCTCAGTCGGTTAAGTGTGATTTCTGCTCAGGTCATGATCTCACTGTGTGTGAGATTGAACCCCACTTCGGGCTCTGCACTGACAGGCCCTGTCCCACCTGTGCTCACTCGCTCACTCTCTCTCTCTCCTTCTCTCTCTTTCTCAAAATAAGTAAAAAAAAAAAAAACAAAAAAAAAAACAAAAAAAAAAACTTAAAAAATAAAACAAAGTAGAACTTTTAAAGAGGTAATTAAGATAAAATAAGGTTGTATGGATACGTTCTAATCTGATCTGTCTCCTTACAAGAAGGGGAAATTTGGACAAAGAGATACCAGGGGTGCACGCACACAGAGAAAAGACCACATGAGGACGCAGAAAGAAGGTAGCCATCTGCAAGCCAAAGAGAAAAGCGTCAAGAGAAACCAAACCTGCTAACACTTTCATTTTGGACTTCTAGCTTCCAGAACTGTAAGAAAATTAATCTCTGTGTTTTAAGCCACTTTTAGTCTGTAGCATTTTGTTATGGAAGCTCTAGCAAACTAAAACCATAACACAGAGCATTATGTATCTGCCACACAGTAATTATTCAACATTTATTATGTCTGAGTATCTCTACCGCAAGAGCAAGGATTGTCACAGTCGTCTTTGTATTCTATGCACGCAGCTCAGTAACTAGTACATGGTACTCATAAATACTAATAAAGAATACGAATGAGTATGGCTAAAACAGAGCCCACAGAGGGATTCAAAAGCTAGAGTGAAGCTGTGAGCTTTTATTCCTAAGCAACTAGTACAAAATGGAAGATTTTGAGAAGACTCAAGACTAGGGCTGAAATTTCAGCAAAATTAGCTAAATGACAGAATGTATGTGACTGCAACTGAGGGCTAGAAAAGAGACACGACACAGAATGGGGAAGAGTTAAACATATGTATCACATATCTGTAAGATAATAATTAGGGTCAAATATCTGATACTAGTTACATTTAGCACAAGTTGAAATTCTTTTGGCTAACACATTTAATTTCTGTCCACATCATCCTCAAGGGAGAGAATCTGGGTAAACACTTAGGCAACATGTATAGCCTTCAGAATACTGGCTTTTGTCTTCTATGTATATGCTAGTTTTTTGTTTTCCCAAATGGCCAAGGGTTCTACAAAACAGAACACTGTAAGCTTTCAAATACTCATGGGAGCTTGTAAAAGTAATACAACATTCATGTAATTTCCACTTGCTACACAACAGACCCTGAGGTTGTTTTCCTAATACATAACAAGTGGTTCTGCTGCTAAGAAAAAACCAGGCCTCTTAACGTAAAGATATGAAATAACTTGAACAGAGCCAAAATGATATTTTTGAATTATATCAGACTTTTTTGCATCTAAAACAGTGAAGAAACAAAGTTACAAGTGTACCATGTCAACTCTGTGAGATACAGCCATGTTGTTTGATTATACAACTGCACTGGATAGGAAAAGGTTATTATGCACCAGAAACCATTGCTTCTTTCTTAAAAGTAGTGTTATTTCAATGTGCTTATAATTTTTTTTTTTTAATTTTTTTTTCAACGTTTATTTATTTTTGGGACAGAGAGAGACAGAGCATGAACAGGGGAGGGGCAGAGAGAGAGGGAGACACAGAATTGGAAACAGGCTCCAGGCTCTGAGCCATCAGCCCAGAGCCTGACGCGGGGCTCGAACTCACAGACCGCGAGATCGTGACCTGGCTGAAGTTGGACGCTTAACCGACTGCGCCACCCAGGCGCCCCTCAATGTGCTTATAATTAAGTAACATGTGGGGGGAAATCTGGATTAAACTTTTTTTTTTTTTAATTTTTTTTCAACGTTTTTTATTTATTTTTGGGACAGAGAGAGACAGAGCATGAACGGGCGAGGGGCAGAGAGAGAGGGAGACACAGAATCGGAAACAGGCTCCAGGCTCCGAGCCATCAGCCCAGAGCCCGACGTGGGGCTCGAACTCACGGACGCGAGATCGTGACCTGGCTGAAGTCTGACGCTTAACCGACTGCGCCACCCAGGCGCCCCTGGATTAAACTTCTAAACTGGCTTTTTCTAACCATTCAAATATTTATTTTTTACAATCAGTCCCTAAATTTTTTCTAAAATAGATTAAATTTTCAGTGTGGTTCAGGGAATATAATATGCAGCAATTGGTACCCACTAAGCACCTAATTATAAAAAATTAAAGCACAATTTCAATAATAATAATGATAATAATAAAAATACGACTATTAACTTCTATGGAACACTTACCATGTCTCTGGCACTATGCTAAGGGCTTAAGGTATTTAGGTTGAACCATATGAAAATCGTGGTTTTTAAGGTTTAACCTAATACATTTTCTCATTTAACCCTTACAATGACCCCCATGAGAAGAATACCATAATTATCCCTATTCTGCAGATAAGGATACTAAATTTAGAGGACTAAACTCGATTGTGTTAATGAACTAGGAAACTACAGAATGGGGACTAACACTTAAGTATAAATCCAAAGTCCAAGCTCTTATTTACTACAGTTTCAGCAACCTCTGTGTCTTGAAAACTAAAACACAGTGTAGGCACTCAGTACTCTCATACTTTGCTCAATGCCACTATAGACACTTGTGCAGACTGGACCCTCACCAAGGGCTCCAGCAAGGAAATCAAATGAAGCTGACATCCAGCCCATTCCTCTCACCACCCAAACTGTGATTCTGTTGCAGGATGCCATCTACACAGAAGAATGAGATTCTCTCGTTCACATAAAATTGTTATACTGGCTAACAGTGACCCTGATGCTGCTGGTAAAAGAAAAAAAAAAATTGTGAGAAGAATTTAACAATACAGATTAAAAGGCTTAAAAGAGATATATACATCCTTTGATTCAGAAATTTCACTTTAAGAAATTCATTCTAAGGAAATAGCTAAGGATGTACAAAAAATTTATGCTACAAAGACAGTCATCAGTGTTATAATAGAGGAAAAAAACTAAAAAATCTAATATGTCCATCAATAGGGTATTGGCTATTACAGTACATCTATGTGATTAAAATAATGTCTTAGAAATATATTAGCTCGTAAGCTTTTCACAAAATACTGCATGAATGACAAAGTTTATAAAAATTATGTTCTTATTTTAATAAAGATATGCACGTAAGTATTCCATATACAATACATCTGTGTAAGAGAAAGAAAGAACACAAGATAATGGAATTAAAGGTTACTTTAATAATCTGTTTTTAATCTTTAGAAATTTTTCTATACAACATATATAAAAAAAAGTCAAAATGAAGCAAAAGAAACAAAAACTAATGAGGCAAATGTCCTAATACAAAGCTTAAGAACTGATACCAGGTGCAGCTATGTAAAATTTCATTCTGCCTCTTAACTTGGTATTAGGACATGTGATTTACTGTGCTCTAAATTTAGATAAGAAATACTTAATTTCATTTGAAAACGACAAATACAGGTTCTAACATGTAGCCTAAGAACTACTGCCCATAAATACAGAAACAAAGCAGAAACTGTATGCTAAATACTTTAGATGACTGAAACTTACATACATTCGTAAGAAATAAAAAAACATCTTTGATGTGTTATCACCTGTTGAAGAACAGAATTCTCAATAGGTTGAGAAAGAGAATAACAGCCCCTGCCAGCTGGAAATTGGACTGGCGCTATCAGCTAGGCCTTGGTGTACTCATATCAAATATAAACAATTTTATAGAACACAACCTCAGAAAAGGCCACTCTGTGACCATGATGAATCAAGATAAAGCAAGAGCACCTCAAAATCATATGTAAACATAGGCAAAAGCATGAACATTGTCCCAGCCACAAAAATAACTTAGTATAATCCTATCTTGGAGATTATGATTGACCACTGCTTCTTTACCCATCACAGTTTTGGCCTTCCTCCATTCTTCTTGTCTTCCAGGTTCTTAAAATACCTAATCACAAAATTACCCCCACTTCCCAATAGCATCCAATCTACTGTAAAGTCATACTTAAATCCTCTCCAAAATTCTTAACACAAGCTCAAATCCTATATTGTTCTACATTATACATATTCTTCCTTGTTACAAGGAATCAGTAAATCCATTTTGTTTAACTACAGATATGTTCCTGGCAGTCCTCCCTGAAGGGCACTCAAAGAGCTGGGACTACAGATTTCAGTACAGGGTGGAATTAGGAACAAAACAATAAATTTACATTAAAAATACCCACAATCCATAGAATACATACTGTCTACCTAAAGGGGTCTTTTACTATGTAAACATATCCTATAATGAGTTCTCACCAATTTAGAATTCCCAGTGTTTATCAGCAATGGTGGTGTTGACTAAATAAACAAACTTTGGAAGGAAAAATAAGATTAAAACAGAGAGGGAAGCAAACCATAAGAGTCTCTTAAATACAGAGAACAAACTGAGGGCTACTGGAGGGAGGTGAGTGGGGGTATGGGCTAGATGGGTGAAGGGCATTAAGGAAGGTACTTGTTAGGATGAGCACTGGGTGTTCTATGTAAGTGATGAATCACTGGGTTCTACTTCTGAAACCAATACTACACTGTATGTTAACTAACTTGAATTTAAATAAATAAATATCTTTATAAATCTAAGCAGATCTCTTAAAAAAGTGTTTATATCAAATTCTCAACTACCCAGTTTTCCACCCTACCTGAACAAAGCAAGAATCTAAGTACAAAAGGTAAAAAGTAAATGAAGAAACTAAACCCTGAACAGAATACTTAAAATAATAAAATCCTCTAATTTAAATCCATTACTTAATTTAATAAGTTAATTTAGTAATGAAATTTAAGTATATTATGCGTTCCTCTTCAAAAAGTTTTTAAGTACAATAATATGTCATTAAAACCAACTTATCTATCTGAGACATCGGCATACTTTAGTATTTAAACTTTCAAATATCTTCTCATTGATCACCAAAGTGAAACTTGCCCACTGCATGCTTACCTCCTGGGTCCTTATCTGGATTGTACTCTAAAGCATTGCTACAGATTAGGTCAATATCTTTCAGAAAATCTTTAGCAGTCAGGTAATTATGCTTATCAATTTTAGTTATTACTGTCGATAAATCCATTGGTTCCTTGATTACTTCAAGATAATCTGAAACCTAAAACAAACAGGATATTTTAATGAAAATTACTTCTGCTATTTCACATGATCTACTCATAAAAACACAAAATAAAACCATAAAATTATTTAAAAATTCAATCTAAAGATCTAAAAAATAATTACAAATAAGGATAAAATTGTAGAGCAATTTACGCTACTAAAGTTACTACTTTGAAGTCATACTTTCCATGAAAAGCTTCAGTTTCAAGTCATATCTAAATCAACTCTGAAATGTTTCTCATCTTGAAATATAAAGCCAATTTGTGTCAGCTGTTTTTGCCCCCAGGCCTTTGTACATACCTGAGAAGAGAATGTATGGGTAAAAGCACCCAATAAGTATCAATGCATGTTACTTCAAGAAATTTTTTTAAAGGAAATTAAGAAACATAGATTTTTCATATTATTTATTAGAAAAGTTCTCTGGTAAATCTATTTAAAATCTTAAAACAAAACAAAACAAAACAACTCCCCCCCCACCACCAAAAAAAAAAAAAACACTTTCTTTCTCAATTTTCCAGGGTTTCATGGAAAGTGTTTTCTGCTCCTTTGGAGTCATTACAAACATTTTAAGTCAATTATATAACAAAAATAAGTATTGCTTTCATGACCAGAAGATTTACTTGAACTTCCCTAATCATAAATAAATTCATAAGTAAATGTGCTCTATTGTGATTTTCTGAGAGATAACTCAAAATAGGAGCTTAATTAAGTCACAATTTGCCCAATGTTTTATATCATTTGACCACTAAGAAATCTCTTACCAACCTATCTCTACTGCCTCCCCCAATGCAAATCTCAAATCAAGCAATCAGGTCTGATATAAAAACAGTCTTAGAAACATCTACTTACTCCAGAATCAAATTCTGGAGCTAGGATAATTTCCACTCTTTGTAACTAAAGGCTACTTTTTCTCCATTGCAAATACACACATACACACACAAACACACAAAAACACACACAAACACACACATACACTCTCTCACACACACATACACACACATATATACATATTTTATACACGTTTTAAAATGTTTAGGTTAACTGTGTGTGCATGTTTTATTGTTGAACTTCTAGGAGTCAAAAAGCCAGTCAATCTCCTTATAGGGGAGGTAATGAAGCTATAATGAACAAGCAATAGTTCAGAAGGTATTATTAGTTGGATTCTTGGCCCTGGCATTGGCATGCCTTGAGTACATGTGGAAAATGTCTATTAACTGCAAAGCACTACAAAAATTTATACTAGTAAAGATTATAAAATTTTTGTTGTAATATTTCATTTTAAATTCTACATTTATTTTCTAAACTTTTCTTTCTCTGAAGTCTGCTTTGGAATTCCATAGTTTTTAAACATTTCAAATTCATTATTTGAATATAAATGTTTATGTTTTAGGTTATTTAAATGTTATCTTGTTTTCCCCTCGTGTTTCACACAGACCTCTATCTTTTCAGCTTTAAGAACACAGAACCAGTAGCAGAATGAACATAACAAAGAATAAAAGAGAAAATAAGAAACATAACCCTTGAATAAAAGTTTTATCTGACCCAGATTTTTCTATCCCTTTCCACTGCCTTACCATCATTTATAAAACTTTTACTCTATCACACATGGCATTTGAAATCTGACCATCTCTTCTGGTTAGAAAGAAAGAGAGTTCTCTGGAGGAAAGGCAAAACTGGTTTAGTGCAGGAGGTTGACTTGAGATCAAGCCCTTATCAAATAAGTGTCAGAGGCCCATACCCAATTTGAAATAAAAATAAACATCTAAAATAATCCTTAAAGTTGGGCTAAAAGTTTTAACTTATCTGAAAACACTAAGAGGTGAAGAAAAATGTTCCACAAATGTAAAATGGTATGTATTAATTGCAAAAGCAAATTAGCAATTCCTGTCATTTCAATAGAAAATTTAAGGTAGCTATGATATAAAATAAAGAATGAAGGCTTTGAATTTCAAAAAAACCTCCGAGCCTTGGCTATGTCGCTTGCCTGTGAGCCTCAGTTTCCTCAGCTGCAACTTAAAAATAATGATTCTGTGAGGTTGTTAAAAGGATCAAATGGATAAAACTATGTATTTTGGATAAATATACAAATAAAATACAGATAGTTCCTCTCCTCCCCCAAAGAAGGAAAATAGCTATTTTCAGAGGGGAAAAACAACACTGGTTCATTCTTCCCAGTCATAGATGAGGTAATGATTCCAAAGGAATCTGCTCAGGTCCAAAAGTACAGATTTCACAAGAAGTACACAACATTAAACTATGAATCATTGCAAAATTCAAATTAATAAAAAGATGAAGAAAAAACTTAAAACTAAAAACACCAAAGCTGTTCAAACATGGAGTCTGAACTATAAGAAGAAGGCCAGTAAAGACTGCATCGTGCTCATCCACATGCTATATTATCCCAGGATAAAACAAAACAAAAAAACAACAAATTTTAACTATGGTATTATAGTAGATCCCAAATGGAAAATTTCTTATCACCACAAACCATGCTCCCACAAGGACACAAAACAATACACATTGAAAGTGAGAAATTTTCCACTGGGAGCAGAGAAAATCCCTGCATAAAAAAATAATTTTGGCATAAGATATGCTTAACATCAAACAGCATCTTAGTTACAGGCATTTCCAAAATATGAAAGACAAATTTCAGGTTTCTTAGCCACCTCTTTCACAATCGTATACATAATTTGGAAAATGCCAAAATTAATTGGTATTGATTGGTTAATAACAATATACTTTTTAAGAGCAAGATTTATCCTGGAATAAAAATAGTCTAGTATGGACATTTCACTAAAGTAACTTTTAATCCTCTTCTTACATTGAAGAGTAAGAGATCACAAAGATCAATACTAAATAAGAGGACATACGAATTGGTCACCAATTTCATCCAAAAGTCACCAGATGTTTGCTGATGACATTGGTGGTTATCACATGGATTAAAATTTTACAGGCTAGGGGTAATATTCATCCATGCCTTTGCTTTTTTTCCTTCCAAAAAAAGATGTCAATATTTTTTTCTTTTAGCCAGTTCAACTTCACTGTTTGCACACTACTGAAACAAGACCTCTTCAATATCCACCGGTTTGCTGAAGATGTTAAAACGTTTATCCGTCGCCAGCCTCTTGGTTACATCCCTGAGAAACAACCGCAGCTCTCTTAAAGTATTTTCCTCCTGGTCCTCCATCCGGTTTTTTTCTGATTCTGATAACTGACGAGGTGGAGAAGGTAGTGCAAGAGGAAGCACTTCCATAGCACAAAGACCTAAAGAAAATAAAAGAAAATGTTGAGATTCCAACATGGCAGGGCCAGGACCTCAATTACTTTTCTGGCATTCTCTCAAAAAAGAACTCCAAAATATGTGTGAACCACTTGCAAATCCAGCCAGTAAAAATTTGAACAGAAACCAACAGTATATTAGAGAAGAGAATTATTTCACAAAATAACTCACAGTAGGACTCCTTTAAATGGCAAATGATATGATTTTAAATAATTTGATTTTGAAATATTATTTACATACAACTTATGAGAAATATTTCAACTCAACAAAAATATCTTCAGGTGAAGAACTGTATACCAATTTGCTTAAAATCAATGTTGCTTAAAAACCTTCTTCTCAAAATGGGGTTGCCCGATATGCATGAAAGTGAAATGGGCAAGTAACAATTCTTTGATCCTTCCCACTCCCAAAAGAGCTTTGATTTTAGACAAGTCTTTTCTACTCTGATATTCTCAATACAACATAGTAGGGATAGTGAATGGCACACACCTGTGTAGGGAGCAAAGAAAAAAATTAGGAACTAAAACAAGAATCCCAAAGACATGGATAAGATGGAAAATCCAGTCTACAGTGTTATATGTAAAATTTACAGTATTCATTTCCGCCTAAACAAACACAAAACCTTCTTAAAAAGTAAAGTATTAACTTTCCTAAACACATTATTCCCTAATTCCTTAAAAGTTTTTCCCAGTATCACACTGAACTTCAGGATTAAAATTCTAAGGATTCTCGCTGATTTCTAAATAGCCCCTAAGACAAAAAATGAAAGTAAATAGAAGCAACTCAAAAAGAAGAAGAATTATGTTAATCCTTAACACAGAAAATTCAAATCTTTGAGACTAAAATGTATCTGAGAACAAGTAAGATACCTTATTAAAATGAATCATTACATAATAAAATATTTTAAGTACTGTTATTTTGATTAACAGGAAGCAACAACCAAGAATCAGAAGGTGTAACTTCCATATTTAATTTTCCAAGGTTGCTAGGGGGGGTAAACTCACAACTATAGCCATATGATAGGTGCTCATTTTTAGAACTCTGAGAAAATGTGAAAAGGAGTCACTAAAGAACAATAAAATAAAGTGTTGGATAATACAATCAGTAAAAAACAGAAGTAGAACAAATATGGAAAAGGAAGGACTTGGAAGGGGTGGAAATGTATTTAACATCCTACAAGAACCACAATGAGAAACATAAAAGAACAAGGGGAAAGATGCTTAAAAACTTCTAACAGGATTGTTATTTTCTAGAAGAAGCTGAGAGATTACAAAGAGGACCTTATCTTTACACATCTTTAAGATTAGAAACAGTCTTTTGATTGACCCAGAATGCATTCCTTTCTTAGGCCAGGGGGCTGAAATTTGAAATATTATGCTATCAGCCCAAATCCAAGAAAATTCAAATGCTTAAAACAAAGCCATGATAGGTTTCCAAGTGCCTCGCACAACTAACATTACAGGTGCTCAATAAATACTTGAAAAATTAGTAAGCCAGAAAAGGCAAACATTCCAATCAGCTCTTGACCTATCACACCTACTCTGACCCACAACGTAATCGGCACACAACCTGGTGTTCTCAATCTTACAGTTTAAGTCCCCTGTACTTGAACTGACTAAAACAGAGCAGAACCAAAGACTTTTTTTCTTCAACTTTTTAAGCCTCAGAATGTGAAATCTACCAGAGTAACTGGATTGAAATGATAAGGTGAATACTTCATTAATGGTCACCTGTTAATAAAGCCTTAACAATGAGGCTGTACTTCCCAATCTCAAGTCGGGTAAACACAACGACCACTTCCGCATAGGTCCATCTAAAGGTAAGGAGAATCTAAAAAACTGACTTTATTTCCACAAAGAAATGTTTTTTTTAAAAAGTGACTCCAAGAAGGGGCATTCTTAACTTCACTCCCCATCCTCCCTCTCCCCCATTTTCCTAAAGGCTTTAGGAACTTTACCAGTGTGTTTCCTTCGTGGTGGAGCCATTGATGCCTGATTGAGAATCAATTCTTGGAAAAATTTTCTTCTGTCTTCTTCAATAGGCCTTTGAATATACAAGACCTCTTCATACTGTATTCTAAAGATACATTTAACCTACACACATACACATACACACAAAGACATTAAATATATAAAGAATTAAAAGCTTACTTATTATACCAAACTACAATTTCTTCAACTTCCAGTACCATTTTCAATTTTCATTCAGGTGGGATTAGGGTTAACCTCATCCCAGGCTATGCTGTTGAGAGATTCAACCTCATGGACTAAACAGTAATGAGAGAATGATCAGTTGCCCAAGTCGTTAATAAATTATACTATACCTGGGAGAGTCAGCAAATAGTAGCAAAAAGGATAATTGATCATAATAGTTAGATGGCAACAATCTCAAAGGACTTTTGTGTTAGAGCTAGACAGTAATTACCTAGAATCTACATTAGAGAGCTGAAAGCATGCTAACAGCACTGCCTTCTCTTATGTTCTTTCTGTGTACTTCCCATCCAGTCACTTCCTTTCCTGGGCTCTTTTCATACCAAGTCTATTCCACTGAATCCTCCAGAATCCTGGTTTCACTGCAAATAAACTATACCTTCAGTTTCTCCCCAGAATGCTCCACAATAACACCACCTTCCACACAAAACTCCCAAACAATATTAAGCCAGTCATTCTCACATACCTCACAGTTCCTTCCTACTGGTGATTACCTACCTCTCCTTTATTTACCTGCTGTATAGAGAGGCTTTGACCCCAGATGTCCCCCTTGCAATATAGGCTGTTGAAATCCTCCACATCATCCATATTAATCTACACACTTTAATTTTTATGTTTTTCTAGAAGGTCTATATTCTACTTCTAGACACCAAACTCCCTAAGAATAGAGACCATTTCTTACTCATCTGTCTTCCTATATGTACCACAGTGACTGGTACATACTAATGTTTAATTAGCATGGACATGGACTGAATGAGTAAAGCCTGTATTTTTTTTTTTCCTTGCCCAGATCAACTGGAAACTGCAAATGTGAAAAGGTTATTAATAAGGAAAGAAGAACCAACTATGAGACAATGAGGAAACACTGGATGAAAATTCAAGGAATCAGATCCTAGCCCAAATTTAGCCATACATTTAAGGTAAACTACATAATCTATTTAATTTGTCATGTCTAACTACTTACTAAGAATTCCTAAATATTATTTCAATCGAACTTATAACAATGAGGTATGTAGGAGTCCTTCATTTTACAAATGAGAAAACTTAGACTTGGAAAGGTTTAAGTAACTGGATTAAGGTCACAAAGTATAAGTAAAGAGAGAACACTAGATCACATAATCTCTAAAGGCCTTTTCCAGCTCTAAAATTCTAAGACAGAAAAGACACAATCAATGAAAAGCAGAATTCAAAAATTTGCATAGAGATCTACCTCAACCCAAAGCCAAATCCTTTTAAGAGTTTATAAAATTTCACCCTGTCTCCAATATTTTTTTTTTTTTTGTAGACTACTCTCATGTACAATTCCCCCAACCCATTGATCTATGCTTCGCTGGCCCTTCTTCAAAAGTTCTGGCAAGCAAATTTACCAGTGCACACCCACTGTGTGCTAAATATAATGTCAAATAGTGCAATTATAAACTTGAAGAAAATATAGTTACTTCCTGCTGTCAAGGATCTTAAAAGTTTCATAAGAAAGCATTATAGTACCACACCAGGAGTGTTGTAACACAGGCAGAGAAACAGAAGAGACTCTGCAAGAGTCTGCAAGAGGTAAGGGTGAAGAGGCATTAGATATAGCAAAAATAGCTAACATTAACTGGGTCTTGAAAAATAAACAAAATGCAATACCCTAGAAGTACCAGGATTTTGTTCAAGAGCAGCAAAACATTTAATTTCAGTTTTAAATATTCTTCCTTCTGATAATTGTTCAACACTGTGTTGAACTTTGTGAATACAAAAGCATACCAAGAGTAAATCTACAGTAATCCCCTGATACTCCTGCCAGGTTATTACCAACAGCTTAGAATCCATCACTTTATAAGTAGGCTACATTTTACTTTAAATTTGCCCCTAACTTTATCTTCTGACATTCCCAGCCTCAAATTACATGCTGCAACTGAACACACCTCAGATAATTCCCTGAAATCATGTGCTTTCACACCGGCTCACAGTGGCCTCTATATGTGCTATCAGCTCTTTCCAACCCTGTTTTTAACTCTCTGCTCAAGCCAATGCTTTCTGGGTAATTCTTTCTCTGATTTTCTCAGATACACTCAGGCATACTATCTAATACCCCTCCATCAAACTTAAAAAAAAATTTTTTTAATTTTTTATTTATTTTTGAGAGAGAGACAGAGTGTGAGCAGGGGAGGGGGACACACACACACACACACACACACACACACACACACACACACAGAATCTGAAGCAGGCTCCAGGCTCTGAACTGTGAGCACACAGCCTGACACAGGGCTCGAACTCACAAACCATGAGATCATGACCTGAGCCAAAGTTGGATCCTTAACTGACTGAGTCACCCAGATGCCCCCATCAAACTTTAAAGTTCAATGATTTTTAGTAAATTAATTCAGTTGTGCAATCATCACAAGTCAGTCTTAAA
Organism: Prionailurus bengalensis; assembly: GCF_016509475.1. Lineage (NCBI taxonomy): Eukaryota > Metazoa > Chordata > Mammalia > Carnivora > Felidae > Prionailurus > Prionailurus bengalensis. The sequence goes on along the minus strand of NC_057354.1, from coordinate 121,830,684 downwards.
ATATTTCCATTACCTCCAAAAAGCTCCCTTGTGTCCATCTAGCCCTAATCTCCACATTCATACTCCCAGCCCAACAACCACTGATTTACTTCCAGTCTCCAGAGATTTATCTTTTCTAGAAATTGTGTATCAAACAACTGGTAGCCTTTCTGTCTAGCTTCTCTCAATATATCGAAGTGCACCTACATTGTAGAAAGTATCAGCGGTTCATTCCATTTAATGCTGAACAGTATTTCCCTGGATGTATATACAATATTTCATTTTACCAATCAACAGTTAATGAATACTTGAGTTGTTTCCACTATTATGAATAACGCTAGTAGGAACATTTGCATTCAAGTCTTTGTGTGAACATAATTCTCTTGTGTAGTTACCTAGAATGCCAAGTTATAGCCTAAGTTTATGACTAACATCTTCAGAACTGCCAGTTTTTTTCAAAAATGGCTACACCGCTTTATAATTCCACCAGCAATATATTAGGCCTCCAGTTTCTCTACATCCTTGTCAACACTCCATATTGTCTAGTGATAGTACATACAGTGGTATCCCATTCCTGAATAACTAATGATCTTAAGAATCTTTTCTTGGGGCGCCTGGGTGGCTCAGTCGGTTGAGCATCTGACTTCAGCTCAGGTCATGATCTCATAGTCTGTGAGTTCGAGCCCCGTGTTGGGCTCTGTGCTGACAGCTCAGAACCTGGAACCTGCTTCAGATTCTGTGTCACCCTCTGTCTCTGCTCCTCCACTGCTCATGCTGTGTCTCTCTTTCTCTCTCTCAAAAATAAACATTTGGGGAAAAAAAAAAAAAAAGGACCTCTTCTTGTGCTTTATTAGCCCAAGAGAATACATACTCTTTGGCGAAATGTGTATTTAAATCTTCAGCCCACTTTTAAATTGTAGTGTTCTTTTTTTAACTTAATTGTGGTAAAACAGAACATAAAATCTGCTATTTTTATCATTTTTAATTGTACAGCCTATAGTATTAAGTATATTCACAATGTTATGCAACCATTATTACCATCTATCTCCAGAACTTTTTCATCCTCCCCAAGTAAAATTCTGTATCCATTAAACACTAACTCCCCACGCTCTCCCTTTTCCCAGTCCCTGGCAATCACCATTCTACTTTCTATCTCTACAAATCTGATTATTCTAGGAACTTTTTTAAAAAAGGAATCATGGGGCACCTGGGTGGCTCAGCTGGTTAAGCATCTCTTGATTTTTGGCTCAGGTCATGATCTCACTCACTGCTCATGAGATCGAACCCCATATAGGGCTCTGTGCTGATAGCATGGAGACTTCTTGGAATTCTCTCTCTCCCTCTCTCTCTCTGCCCCTCCCCTGCTTGACCTCTTTCTCCCCCTCTCTCTCTCTTTCAAAATAAATTAATGTTAAAAAAAAAAAAAGGAATCATGTATTTGTCCTTTTGTGACTGGCCTATTTAACTTAGCATAATGCCTCAAAATTTCATTTATGCTGAAGCATGTGTTAAAATTTCCTTCCTTTTCAAAGCTAAATAATGTTATATTGTATGTATATGCCACTTTTTCTTTATCCATTTGTCGAAGGACATTTGTGTGTTTCTACCTTTTGGCAATTGTGTCACGAACATGGGCATACAGATATCTGTTCAAATCCCTGCTTTTACTTCTTCTGGGTGTATACCAGAAGCAGAATTGCTGGATCATATGGTTATTCTGTTCAACATTTTTAAGGAATCACTGCACCATTTATTTCCAATGAGACTGCACAACTTTATACTCAAGCGCTCCAATTTCTTCACATCTTGCCCAATATTAGTCATTTTTTTGTTTTTATGATAACAGCCTTCTAATGAGTATTAACTGACATCTCATTGTGGTTTTAATTTGCATTTCCCTAATGAGTAGTGATGTTCAGCATCTTTTCATGAGCTTCTTGGTCATTTGAATACCCTCATTGCGGGGAAGTATGGTTGGTTCGATTTTTTTGTTCTTGAGTTGTAGGAGTTCTTTATATACTCTGGATATTAATCCCTTACCAGATATATGATTTGCAAATATTTTCTACCATTCTGTGGGTTCCCTTTTCACTCTGATAGTGACCTTTGATGCAACAAGTTTTTAGTGTTGATGAAATCCAATATATCTATTTTTTCTTCTGTTGCCTGTACTTGTGGTATCATAGCCAAGAAACGGTTACAAAATCCAAAGTCATAAAGCTTTCCTATTATGTTTTCTTCTAAGGGTTTTACAGTTTTAAGTTTTCTGTTTAGTTCTTTGACCCATTTTGAGTTAACTTTTGCATATGGTAATAAGGGCCCAATTCATTTTTTTTTAAGTTTTATTTAAGTAATCTCTACACCCAATGTAAGGATCAAACTCACAGCCCAAGATCAAGAGTCGCATGCTCTCCCGACTGAGCCAGCCAGTTCCCCACATCATTTCTTTTGCATGTGAAATTCCAGTTTTCCCAGCATCATTTATTGAAATCACTACCCTTTCCTCCATGAATGGTCTTCACACTCTTGTTGAAAATCATCTGTTGTAGTCGTATATTGAAAGATTCTTTCTTTTTTTTTTTTTTTTTTAATGTAATCTCTATACCCAATGTGGAGCTTGAACTCATTACCCTGAGATCAAGAGTTGCATGCTCTAGTGACTGAGCCAGCCAGGCACCCTGAAAGAGTTAATACATTCTAGTTTTGAGTCTTATGAAGATATGCAACATGATATATTTGAAGTATTTCTCCCCAGTCTGTGGCTTGTTTTCTCATTTTGTTAATGGTGTCTTTTAAAAAGTTTTTAATTTTGATAAAGTTGCTTTTATCAATTTTTCCTCTTATGGATCATGTTTTTATGTAATATAGCACGTCTCATACTGTATTATTTTTTTTAGGTCTCTCTTCCCTCTAAACTTTAAATTATTAGAGAACAGTGGCTATCTTTTGGTTTTGCACCTATTTTATTCATTCATTCGTTCATTCATTCATTCAACAAAGACTTACTGTACTAGAAATATTTACATATGTATGTATCTATTTGTGAGTACTGCATGTGTATGTGTACACATGAGAGACCCTGTAAGGCAGCTAGACACTGTGAATGAAAACATGAAGAAACCAGACACTTGACCTGCCTTAAGCAAATTCAGACTCATGAAAACACTGCGTTGCATAAAACAGGCACACAATAAATTTTGATGAATAAACAATGGTTTTAACTTGACAAACACAAAACTCTTTATTTCCCTGACCACTCATTAAACTAAGCAACACATTACCCAGAAATTGTCTCTGCAAACTTAGAGAATATAGTACATTGGAAGTGCATGACCTTTGTAATCAGACAAACCTGAGTCCAAATCTTTGCTCTGCCATACTAGTTGTGAGACCCTAGGCAAGGTCTACGGTCTTACTTTTCTTACTCAAAGAGTTAAAAAAAACCTTGTATTAGATAATATATGTAATTGACCTCTACAGTGCCTGGCACATAGCTGCTTAAGTGGCAGCAATTCTTTCACTAGCAAAATCTTGTTTTACCTCATCTATTAAATGTTAGAGTTGTCAGTCCTCAGTTTTAAAGGCAGAGTTTATGCAATGTCTATAATGGGGAAAATTAATAATTAAGACTCAAGACTTCAAAGGTATGGAAAATGAGGTCAGAAATGAAACTAATATAGCTTCTCTGAATAAAATCTGCTTTCCAAAAACAAAATAAGTAAATAATTAAATAAAAATAAATAATAACATTTCACATACTTTAATATAGTAATAATTTATGTTCATTTACTAGAGACAGTAAACTGTGATTTAAAAACTTGTGGTGACCCTCGTAAATTTTAAGATTCACATAAATGTTTTACGACAAAAAAATTAATACTAAGATATTTCCCTTGTACATATGATTATTCATTTTCAATGCCCCTACTTGATTTTTCTACTTAAGTTATTGACTTTTAACTCCCAGTTTCTATCATAAACTGAGAGACACAAAATGACACAAAATACTGTGATGACAATATGCTGTTTGTAGTCTTTCCTAAGGGTAGCTGAGGAAATATTTCTTTAAAATTCATTTACAATATACTGAATTATATCATCTTGAGCCTGCCCATAATAATACCAAAATACAATTCGGTGAATCTCTTCAGAAATTCAAGTGCAATTCTTTTTGACCAAAGTTTGCTTTCCTTCCTGTAAATATTTATACCTCCATCTGCTTCCTTGTTTAAAAATCTCTTTCGAAGGGGCGCCTGGGTGGCGCAGTCGGTTAAGCGTCCGACTTCAGCCAGGTCACGATCTCGCGGTCCGTGGGTTCGAGCCCCGCGTCGGGCTCTGGGCTGATGGCTCAGAGCCTGGAGCCTGTTTCTGATTCTGTGTCTCCCTCTCTCTCTGCCCCTCCCCCGCTCATGCTCTGTCTCTCTCTGTCCCAAAAATACATAAAAAACGTTGAAAAAAAAATTTTAAAAAAAAATCTCTTTCCTAGAGGCTAAATGTCCATCAACTGATGAATGGATAAAGAAGATGTGGTTTATATATACAATGGAATACTACTTGGCAATGAGAAAGAATGAAATCTTGCAGCAATGTGGATGGAACTGAAGGGTAGTATGCTAAGTGAAATAAGTCAGGCACAGAAAGACAGATACCATATGTTTTCACTCCTATGTGGATCTTGAGAAACTTAACAGAAGACCATGGGGGAGGGGAAAGGGGAAAAAAATAGTTACAAAGAGAGAGGGAGAGAGGCAAACCATGAGAGACTCCTAAATACAGAGAACAAACTGAGGGTGGATGGAGGAGGGGAGCAGAGGAGAGGGGAAAATGGGTGATGGGCATTGAGGAGGGCACTTGTTGGGATGAGCACTGGGTGTCATATGTAAGTGATGAATCACGGGAATCTATCCCCAAAACCAAGAACATACTGTACACACTGTATGTTAGCCAATTTGACAATAAAATAAAAAAAATAAATATAAAACACACAAAAAATATTTAAATAAAATAAAATAAATTCACCAATCACAAAAAATAAAAATAAAAAAAATAAAAATCCCTTTCCTATGCTCAATCCTCAGTTCTTTTTTCTAATTCTCCTGAATGAAGAGAAATAACTTGCTATTCCCATGTATCTCAACTAACATTCTCCAACTATCCTCAGAGTCTACAAGGTCCACAAAAGTAAATTTACTTACATTAGAATTTTGCAATAAAAGAAATCAGGCTAAGCAGGAGTTAAAACCAACATGGTGATTTAGTGGTAAATTCCTATTTTTTATGCAACAAACATTTAGTAGGTAATTCCAATGTGTCAAGAAGTGGAAAAGTGAAGGCCGGTAACACAATCCCCTCTTCTCAAAGAGCTTGTGGTCTAGGGTCAGAGGTTCTCAAACATTTTAGTCTCTTAAAAACTATTCAGGAATCCAAAAGAGCTTCTGTGTATGTGGTTTACATCTGTCAATAATTATGTGTTAAAATTAAAACCAAGAGCATTCCAAATTATGTATACACTTAAAAACCAATTTACATGACACTGAAAATAGATTTAAAAAACAAAAAAACAAAAACAAAACACATTCTCTTGGGGCACCTGGGTGGCTCAGTTAAGTGTCTGACTGGCTTAGGTCATGATCTGTAGCTCTTAGGTCATGGGTCTGTAAGTTCGAGACCCACATGGGACTCTGCTGACAGCTTCAGATTCTGTGTCTCCCTCCCTCTCTGCCCCTCCCCCACTCACGCTCAGCGTCTCTGTCTCGGTCTCTCTTTCTCAAAAATAAACAAACATTAAAAAATGAAAAAAGAAAAGGGGCATCTGGGTGGCTCAGTCAGTTGAGCAGCTGATTTCATCTCAGGTCATGCATGATCTCACGATTGGTCAGTTCGAGCCCCACGTCAGGCTCTGTGCTGACAACTCGGAGCCTGAAGCCAGTTTCAGATTCTGTCTCCCTCTCTCTCTGCCCCTCCTCCCCCAAAAGAAATAAACATTAAAAAAAATTTTTTGGGGGCGCCTGGGTGGCGCAGTCGGTTAAGCGTCCGACTTCAGCCAGGTCACGATCTCGCGGTCCGTGAGTTCGAGCCCCGCGTGGGGCTCTGGGCTGATGGCTCAGAGCCTGGAGCCTGTTTCCGATTCTGTGTCTCCCTCTCTCTCTGCCCCTCCCCCGTTCATGCTCTGTCTCTCTCTGTCCCAAAAATAAATAAACGTTGAAAAAAAAAAATTTAAAAAAAAAAAAAATTTTTTTTTAAGAAAAACAAAAAATACATTCTCTTGAAAAATGTGTTTTTCTGAATTATAAAATATAATAAATATAAAATAAAATTCAGTGAGAAAAGTGGCATTGTTTTACATTTCCTCAAATCTCTTTAATGTCTAGCTTAATGAGAGACAACAGGATTCTCATTTCTGTTTCCGTATTTAATGTTACAATATGTTGTTTTGATTGAAGTACATGAAGAAAACCCATATTCAAGCAGGTATGTAGTTGGAAAAAAGAGGAATGTGACAACTCCCTGAAAGTCTTATGGGGCCCACAAAAGTCCTTTTTTTTTTTTTGATCAAACACCTCATCAGTAAAAAATTTTTAAATACTCATTCCAGTATATGCATATTTATTTAAATATACTATTCCACTGATATTACTATTTCTATTATAAAATATATATATATATAATACTTAAGATAATATGAAGACTAAAAATGAGTAAAAGTTCTAATTTTTTTTCAATATTCCCATGTACTGACTTGAGTACAAACTTACTTTGGGGACTACTGGATTAGGGGAGATATACATACAAAGAAACATCTACAAGAGACTGTTAAAGAGCTCTAAAAGATGAGATTGTTATTTTGTCAGACAGAAAGAAAGTTATATTCCGAATAAAACATTACCCCTATGGTAACTAATTCTTTTTTGGTTTTGTTCTATTTTAAAAACTGAGTATAGAACCTTTCCTTTTCACCTCTGAATGAGTTTATTTTCTGAGAATAACAATTCAGAAAATAGAGATAAATGAAAATTGCTATAATCTTAATACCCAGAAATAATTACTATTTACACTTATTAATAGTTATGTACGTATGCAAATAACTTGACATATAATACTATATGGTTATATGTATACCATAATACTATACTGGTTACTGTATTTTTTTAACAACGTATTCACAACATCTTTTCACATTTTTTTTTTTTTAAGATTTTATTTTTAAGTAATCTCTATACATCCAACGTGGGCTTGAACTCACACCCCTGTGATCAAGAGTCACACACTATACTGACTGAGCCAGCCAGGCACCCCATGACATCATTGTTTACATCAATATTACATTGTTTCATGGAAGAAATCTACTACAACGTAACCAATCCCCTACAACAGGACATTTAGATAGTTTCCAATCTATGAAGAAAGGCTATAATAAATATTCTTGTATTTTTTGTGTGGTCTGCACAGTATCTTTGTGTTAGTCCATGAACAACTCTTTGGATAATTACTCATAAATGGTACTGCTGAGCCAACATGTATGTACACATTTAAGTCTATTACCTGGACTGCCCTGGAGAGATTTATTTAACTGTTTTTTATATTTGCCTACTTGATAGGTTAAAATTTACATTTCACTTTTATTTTAAATTATCCACTGTATTGGAGCACCTGGCTGGCTCAGTCTGTACAGCATACGACTCCTGATCTTGTAAGTTCGAGCCCCACGTTGGGTGCAGAGATTAAAAAAACAAAATCATTAAAAAAAATTATCTACTGTACTGTCTTAAATGGACTCTAGTAATTGGCCGTTTCTTTCTTTTAGAATCACTTGGTTTTCTGTCTACTTCATCTCTTCTATAGATCCGGCACTTTGCTAACCTACAGTTACTTACTGGGCAACTCTCCATGTTTTTCATTCATTCCCCAAATATTTATCAATATGTGCTAAGTATTATTCACTACTATCTCAGTTTGTGACCTAAACAAAGCAAGAATTCTAATGGTAAAGCTGAAATTTAAATGAAAGGCTTGGGGGTACCTGCGTGGCCCAGTTGGTTAAACGTCCAACTTTTGGTTTTGGCTCAGGTCATGATCTCATGGTTTGTGAGTTCGAGCCCTGCATCGGGCTCCATGCAGACCGTGCAGAAGCTGCTTGGGATTCTCTCTCCTTCTCTCTCTCTGTCCCTCCCCTGCTCATGCGCGCGCTCTCTCGCTCTCGCTCTCTCTCTCTCTCTCTCTCTTAAAATAAATAAATAAACCTTAAAAAATAAATAAATAAATGAAAGGCTTGGAGGCAGAGAAGGATTTCCTAAGAACAGTATGTATATAAAACATGTCATGTAATGAGTAATCCAAGAGAATTTTCATAATCTTCACCCCACAAATGTGATGACAGATTTAGTAGCTACTTGATTAGTAAGAGTAAAGAATACAGAAAACAAAGGGAGGAAAAAGAACTGACATTTCATGATTCAACGCTAGTAAATCTCTAATATTTTAGCTACTAATTAAGGTTACTGGCACACAAATAATGAATAAATTGGATCCATTAAAAATATGACAATATAACAACACAGCAGATTTGTATGATCTAATGTTAGCCTTAAAAAAACTACCAACAGCGGGACAGATACCTGGCTGGCTCAGTTAACGAGCACGCAACTCTTGATCTCAGGGTAATGGGTTCGAGCCCCACAATGGGTGTAGAAATCACTATATACTAAACTTAAAAAAAACAAACAAAAAACCAACAACCAACAGTAAAACAGCATGTGAATAGACAACAGGAGTAGGCAAAATTGCTATATCAAGAAACTGGGTTCATAATACTTTTATTTACAAATTTTTCAAACAATGTAAGGAAAACATCAGTTAATTATATATTCCTAACCAGAAACCTTAATTACCCAAATTTTCTTTTTTTTTCCTAAAAATATTTATTCATTTTTGAGAGAGAAAGAAAGAGACAGAACACAAGCAAGGGAGAGGCAGAGAGAGAGGGAGACAAAGAATCTGAAGCAGGCTCCAGGCTCCAGGCTGTCAGCACACAGCCTGACCCAGGGTTTGAACTCATGAGCTGCAAGATCATGACCTGAGCCAAAGTCCAACCCTTAACCAACTGAGCCACCCAGGTGCCCCAATTATCTTCCTCTCTCATAAAATTATAATAAAACTACTTGACAGTGAGGATCTAATTTTTAAAAGTGGCTCCTAGGTTATGTCCAGGTTTAATCCATTTAAATCAATTTCAAGTACATTCCTACTTCATAATACCAAATATTTTATAACTCTGGTTTCCAAAATAAGTTCACGTATACTATGTCACACCAACAAGCCTCTTACCATCCACATTTTATAGATGAGGAAACTGAGGCTATTCTGGGTCCAAATATTTACCCAAAATCAAAAGACTTGTAGAGTAAGTCAGTACAAGTTGAGTTTTCTGACTCTTACTACATATAGCATTCTAGTAAACTTTATTGGCCCCATGACAAAAAAAAAAAAAAAATTATAATTAATGGTCTTAACTAATATCAGACTATGAATAACCAAAAATGAATTATACTACATTTAATATACTTTTCTTACAAAAATCAGTACGTGTACAAGTCAACTTTAACAAGACAGCTAACAAGTGCTAAACAGAAGATATCAGTTAACAGATATCTTAATCATAAAATTCTGCATATTCAAGATTTACATTATAGCACTTAAAACATGCAAAATCTTTTCTATAAACTGTGTCACCTGGGCAAAATATTTCTAAGCATTTCTAAAGGTGATAATTTCAAGACCTAGTAAGCACAGGGTGTTAAAAACACAATTTTTTAAATATCAATTTTATTCACATGAGTTGACTACTATTTTTTTCTGAAACAAATGTGATTTTACCTTTGATTCTAATATATTAAATATGAGTCGGCTTTGAACTCAAAAACTACATATCAGATTTTAAAAATATGCACACTAGTAGTAATAGTCAAATTACCATGATGCTACCACCTGAAAGGTCAAATCCCACCAAATTATCTACCAGACGGTAAGGACAAGAAGGCTAACTGTAATGGAACTGACTGTGATAGAGCCTAGGCCTTCTGAGTACATACCACACATATGTCGGGCTCTGGGACAAACATGATTTATCTCAGTCTTCACAGCAACAGTGACAAATTTATCACTGTTACATCAAAAAAGAAACTGAAACGTCAATCATTAGCTAACTTGCTTAAGTCACAGTGCTAACAAGTGGTATAACAAGGCATGAACCTAAACAGTATTTATTTTGTTAAATAAGTAAATTTATTAAATAAATTTAAATCTGTACAATTTACAAGATCAACTATTTTAAAACAGTAAGATAAATATTTAATCACTTACCTCTTCAGGCAGTTCACTGTACATGGTTTCAGAGGTAGACAATAAAAATATAGGTGAAAATGATGGTATATCTTGTAGCAATGTCAGAAAAGTTGCTCTCACAGTTTCACTGACAGCTTCCCACCAGTCACCAATGTGAGGCATGTAAACAATACTAGGTACTGTTCTTCGAGCTTCACGAAAAATCTAATTAAGGAAAGAACTGGCATTAAAAATTCAAACTGAAAAGAATGTTCAAATTGATACTATTCTAAAGTTTACTTAGTAACCCCCAAATACATGAAATGTGTCAGGCCTGTGACTGTAATTATTCTCAGCTCAAATATTTAAGCTGTTCAAGATGTGATGCATAAGCCTCACATATAGCTTCTATCTACCCTTGCTCCACCTAAAAAAAGAAGGGTTTTTTTTTTTGCCATTTTATTATTTCTATTCAGTACTTATTAATAATATAAAGGTATCAAATTGTTCCACTTATCTATCATGTAAAGATAACAAAGCAAAACACCATTATAAAATATGCTGCAAATAAAGAGATAAACATGCACCAACATGTCACCCACGTCAGAATGAGATCAGTAAGCACAAAGAAGAAAAGACATAGTTTCCGTGTTTGTGCACATTCCCTAAAATCACTAAATATATGGATTAAATATTTTCACCACGATGCATCACCCTAGAGCTTAAGATTATGAACTACCTACTGAACCACTTGTTTACCTCCTATCACCTTAATTCAATCCTCCATAGAGCAGTCACAAAATACCCTCACATCACTAAAGAACAATAAATAAATTAGCAAAAAGCTCTGAGACACTCCCATCGTCAGAAAATACAAAATAAAGTTTCCTCAGGTGTTAAAAAAGAATCCTAACCATAGCTTCAGTCACACTCTGCCAACACATGCCAATAAGGACCGGGTTGGCTATTAGTAAGTTGCCAAGCAGAAGTATTGCCCTTTACATAGGTGTCAACAATAGCTCAATGGCCCATCAACAAATTCTTGTGGGATGATATGGCATCTCTTCAATACTTCTAACAAATGAAAGAATAAATGTAAAAATCTTCCTTCAATTTATTTCAGAATTCCATTTCTAAAATTCTCTACTACTTCCCTTTAAACATGTTTCAATTAACCTGTATAATGTACAAGATCGAGAAATAATGATCTAGTATTTAAAATGACTAGAATTATTAGATATGTTCCTGAGAATCAAAATGATTATTTTTCTTTAATGAATAAGCCTATCACTTGCATGAATTTTTCAAATGCTACACTATAAAGCTTTAAACATTCTGTGTAAAATAAAATGTATTGCCAATTTAATAAACCAGATGGAAGATGCTCAAATAAAAAATTTCCCCCAAATTGGAAATGTAGATGTTATGATCACTCACATCAAAAGTAATATTTGCTCCTTCCCTTCCTTTAATATTTGCATATCCACCAATCCAGAACAGTTGTACAGTACAACTCCAGGACTCTCAAATTTTGACCTTTTCTGCAAACACGCACCCTCTTATCCTGGATCTTGAAAATCCAAGGATTATTGTTTTCCAAAGTTCTTGTAGAAGATTCATAAGAGAAAAACAAGCATAAATATTGGCAAAAGGAAGGAACCACACAGGAGCACAAAGGCAAGTGAGGCATTTAATTTCCACCCCCCCAAAAAGAAAAAAATTGCTACATGCCACCCAAATCAGGGATGGTATGTGGAGGACAATAACCGATGCCTTTTGTCTTTCCAATTCCCACTCTGTGCTAGTAAAACTAGGGAGAGTCAGCAGGGAGAGAATGGTGATTACATGAAAAATACTAATGACCCTATAAAACTTACTGAGAAACCTCACAAAACTAACCACCTAATTCAGCCATGCAAGTTTACCACATGCCCAAGGAGAGATGAGAAAACATGCCTTTAAAAAAAACAAAATGTAGCCTCTCATTCTAGTACTTGTAGGTTAGGTTTTCTAGAAATAGTTGTTGAGAACATCTAGTTGCTAATAAGTATCAAAGAGTAAGGGCAAAGCAACAGAAGGTTAAGTGATAAAAACTTTATAGAGCCAGAAATTAAATAATGCAGGACTATAGGTGTTTTAACTCATTTGCAAGGCTGAACTAGAAACATAAGCATCACCAGCTCTGAAAGAGTTGAGGGTTGTTGTTTTGGTTTTTTTTTTTCTATTTCTTTCCTCTTTTCATTCAATTCTCCCCAAAACAACAGAATGAACAGGATATTCTATTGATCTTATCTCTAAAGACTTTAGGAAAGTATCTTTATCAGTGAAATTTTAAAAAATTATATTTGAAAACCTAAAGGGGGAAAACAAGAAAGAAAAAGGTCTAAGACAAATATAGAAAAATAAAAAGGCTTAGGCTTATCCATGAATGTATAATTACCTAATTTTACAATTAATCTGACTACATGCAATATTAATAGCCAGGGGCTATTTTCAGAATTTTTTTCCTAAGCCTTTACAGGAAAAATATCTGTAATTTCTAGAAAAATGTAAAATCACTACTAAAACAAGTTTTATTTTTAATTCCTTACTCCATGTGATCTCAGAACATTTAAACTTTCATAATTTCTTTAAATATATAGCCAACCTGGTTCTAATTCTAATTCTCCAATTTTTGTAATGAAAATTCAAAAAGAATGGTCTAAAAACAGTATTTTAAAATTCAGAAAAAAAGTTTAGTCATATCGTGATTTTTCCATAATGTAAAAGTAGCTCTTCAGCAGTTTGCTGGTAACTTTTAAAGTTGTGGAATAACATACACTCCCTGAAATCAATTAACCAGATTCAGAGTAGAAAAATAAAGCCTAGTTTTAGTGAAGCGGCAACTGTCTTGGGAACAAGTGATGCCATTTGATAACTAGAAAAATACTCACCTATAGGGTGTCTTGGATTGGTGGATGTGCAAGGTGTAGTAGAAAACAGAAAAACTGTTATAGAGAAAAAAAGACAGTAGGCCAAATTACTGAACCAACCGTTCAAAACACCTCTGACATGACCAGCACTCTTGCACAAATAAAATGAACAAACACCAGTGTATGTGAACTGTTCATTTTGATTCTTTAAACAATATATTTTACTTCCTTCTGGCTTCTTCTTGCCCCAGACATCATGGTCCCTTGTGTAACTGTTTTAAAGGTTTATTAAAAAAAAAAAAAAAAAAAGTACAAACTACTTCCTATGAATGTTAAAGATATGAAAGAAAAAAATCAGGCCACTGAAGTTAAAAGTATCCACACAAAGCAGCACTAATTATATAAACTGAACCTATATTTACAAAAGTTCTTATCATCTCAAAAGCTAAACTTTCAAGTCAGTATTTTAGCCAGCAAATTAAAGTATGTGGTGCATGAAATTTTACTGTATTTTAAAAATTAAGTCTATACAGCCCATAACAAGCCATTTTCTTGAGAAACTGAAAACTGGAGTAATTTTAAACACAAATGTAAATGAAGCAGAAAGCTCATGCCAGCGCAGCTTTCACTTTCCTAAAAGAAGCTCTATAAGAAAGAGAGAAACAATTCTGTCATCAATAAACTTCCAGAATTTGTCTTGGTCATGTTGTAGTACTAGGAATGTGCTAACATTGTAAAAGAGAGAGAAAAGAAAAATCTTGGGGGCTAAAATATTCTTGATTTTTATAAAAATTAAAAAGTACTATTAATATACACTATTAAAATAAGTATTTAATTCCTTAGACCATAGTATCATAAATATTAATAATATATCTGCAATACTAATAACTTCATGTCATATCCATCACTTTACTCCATTTATATTCTATTCACCTAAGATTTATCGAGCATCTCTGTGAAAAGGAGGCAACGTCTAGGATCAGGATGCAAGAAATAAAGTGCTGAATTTCTTTAAGCATACAAATCAGCCTATTATAAAACATAACTATACTAGACTTTCTGATCGATGATTGTAATATAAAGCAACATTTTATGAAATTAAGTCACCCAAATTCTTTTTCCGTTATTTTCATTGCCTAAAAATTTTAAGAATTTCAGTAAATGTGATATGACAAACTCTGGACCAGGATAATTTAACTTTTTTACAACTTAAGAAAAAAAAAAAGGTTGTTGCTATGGTAAAACACAGAAACCCATGTGCACAAACCAAGAGTACCCAAAGTATACACAGAATGCTATGGAGAAATCCAGAAACCCTTATGCATAAACACAAGAGCATCCAAAGAATACACATAAGTAAGTATGTTAATTCCTTCCTGCTACTTAACCAAAAAGGATTTTCCTTGAACATTTCCAAATACAATTTCTTTCTGGGAAAAGAAAAATACTGCAATTTCACCAAAAAAAAAAAAAAAAAAGAAAAGAAAAAAGAAAAGACCTTATTGACCAAATTATTTGTAACAACATGTAATATCCAAACTCCAAAGCTTGTGGCACACAATATATAAATTTATCAATTCAATCATTAATGAAAAAGAAAATGCACTTATCACTTCTGATTTCCTAAATCAACAGTAGAAATAATATAAATAATACATTTGAAGATGTCAGAAAAAGGGAATCATAGCTGTTCTTTGGTTTTCTAGAGTGTTAATACAGATAAGTCTTTTACTACAGTTACTAACATCTCCAGCTTTGTTTTAGGTCTCAATAACTACTTGTGAATTTTACTCAACAACCATAAATCTTCCAGGCTACCCCAGGCTTTTCTATTCTCTTTCCAGAGCTTTTGAGAGACTATAAAATACTCAGTAAGATAGATAGATAGATAGATAGATAGATACATACATACATACATACATAGATACATACATACATAGATACAGACATACACACAGACAGACAAAACCACTTTATGAATTCTGGCAATTGTTTTCAGTAATAAATGTCTAGTGTCCAGTTATCACCCAAAGTACTAAATCTCCAAGTGTGACTGATCTCTAAAGACCTAGAATAGTAACACCTGGATTCAGGTTTAAAGCACATATTCCTGGGGCTCACCCCAAATTTAAAGAATCAGAATTCCTGGGTATAGAGCCAGGGAATAAGAAATTTTAATAAGCACTCCCAGAAGAGGCTTATAGCCACTAAATCTTAAGAAACAATGACAAAACCCTACAGTAAACATGAATTCCTCTACCATTTTCACACACTTTGTAATATTCATCATCAGCTGAGACAACATGAAGGAGAAAAGAAGGATTAATATATATATATATATATATATATATATATATATATATATATGTTTGTATGTGGATATGTTTTAAAGAAAAGACAATTAAAAATGTATAAAGAACTATAAACTGGGCTCTTCCCATTTCCCATCTTATCATATATATAAATACAGCCCTTTAAAAGTAATTGAAGACTTCTTTCCTTTAAGATTACTTTTCATGTTTGTGTCACACTATTAAATAATCCAATTTAATTTATATTAAGTATCTTAGAGACTAGGGAAAAGAGAAAAACACAGAAGAATAATGTGCCACAGACGAAACCACATCTATTTTGAGAAAATCCTGCCTATAGGAAGACTAGCTCTCAAGAGAAGTAAGGCAAAAGAAAGGGAATACAGAACAGAGGAATAGAAAGAAGAGGCTTTTATTCTTTCCAGCATTTTTATTTTTGTTTTTTCTTCAAATTTTTATTTAAATTTTAGTTAACATACTGTGCAATATTGGTTTCAGGAGCAGAATTCAGTGGTTCATCACTTACATACAACACCCAGTGCTCATCATAAAAATTGTCCACCCTACTTAATACCCACCGCCTCTTTCCAACATTTTAGCACCTGACTAGTATGCTCTCTTACCTAGGACTTTTATGCCTTCTTCTACCCAGTTACAGATCCACAAATTAAGAAAAAACTCTTGGGGTGCCTTGGTGGCTCAGTCAGTTAAGTGTCAGACTCTGGATTTCGGTTCAGGTCACAATTTCACAGTTTGTGGGTTTGAGCCCCACATCGGGGCTCTGCACTGACAGTGAGAAGTCTGCTTGGGATTTTCTCTGCCCCCTCTTTCTGCCCCTCCCCAACTCGTGCACATGCTTGCTCTCACTCTCTCTCAAAATAAATAAATAAACAAAATTAAAAAAGGAAAGAAAAAATTCCTCAGTTTTATTACATAATAGTCTCCTTTTAAATAATTTTTTAGGGGGCACCTGGGTGGCCTAGTTGGTGAAGCATCCAATTTCAGCTCAGGTCATGATCTCATGGGTTTGTAGGTTTGAGCCCCACGTCGGGCTCTCTGCTGTCAGCACAGAATCCTGCTTTGGATCCTTGTCCTTCTTGCTCTCTCCCCCCTCCCTTGCTCCCTCCCCCTCTCTCTTTCTCTCTTCCTCTTAAATAAAAATAAATATTTGGGGCGCCTGGGTGGCTCAGTCAGTTAAGTATCCAACTTTAGCTCAGGTCAAGATCTCACTGTTTGTGAGTTCAAGCCCCGCGTTGGGCTCTGTGCTGACAGATGAGAGCCTGGAGCTTGCTTTGGATTCTGTGGCTCCCTCTCTCTCGGTCCTTCCCCCACTCGTACTGTCTCTATCTCTCAAAAGATGAATAAATGTAAAAAAAAAAAATTAATAAAAAATAAACATTTAATAAATAAATCTGGGGGAGCAACAGTAATGTACTTACAATTTAAAATAACTTTAAAAATGCACTTAAGATGCAAATAATCAGGGATTAATCAAGACAGTTTATCTGGTCTCTGGCCAATGTTCAGAAGTCCGAGCTTCAGCTACCATAGCTACAAAATTCTCAGTCCTGAGCGGACTAGACACCCAGGTGTGGTCACTCAAGAATAAGCATTACTTCTAACCCACAATCTTATAGGCAAAAGCAAGGAACAGAAGACTTCTTGATGTACTAAATGCAGTGTAATACAACCAAAACAATAAATGTTAAGTTTTTCTTCCTTTATGCTGCCAAGGGATATCTGTCTCCACTCTCTCCAAGAACACAACAAAACAGTAAAAGCCAGGAACTGAGTAAGAGACCAAAAAGTATACAGTTAGAATTCAAATTTGGCCCAATGATGCCCAGTAGAATACAAAAAAAAATATCCTAGGATCTCAGTAATACCAACATATGATTTACTAAAATGGATCCTAAGTATCTCCTCACCTAATACTCAATAATGGATTTATGAACATGTATATACATGTTTTAGCCATAAAGAACAGCTATACACAGAATACCGTCTCACTTTGAAAATGTTCCTCTTTCAGAGTGATTTT
This sequence comes from Prionailurus bengalensis, assembly GCF_016509475.1. Taxonomy (NCBI): domain Eukaryota; kingdom Metazoa; phylum Chordata; class Mammalia; order Carnivora; family Felidae; genus Prionailurus; species Prionailurus bengalensis. Next base: position 121,813,120 of record NC_057354.1, on the reverse strand, counting down.
CTTCAGTTTGCCCCATACTGTCAAATACACATGTCAAAAATAGAAATCTAAACTGTACAGCAGAGTGTAACCTAAAATGAAAAAGTTTTATTCATTTCCCAATTCTCTAAATTCCTTCCCCGAAGCCAAAGCAATGATTATTAACAGTTTTTTAGGATATTCTTACACACGATTTATATATAAAAGCATGAATATACATTTTTAAGATTTTTTACACAAAGATTCTATTTTAATAGACCAATTTATGACTTGCTTTTTTCACAAATATCTTCTTCATCTCTCCATATCAGCCTTATGTAAATTTACCTCATTCTTGTTAATGACCTCATAATACATAAGGATATACCATAATTTATCACAGACCATCCATCATTAAAGGACATTTAGTTTGTTGGTCTTATTTAGTTTGGGAATTACATACAATGCTGTGATAAATGTCCTTGTACATTCAGCAGTGACTATTAGATCTAATACATCTTTAGGAAAAACTCCTTAATGTAAAATTCCTGGAACAAAAGGAATATGTTCTCAAAATTTTTTTAAATGGTGTCAATGACTCTAAAATCATCAGGCATCATCAAGCTTTTTATTTTTACAAACCAGACAGTTGCTTCAAAATAGTATCGTGTTGCCTTTTTTTAAAAATTTTTTTTAATGTTTTTATTTCTTTTTGAGATAGAAAGAGACAGAGCATGAGCAGGGGAGGGGCAGAGAGAGAGGGAGACACAGAATCCAAAGCAGGCTCCAGGCTCCGATCTGTCAGCACAGAGCCCGACGCGGGGCTCGAACTCACAGACTGTGAGATTATGACCTGAGCCAAAGTCGGACGCTCAACCGACTGAGCCACCCAGGCACCCCTTCTTTTCTTTTCTTTTTAATTTTTTTAAATTCGTGTTGCTTTAATTTGCATTTTCTTCAGCTGTAAGGCTAAGAATCTTTTCAAACTTTTATTGGTTGCTTTTTCTATTGTTTTCTTCCTATAAATGGCATGCTATTTCGCCAATTTTTATATTAGGGTGTCATTCTTTCTTCTTACTGATTTTAACATATTTTTGTATATTTCAGAAACTTATCCTGGACATGTGTGTTACACACATACTTTTTCGCCAGGTTGTGTCTATTAATTTTACAAAAACAATTATTTCTGCCATGTATAATTAAAAATTTTATAAAGTCAAATTTGTTCATATCTTTATGTTTTCTGGCTGTGTTCACTGCTTAGAGACTACTTTCTCATACTCAAGATAATAAACATATTGACCTTGTGAATTCCCCTCTTACATTTCCATTAACAATGTAGAATTTATGTTGGGGCTACAATAAAAAGTAGAAATTCAGTTTTGTTTTTTTCTTTTTCCCCTCATTGAGTCAGTTTTCTAAGACCATTTATTAAATAATCCATCTGTTGTATGATATCAAATGTCGTCGTCATCATCATCATCATTTACCATCATCATATGCTAATCATCATCAGATACTAAATTCTCATTCTATGTAGGCCTAAGGGTTAATTCTCTGGACCGTTACATATTCTTTATTACTACATTCTGTAACACCTTTAAAAATCTGGTAGAGCTCCTTTCATTATACTTTTTCCTCCAGAACTCTCCTTGCTATGCTCATATTCATTTTCTGAAGAATTCATTTTAGAAGAAACGCAAAGCACTTTTTTTTTAAGTTTTCCTCTTAAATTTTGGGAATATTATACTTGAGCCTGAACTTAATTTATACATTAATTTAGAAAAGAACTCACAGCTTTCCAATTTTGAGTCTTACCAGCCCTCAGCTGTGTAAGGAAGCTGCAGTAGCAGTGATAAATATAATGACAGTTAAGGGCCACAGGGTACTTACTATATACCAAACCTATTGGATGAACTGATTTTAGTAGTCACAACCACCTTATGCAGTATCATTACCTTTGTTTCATAGATAAGAAAATTAAGTCTCAAAGAAGTTAAGCAATTTGTCCAAGGCCACAACCAATAAGCCAAGTAGCTAATATTTTAATCAATTTGCAATTTGACTTGAATCCATACTTTGAACTATAGTAATTAAAAACAAGGTGTGTTTTTTTGTTTTTTCTTCTTTTAGACACTGCAAATTAATTATTTAATTTCTAGGTAAAATTAGTTGCTACTTTAATTAGGACCATTTTTTCCATTAAATTTCTAACTTGTTACTGGGTGTATAAAAGAAAACTACTTATTTTATAATATTAACTTTGAAAGGTGTCCACCTTGCAGAATTCTCTTATTGTCCCTAATAATTTTTCAGTAAGTCCTAAAAAGTCTCCAAATATATAATCATATCACAGGCAAATATTTATAACTTCAATGTCTGTTCCAATATTTTTATCTCTCAATGTCTAACTGAATCAATTTTGCATGCCTTAATAATGGCATATTACACTTCTGATGTGCTACTAGAATCCATTTGTAATATTTACTTTACCACCATTGCCTAAGTGAAATTAGTCTGTTTTCCTCTGTATTTCAGTTTAGCATCAAAATGATCTTATCCTGTAAGATTAAAAGAATTCACCCATGAAACTATCTGGATTTAGTTCTTTTTGATACTCAATTTCTCCTTCCACACTTAGTGTCTGTTTAGATTCTCTCTCCACTGGATTTATTTTTAATGGTACTGGGTAATTCTCTTAACTTGCATACAAACTGCAATAATTTTGTCTCACTAAAAAGGAAAAATATGAACAAACATATAAATCAACATTATTGGAAAACACTCCCAGCCAGGATGAGTTAAATGTACAAAATATGTAGCAAATTATTTGTATATAGTTTTTATTTAAGCCATGGGTTTTGGGGGGAAAAAAAACTTTTAAATAGAGCTTTCTAAGTAGTGAATGATGTTAGGATGCTGATACCCAGACAACTGTAAGTAAAAGAGAAATGAAATCAATGCTGTGGACCATGAAATACATACATACATATATATGTACATATATATATATATATATATATATATATGTTTTCTTTCTACAAGATACAGAATGGTTTTCAATTAGGTAGTATATGTGTATGTATTAAATAGTTATAAAATGTACTCAAAAACACAACATAATTATGCACAATGCTCTTAAGTGTTACTACTCTGGTCATGTAATCTCTAAAAGTAGGCTAAATACAGAGTTGAAAGTGGCATTCCCCTAACTTGTTCCAACATGATACACTTATAATAAATTCATAGTTATACGAACACCCCACTAGAACTCTGCACTTAACAAACCAGCACAAAGTAGTTAAAAGTCAAATATCACACACACTTGACTACCGATAGAAATATATATAATTTTTAAATTGCTATCATTTTTCTGTGTTAATTTTCCCCAACTACATACAGTAAGGCTCTAAGTACACACTGAAATCTAGAAAGACTCTGAAACCACAGTGTTGAAAAGAGGGTCAGAAGAAGGCAAAAGAAGCTTCCTTTCTATAATGCTTAATAAAACTTTAATATAAGAAACAGGATATTAAAATTTCAGAAAAGAATGAAATATGGGGAAAACAATAAGCTCACTTTTAAACATGTTATACATCAAAAGGATCCCTGGCCTTAATATTAGAATGCTAATGAGTAACCAACAAAAAGTTAATATTCGCATTACTGTTCTTTGAAAAGACTTTATAAACACTACTGAGATATAGAGATATAAACAATTAAGAAAGTTGGAAGTACTCTGATATGGTACAAACCTACCTGTGCACATGATTCTTCAGGTGTTTTGGCACTAACTGAATAAAGTGCTGGGAGATCTAGTCTGTGCACAGAGAATTTTTCTAGAGTGTGCAAAAGTGCTGGAGCAAGGTGAGAAGTTTGACCTGAGCCTCTTTCTCCAGACAGCAATAATCTTGGCCTGTAAGAGGTTGGCTGATGATATGGTGACCTGGAATACATATAAGACATGATAATTATTTCAAAATGATACACTCTGAAGATCAGTATGAAATATTAGGTAAAATATTTACACTAAATATGTAACTCCAAATTAATAGAATTTTCTCTTTTACTTCAAGTACAGTGAATAATTTTTTCATTAATTATCATTTTAAAATGTTGATCTCCCTGACAATTTTAATAACCATGATGTAAAAGTATAAAAACTCATTCTAAAACAAAGTAATAATACCTGGGTATTCATTCTATCATACCATATATATTACTTGGAAAACACTTCAGACACTAAGGAGACATAGCTATTAATTATTCAAGATAAAATGTTAAGAATCCCATTTCAACAAAGAAGTAGGTATATCTGAAGATTACCCAAAATGTAGGACTTTTTTTTTTTAATGGTTAAAATGGTAAATTTAATGTATATTTTACCGCAATTTTTAAGATAGAAAATAAATGTAGGACTTTTTCAGTGGCAGCAAATTTTGGTTTGGGGCCAATACAAACTAAATGTCCACACCCTAATACATGACATCTAAAGACCTACAATAGAGAAAGCAAATTTAGGAAAATGTATTAAACCAAGCTGACCTTACACTCTCAAGATTCCACAACCCCATTAAAATGATGAATGAAACAAGTTTATCTATCATTATAGATAACATAGGAAATTTTAAGCAATGCAGTAAGAATAAAGCAAATAAAAACTGGAATAGAAAGAAATCAGGAAAACACTGTTACTTGTAAAGGATACGATTATGCACTAAAAAAAATCCAAGAGAATCAACTGATTAATAACTGTCAGAATCTACCAAAAGTAACAAGTCAGAAAACAGAAACAGAAAAATCAAAACATAATAACACCATCAATAACCAAAATAAAGAAGGAAAGAAGATCCTTTCTTTTTTTAATGTTTATTTATTTATTTTGAGAGAGAGATAATAAGAGCAAGCGAGAAAGGGGGAGAGAGAATCCCAAGCAGGCTCCACGCTATTTGGTAAAGTGTGCTAGACCCAATTTTAGAACAGTTAAACCTGTTTCAGTAATAAGTACTTCACATAGTTTTAATTTTCTTAGCAATTCTATGAAACACATAGTTTCTTCTTATTAAACAGATGAAGAAACCAAGACTCAGAGAAGTTAGGTATGAGACTGTTACAAATGGGTGGTCAAAGGGTTCAAATCTCATTCAGGTCCATATAATTGCTAAGCTGAACCACCATGCTAACATGTACACTACTTTATATTGGAATATATTACAGGGGCGCCTGTGTGGCTCAGTCAATGAAGCGTCCGACTCTTAATTTTGGCTCAGGTAACAATCTCACAGGTTCATGGGATCAAGCCCCACGTTGGGCTCCACACTAAGCATGGAGCCTGCTTGGGATTCTCTCTCGCCCTTTCTCTGCCCCTCCCTCACTTGCTCGCGCTCTCTCTCTCTCAAAATAAATTTAAAAACATTAAAAAAAATCTATTACAAGAGCACCTGGGTGGCTTAGTCAGTTAAGTGTCCGACTCTTGGTTTTAGCTCAGGTCATGATCTCACAGTTGATTAGTCCAAGCCCCACATTGGGCTGCACGCTGATGGTACAGAGCCTACCTGGGATTCTCTCTCTCCCTCTCTGTCTGCCCCTCCCCTACTCTGTCTCTCTTAAAAATAAATAAACTTAAAAAAAAAAAAAGTATTACAGAACAGAATAATAGAATATAATGTAGAATACACCAAAGAAAAGAAACACAGATCAATAGAATAGGCAGCCAGGAAACAAATCATCATAGTTCAAAGAATTTCATACAAGATAATAAGCATAAAAAATAAATGGAAGGGAGTTTATAAAATAAATGTTATTTTAAAATAGAGAAGAGGGGCGCCTGAGTGGCTTAGTCAGTTAAGCATCCGACTTCAGCTCAGGTCCATGATCTCATGGTTCAACGGTTCAAGCCCCAAATCTGGCTCTTTCTGACAGCTCAGAGTCTGGAGCCAGCTTTAGATTCTGTGTCTCCCTCTCTCTCTGCCCCTCCCCAACTCACACTCTGTCTCTCAAAAATAAATAAAACATTTAAAAAAAATGTTTTTTATTTATTTAAATAGGGAAGATTCAGACCCTCATTTCACAGAACAAAATTAATTCTAACAAAGAAAAAACATGAAATTATGTTTTTAATTCATAATCTACAAACTTTTGTAACTCAAAAATTACAATCTGAATCAAATGGCAAACAATCAAATGAGACAAACAATCTGCCATTAACAGGAATGGCTCTTAATGTAAAAAAGAGCTCATGTTCAAAGTGTTTTAACAACGACAACAACAAAAAACAGTTTCATGGGCAAAGGACATAGACAATTCAAAAAGAAAATAGAAACAGATAACATTTCTTAAAATGTTCATTCATTTAATAATTGGAGAATGGTTCCTATGCTAAGTCCCTCACCCTGGGTATCTAACAATACCAGTTATCATAGAGCTCACACTTGAATGGTATGAAGTAGAAAAAGGAAATCTACAAACTAATATAATTCAGTGTGATTAACAAGCAGCACTGTTTAAGTACAGAATGCTATGGCAGACCACAATTACAGACTCAATAAAGGCTTTCCTGGACAGTGTTACAAAAGCACAAACCCAACAGGACGGAGGCAGAAAGGACAACTCCAAGAAACAAAAATAGGATGTGCAAAGGACCAAAGGCTCCTGGCCCTTTGGAGTAATAGTTCATACAACTAGCTTCTTTTAAGGTTTTAAAGCCATGTATGTATAAAGGTTCTGTGGTTGGGGGAAAGGAGAATCAGACCATGAAAACCTATAAAGGGTTTTGTAAGCCATGTTAAAAGTTTGGGACACACATTGAAGACCATGAGGAAGCATTAAGATACTTAAGCAGGGGAAGTGATATAATCATATACATGTTTTAGAAGAAAATCCTATTATCACTATGCCAGGATAGGAAATGAATGAGGGCAAAACAGGAGGAAAGATGACCAGTTAGGAGTCTGCAGTATCAACCCAGGCATGAGATAGTAATGACAGTCTAGACAAGAACAGTGTCAGAAGAGGTGAGAAGGAACAGCCTGAGATGAGAGTTAATTACAGGACCTGGACATTGACTAGGTACAGAGTAAAGAAAGAGGAAGGAGTTAAGGAAGATGCCCATTTCTAGTTGCAACATCACCTTGGGTCCATGGGAGCTCTGATGACCCACTGGAAGAGAAGGGGAGACCCAGTCCAGTACATAATGAAAGATCTGTGGCACACAAAGGGTGAGAGACAGCTAGAGATGGTCTAAAGCTCAAGACCAATGTTGGCTTAAGAAAGACTTGGTAGTTGGGCTCCTGGGTGGCTAAGTCAGTTAAGCACCTAACTCCTGATTTCAGCTCAGGTCATGGGCTCACAAATGGTGAGATCCAGCCCCGCGTCAGGCTCTATGCTGGCAGCACAGAACCTGCTTGGGATTCTTTCTCCCTCTCTCTCTCTCTCTCTGTCCCTCTCCCACTTGTGTGTGCGTGTGTGCACTCTCTCTCTCTCTCTCAAAATAAATAAACATTAAAAAAAAGAAATATCTGGGGGGCGCCTGGGTGGCTCAGTCGGTTGAGTGTTTGACTTTGGCTCAGGTCATGATCTCGCAGTCTGTGAGCTCGAGCCCCGCGTTGGGCTCTGTGCTGACAGCTCAGAGCCTGGAACCTGCTTCGTTCGGATTCTGTGTCTCCCTCTTTCTCTGCCCCTCCCCCGCTCATGCTCTGTCTCTCTCTGTCAAAAATAAATAAACATTAAAAAAAAATTTTTTTTTAAAAGAAATATTTGGTAGTTACTAACAGATGAAAAAATTTTGAAAATAATGAAAAAAACATCTTTTATGAGGAAAATATGTTAGATTGATATACTAAAAATAAATTTTAATACCATTAGTGAGAAGATGTTGGGAAAACTGGGTTTTCTCATGACTCGTGGTAATGGAAAAAAGCAAAATTTTCCAAAATTAAACTTGGCAATTATGTCACGTATATGCTGAAATGTTTACAAAGGGTATTCCGCAACTCATTCTACTCCCAAGGACCCCCTACCTCTTAAGCATTCTCTAAATTTTTTTCGTAGTATATATCTTCTAATATTTAATATATTACACTTATTGTTTCATCGATACTTATTAGATACACTCCATCTAACATGTAAGTTCAATAAGGGCAGGGATCTTTGTCCATTTTGTTCACAGACATATTCCAAGTACCTAGGACAACATATGGCACATGATGGACACTTTGATAATGTATCTGAGCAAATATGAAAGAACAAATGAACAATTCAAACAAGCAAGAAGATATTATTTTCATCTACCTGGTTGGCAAAAATTTTAAAAGGCAAACAGTGTTCAGAAATAACAAGGTTATAGGAAAAATAACACTCTCCTACATCAGTGATAAAAATGTAAATTGGTACAACCTTTCTGAAAGTCAATTTAACAACCTGTATCAAGTTTTTAAATGTATATACGCTTTGATAGAACAATCACTGTTTTTAAAATTTACCTTAAACCATCAATCAGATAGTACTACAAATGTATACTGAGAAAGATGCCTATCCAGATCCACATATCTATCATAAAAGAAAATCGGAAATTTCAATATTTATCAATAAGATTATAAAAATTACAGAACACCCAAAATATAAAATATTAAAAGAATGACATTAAACATATACTAGCATGAAATAATGTTCCCAACATAGTGGATAAAAAAGCAAGTTATGTTAAGAGACTTACAGGAGGATTTTAATTTATATAAAAAAAATATGTAGGTCTATCTATATGCATAGAGAGAATATGGAAGTGTGGTCACCAAAACTTTAACAAAAATTACCTTCAACTGCTTGGGCTTTAATTTTTACTTTCTTCTTTAAGCTCTTCTTTATTACTTGAATTTTTCTATAGAGTATATCATTTTTCTAATCAGAAAAAACAAAGCTATTTTCATTTAGATAACCTCAGAAATCTGTTTCTAATCCCCTTGTGGCAGGTAATATACAGTAAGAAAGAAAACTTATTTCCATCATAAGGGTTTTCTGTCAGATTGACAGACCTTAAATATCTTGACTTCTATTTCACCTTAAATTTAAACAAAGGTTTGGGGCACCTGGGTGACTCAGTTGGTTAAACATCTGACTTCAGCTCAGGTCATAATCTTACGGTTTGTGGGTTCGAGCCTCGCGTTGGGCTCAGTGCTGACAGCTCAGAGCCTGGAGCCTGCTTCGGATTCTTTGTCTCCCTCTCTCTCTTCCCTTCCCTTGCTTGTGCTCTGTCTCTCAAAAATGAATAAATGTTAAAGAACATTTTTTTTAAATCTAAATAAAGGTTTCAACATTGTTTTAGGAAACTATTCCCGGAAACAGAAACCCACCAGCAATGCCCAAGCTAGTGTTACTGGAGACCAGTGTTAAAATCATGCTTTCTACTTGTCTAGCACTTTTTCTGTATTGACCCGGCATGCTAACAAGCATTCAGACAGAAGGCCAAACCAAACCAACAACAACAAAAATGTACAGCCCTTACCAAAAGCTTATATTCTAAAGTATATGCTTCTTGGAAAGTGTGAAAATTGTATTGTCCAACCTACCCAAAAAAGCAATACAATTCCCTACCTACCTATGAAGCTCAGAAATCAATTTAGAAATCACATACAGTAATAGAAAAAAATAGGATCCTAGGAAACAAACAGTACAGAGTCTGGCTCTGCTACCTACTATCAGCTTAATCATGGGTGATTTACTTATTTTTCATTGCGGTTCAGTTTCCTAATCTATAAAACGATGATACCACAAATGCTATATGATTGCTGAGAGGCCTATTTGTATTGCTACATATAAAGCCTCAAGCTTTATACACCTACCACATGTTTAGTTTGTAATGAACATCAGATACTAACTCTTAACCCTTTATACTCAGAAAGACAGCAAATATCACCATTTCTTCTGTCAAGCCTATCTGAACTTTCCAAAGGAAACTTCTAGTTCTTCTAACACATCACTTCCGCCATATCACAATGTCTGTCACCTTCAATAACAAGAACTTCTCCAGAGTAAGACCTACTTTGTATCTTATTCATGCTTATGTTTTCAGCACCTAGTACAGTGCCTGGCATAAACACATAAAAACTGGCAGAATGGGTAGGTGAGTAAAGAAATAAATGGATGGAATTTATCAAAACATCTAAAACAAAACAAGCTTATTTCTAGGATACAGCTGGCTTCCTACTAAATAAAGATCATATCATGAACTAGAAAAGTTTACCTAAAAGAAGCTAAAATTCAGCCAATTCCTTCAAAAAGGTTTAAACCAAATTAAAAAAGCCATACCAGTGATATGCATTAAATCAATGACAGAGAATGTTAATAAAAAGTCAACCTCAAAACTGCACATGAAGTTTTCTAATATCAAAATCTATTTCTATATTACTTTACTAACAACAGAACTATCTCATAAAATTGAAACAAGTCTTGATAGTTTCCTAGCTCCTATCGTATATTTCAAATACAAATAAGTAAAACTGTCAAAACAAATCACACACTCATACACACGCATATAGGGTAGCCAGGTAATAGAAAAAAAAAACGATTGTTTGGTTTTCCTTTAGCCATCAATAAAACAGATTTGAGAAATTACTGAAAAAGTCCCCAAAAAAATGTCTCTAAGTACATAAAGATCCAGAACAGAAGAAAAGTTAGTAATAAAAGAGCTTGCTGCTAAAGAACAAAAGAAAAAAGAGTAAATGAAAATAACTTAGTCTCATTTTAAAAAATAAAAAGAAAGTTATCAATGCAAATAATCAAATTAACATTTCACTGTAATCTACATAAGAGAAACTTCAAGTTGGAAGATTCAAATCTGTTCAGAATAGATTTGAAACAATTACTTAAAAGTATAATCAATCTAGCCTTTTCTAATAAAAGTGCTATTATAGACCTGCCTGGCAGAAACATTATGATCCTATAACATTCATGCTAATTATGTAAATGAAGCTGCTACTATTTGAAAACTATTTGGTCTCTTAATTTAAAATTACATTAGCACTACTCCTGAAACCATTATTACACTATATGTTAACTAACTTGAATTTAAATTTTAAAAAATTACATTAGCACTAAAATTGTTTACCCAATAAAAAGTGCATAATGAAAGCTGCTTTAACACAGATAAAGGTAAATGTAAATAGAAAACCCATAAAATCTAAATCAGAGAAGTGTAAACTAATGAAGTTTTGAAGAACCAGAAAGTTATCTGTTTATCTGTTTACTAAGAGATTTCTAATTCAGAATCTCTTTAGTACTCTTAGAATCCCTAAATTATCATCTCACACTACAAATTACAATATTCCAGATCATGGTTAATATTTCATTTGTGAGCATTTTAGTTCAAAATAAAAGACATAAAATCGGGGACATTCCTTCCACTCTGGGAAGGAAGGAAGGAAGGAAGGAAGGAAGGAAGGAAGGAAGGAAGGAAGGAAGGAAAAGGAAAAAGGAAAAAGGAAAAGAGGAGAGAGAAAGAGAAAGAGAAAGAAAGGGAGGGAAGAGCAAGAAAGAAAGAAAAAAGGAAAGAGGGAAAAAGAAAGAAAAAGAAAGAGAAAGGAAGAAATCACACAATCAGCTTAGAAAAAATCATCTTTAGTTGACCAATACACCACTTTATTACCACAGATAAAAAGCATACACAGTAAAAATGTTCCTGAATTATATCCAAACGACAGAAAAAAACAAAGTCTTCAAAGTTACAACCATAAGTAATAATATACCATAATTCTAACCATAAAGTGGTAAATATTACTCTAAATTTTTAAAAAATTGATATGTTACTTACATTGTAAAATGAAGGTAGGGTTTATGTATAGCAGCAGCTGATGACTGTTTCTTTGGTGATCCTGAGTGACAACTGGTCTCAAAAATTGATAAAGCATTCTCATCTTCACTATCATCTAAAATCAGAGTTTCTATATCTATTCCAAAAAAAAAAAAAAAAAATCCAAAGACTATGAGACTTACAAAGTCATTTAATATTAGTGCCCCTCCAAAGCTAAGAACAACAGGGTTAAAAATCATGTACCATTAACAAGTTACCTATCAAATACAAATCAACCAAGCAAATTGACAAACTGCAGTCTTTTTTAATAATTTGGCTCAGTAGGTTAAGCATCCCACTCTCAATTTCAGCTCAGGTCATCATCTCCCAGTTCCTGGGATCAAGCCCTGCCTCGGGCTCAGAGCTGATGGTGCAGAACGTGCTTGGGATTCTTTCTCTCCCTCTCTCTTTCTCTCTGCCACCTGACTGCTTGTGCATACCTGCACACACACCCATGAGCTCTCTCAAATAAATAAACTTTAAAAAAATTGGGAGAAAGATACATATCCTCAGTTATGAAAATCAGAGAAAAGAAATGTTCAATTCGCAGCAGAGTACCTAGTTCATACATAATAAAATATTTAACCTCCTATTTGACAAACTTAAGAAATCAAGTAATTCATGTGATATTTCATGAGAATCTATCCTTGAAAAATATAGTTTCTGAAAAATATAAATTATAAAGACAGCAAAATGCATTGAATGTTGATGATTTTACTATATATAATATTTTTTATGTTAGTATAATTAATTGAACAATTTTCTGTTGCAGACTACCTGCCAAATAAGGTACTAAAACCTGGGAAAATTAAGATAATTAAAACTTACTACTTTGGGGACATCTGGGTGGCTCAGTTGGTTAAGCATCCAACTCTTCATATTGGCTCAGGCCATGATCTCAGAGTTTGTGAGACAGAGCCCTGCACTGGGCTCTGCACTGACAGCATGCAGGCTGCTTGGGATTCTCTCTGCCAGTACCACCCCACCCCCCCCCCACCCCCCCACCCCCGCCCCACCGCTCCTTGCACTTGCTCTGTCTCTCTCAAAATAAACAAACATTTAAAAAAATTTTTAAAAAGCATACTGCTTTCTCTTCAAAGTTCACAGGCTTTACTTTGGTTAGTATATGAACCTAAAGTTTCCCTGTAAATGAATGACTTGTTTTTTTTTATGTTTGTTTATTTTGAGAGAGAAAGAGACAGAGTGAGTTGGGAGGGGCAGACAGAGGAAGAGAGAGAGAGAGAGAGGATGCCAAGCAGGCTTTTACTGCCAGCACAGAGCCCAATGCAGGGCACAAATCCACAAAACCATGAGATCATGACTGAGCTGAAACCAAGAGTCAGATGCTCAATCGACTAAGCCACCCAGGCGCCCCTTAATGAATTTTCAAAGGTAACTTCCTATTTGTATCTCAGGTCCAATCTTGAGGCTAGAATTCAAGACCTTATACAACCAGGTTCTGATTTACTCCCTTACTAATGATTTACACTCCATTTGCACTGCACACTGCAGAATGCATTGCCAAGAACAACAAAATATATTGGATGAGTTGAATCCGGAGGGACATTATAAGCCACATAGTTAAGAACACAGGTTCTAGAGTTAGGTGCCCTAGGTTTGAGTAAGCACTGGAACTTACTGAATACAGTAAGTGCTGTATTCAGTGCCAGTCACATGTGACTCCTGATCTCGGGGGTTTTAAATTCGAGCCCTGTTGGGTATAGAGATTATTTAAAAATAAAGTCTTGGAGCACCTGGGTGGCTCAGTCAGTTAAGCATCCAACTTTGGCTGTTACGATCTTACAGTTTGTTGAGTCCGAGCCCCGCATCAGGCTCTGTGCTGACAGCTCAGAGCCTGGAGCCTATTTTTGGATTCTGTGTCTCCCTCTCTCTCTGGCCCTCCCCTGCAAGCTCTCTGTCTGTCCTCTCTCAAAAATAAACAAACATTAAAAAATATTTTTTAATAGTCTTTAAATTAATTAATTAAATGTAAGCCATCATTATTATAGTCAACTTTTCTAAAGAGAGTAACACTTCTATTTGTTAAGATAGAATCTCCCAAGCAATAACAAATAGAACTAACATTCATTCTTTCTTTTTATAAGCATTCACTAGGCAACTACCATATGCTAGGCAATATGCCAGGCCTGGAATATATCCTGGTGAGTGAAATAGAGACATTTTCTATATTCATGGCAAATATAAAAGAATAACATATAAATAACCTTATGACGAAACTCAGAATTTATTTATGCCTATACTTGTTTCATTTTAACAATATGAAAAAGTAATTTATAGTACCTTCTTTCTTGTCACTCTGGCTAATTTCAGCATGAGGAAACACTTTTTGCAAGACTGCTAGGATGTTGTTGAAGCTTCTTTCCAGTAGCGGCTTTATGATGGGGGATAGTGCATGTCCCGAAGACATGACAGCACGTTGAGAAGCAGGCACAATATTCTGCATTGCATGGTAAAAATCTTGGGCATTGAGCACTATTGAGGAAACATCTAGCTGCAGTTTATGACTGCTAGCATAGATCTGGGGATAACGCCTCCGCAGGGCAATGAGGGCAGCTTCAGTGCACAGGGCCTTGATATCAGCTCCACAATAGCCTAATGCACAAAAGGAAAAGAATAACAAAGGTAATAAGTTCATTCTTACAGTACCAACTATAGTTTGCAAATATATACATCTTTATTAATGTATATATTAGGAAATAATACTAAATCAATAATTATATGCAATTTTGTTAGCAAAAACTGACCATTTAAATCACCTAATAAAACTACTCAGTAATAAAAGTATTCTGAATATTTTCATTAACAAAACATGAACTAATGATATTATAAGAAGCCATGTACTTTGTGCCAAAAACACTGATTATAATGTACAATTTTCTTCAGGAAACGTGTTTAAAGAGTAAGTTTCATATCAATCTTTCATCAGTTTAGTCCTCAAGATATTACACTTACCCATAAATTTTTCTAATATCATTAATTTGCAAACACATATAAGGGAGCAGTACAAAGCAGAATATATGCAGAAATTTCAAAAACAGAGTCATTCTACTACCAACTTTGAGTGCCAACCACAAATTTATATGTAGTTACCTGAAAAATTATACTTTAAAGTTGTCACCATCTATCATAATTTCAAAGGTATTAAAGGGAATAAGAATCCATTAAATTTCCATATTAATTTCCTTTTTATATATGTTTAATTTAAAACAATGGATAATCTAGTTCTAAAGTCTATACAAACACAGTGTATTACATTACCCATTACCCATATGTAACTAATTATTGTAGTTAACAGATCAAGCCCCCAGGGCTTTGAAGTCATTTCACTCATTTAAGCAACAAATATATACAAAACACACATAAACTCTTAGGTCTTAACCACAAAAATGAAGAAAAACTCAAACCAGCTATGTTGTTTTTATATCAGCAATTAAACTTGCATTTGGTGACTTTTATCAGTTATACCAGCAGAGGGAACTACTTGAACCAGTTTTAAAACTAAACGCTATCCTCTTCAAAGAGTGGCATCAAGCTTATTTATCTTTTTATTCCAGGCAATGACCTTGTGGAACACTTGAATAATGAAATAAAAATGGTGATTAGGAAAACTATGAGCAGAAAAGAAACAGCCCCAGACTAACTGGCAGAAAAAGAACATTAAGGCACAAAATCAGATAAAGCAAACTGTAAGTGACTCACACATCTATAATGAAATGTACCTCTACTGTTAGTAGGGCAATCCTGTTCATCAAGTCCCACAAATAACAGAAAAATCCTCTTTGCTCCCTTTCTTCCATAACATGCACCACCGTATCATTTACCTCTTATGTTTATTGTCTGCCTACCCCAACTAGAATGTGAGTTTTGTGAGTGTACGAGTATTCATCAGTTTCGTTCACTAACATATCTCATATACTGAAAATAATACCTGGCCTAGCATTCAATAGATATCCAATAAATATTTATTGAGTGAAAGAATGAATAAAAAAAGAAAGGCGTAACTCCAGGGTTATAGTTTGGTTAGTTAAGACTATAACGTTACCACATAGGATCATAAAAAGTGGAGGAATTGAATCTACTAGATTTTTCATCTTTTTTGAAGATGTCTAAATTCTTTAATCATTAATGAAAAATAAAAATTTCAATGAAAATTATGAAAAAAACATAGAAAAATATTGCATTCTTCAAGAAATATTTATTCAGTTAAGGGAAAATTTAGTATGACTGTTAAGAATCTAATTCAGAAAACTATAAGCAGATTAAGCACTAACACTGTCCCATGACAGCAATCAATCTACCAAACAATTCTTCAAACTACCAATAGTCTTTCATTTTATATTCTATTTCTCAATGAATAAACCTGGAAAAAAAGGTACATTTTCCTAGGCCATATATATCATAGTTATATTAGCTTAATAAAATACCAGCTCGGTTATAAACAGTTAATCAAATAAACCGTTTCAGAACAAGTAAAAAATAAACTACCATCTTCAAACAACATAAACAACTACATTTCTTTTTCTTCTTTAAAAGCATATACACAGCTGGAGAATATATTATATGATCCTATTTCTAAGAGCAAAAGCCTAAATTTAAAAAAAACAAGCTCAGAAACAATGCAAAACAGAAAAAAAAAAAAAAAACATTAGAAGGTATTCTATATAAGTGGTGCCCATAACATTTATGTTTGACATAATGTCAGTAACATACATAATAGTAATGCGCTGTTCATTTTCTCTTAATCTACTAAAGATAATTTAAAAGTTTCTCACAATAGATCCCATTTAAAGAAATAAATTTTCACTCAGATTATCATAATCAATAGACTAAAAGAATGGATTTATCTTCATTACATTTGCCCGTGAATGAGAATTATTGGTTTATATCTGGGGTTCTCAGTCTTGGCTACTCAACAATGAAACTGCAACACCAGTTTCCCAACAAACCTAGTGAATCAGAATCTCTGGCAGTTTAATATCATAAATGTATATTTTGAGAAAGCTTTACAAGTGATTCTCATATACGAAAGAAAACACCGAGAACTACTTGATTAATAATATACTTCCTTTACTAGACTCTAAAACAATTAAAATTACATGAAAACCATGGCTAAAAAGTTATATTTAGTATCACATGTCCTGGTTTAGGCCTCTTGTCTTACATAATACAGTATATTTTTTCACTTTCTAAAAGGTCCTGATTTAGAAAACTAGATGCAGGTAATATGATCATCCTAGATATACAGAAAACACACTACAGCCTTTTGAAAGTTAAAAGCTGACATTAAAGAAAATACCAACATCCCTTTCATAAGAATTCCATAATCATATTAATTCTACCATTACAATTCTAATACTGAAGAACACACACATATATCTAGATACCAAGGAAAAAGCATTCCTTTTTTTTTTTTTTTAAAGTAAGCTCTATGCCCAATGTGGGGGCTTGAACTTATGACCCAAAATCAAGAGTCTCATGCGCTAACAACTGAGCCAGCAAGGCACCCCAAGAAAAAGCATTCTTAAATATTGCCAATGAAATGGAATTTGTCTGAAAAACTAAAAATACAAGCTATTAAATAGGTTATAGACTAGACAAGGTAATAATAAAATTTTAGGAAGTTACTGTTTAAGTAAAACATCAAACATAACAAAGGTTCACAAGACAGACCCCTCACTGATAAACTTTCATTGTTTTGGCCCTCTCAGTGAAAATAAATAGAGAAATATGATTAGGTTTGAGGTCCCCATAACCTTAAGCTCCTACTATTCATGCATGTGATCTGGACACCGAAATTATGTGAGGACTACTTTAAAAAATCACACCTATTATGCATGCAAACACCTCCAAGTACTTGGGAATTTATTTCAAGGTAAAAGTTACCAAATCCATAACCTCTACAAGAGGTCAGTTGTCTGTACAGTTTTTCATCAAGACTACATACTCCTTTTGTTAGGCATATATTTTACTGGACTTAACCCATACATGTCAAAACATGTTTGGGATACAGAAAATGCTAAGTTCATAATGAATTTAAAACATATTACTGTTCCTGTTTGAGGACCTGCATTTTTTTATGTGAAACTGGCTTCTTACATGGAATAAATGCCAAAATCAAAAACAGAAGTCATTTAATTATAATGGATTTTTATGTCACTCTCCAGGAAGAAAATAGTGTATATCCATAAAAGCAGATTTCTTCTAAACCACCACCACCGCCACCACCATCCCCAAAAGGCAAGAGAAATTTTTTTAGTCCTGTAAGAAATTATGTCTCAAAAATGTTTAAACTTAAGAAACTGACTTTTAAAGCTAAAATAAATCACTTGGAATAATGAGAAATTGTGACCTTTGGAAATGAAAAGGGAAACTGGGATTCTAATATTTAGGATGAGGAACTAGAGTGTAATCTTTCAGATGGTAAATAGGGTAATAGCAAGTAATTTTAAAATACCTATCTTTTAGGGAATTTCCAAAATTATTTGAAGACTTCTGCTTATTTCAGTTAAGGATATTCTGTGACAGATTCACAGAAGAATCCACAAAGATTTCCCAGTCTGATCCGTACTCTAATAAAATAATATCCTAAAAGTAGCAGGAAATAAAAGGGGGCAAATTTCAAAAAGGGAAAAGACTGGATTTTGTACCAAATACCACCCTCTCCCATAAAGCAGCACAAGGCTTTGCAAAGGTCAAGCCAAATTTACATGAAATGGGTTTGGCGCATGCTCTCTTATACCAGGCAAAGCTTAAACTGGAGTAGTGCTGGAGAGATTTACGTTTTCTCCTCACCAGAAGATGTCGAGGTCTTTGTGGTTCAAAAGTTGAGGTATGCTGCTTCGGAGATGGAGGTCCCTGTGGATGAAGAGGATAATTCGGATGTAGCTAACTGAATGGACTAATGTTCTATTTAAGTTTTAATATTTGATGGTGGATCACAATGATTTTTTAACTAAGTTACTCTTTCTGGTTTTGGTAACTTTAAAGTTTTCCCAAGTAGACTGCTGATAGTTAGTGAACTTATTTGGGGGTCTTTTCATAATGCTTAAAAAGTTCATGGAGAAAGATTTTTTAATTTTTGTTTGTGAGAGAGTAAGAGGAAAATAGACAAAAGACAGAAAAAGAATGAAGGGGAAATACCGGGGTGTATACTCAGTTGTTTAATACTGTATTCATTTTTATTTCAGACCTAATTAGAGCCAAAACCCTGAATTCCAAAACCCTTGAATTCCACCTCCTATGTATGATCATGTATGTACATAAAATACTCTCACTATATCCTTTTAGGACAGTTGTATTCATTCACTCTGTGGGGAGGATCTTCCACTCTGTGAATAATATAACATTAAATTGGACAGTTTTGTATTTTGAGAAATACTAGCAGATGCCAGTAAGTATTTTCTTTGAAGACTCCTCTCACTCAACTTCTTTCTAGACCACAGGCATGAAGATGAGCCCATCAGGTAATCAATCTGCAAAGTAAAAGACTGCAGTCCTGCCTTTGACATGGACCTTTATGTCTCAAGGTTAAGCTTATTTTTCTTAGTAAATTTCTGAGAGAGAACAATTCCTAAAAGGACACAATGCAGTAATATCATGGAAATCCAGCACTCAATGAACATATTACTACTAGCTTTGTTAATCATCAAACACCTAATGGCAGCTAAAATTGTAATTTAGAAGTGTTCAAACTTCAAGTGAAATGTTCAAAATAAGTGTTACATTTAAAGGCAAAGTCAGCCATCTATTGCACACAGACATAACTATATTCATTCGCATTCCAAACATAAAGGGAAAGGGCCAGCAGAACAAACAGTAACAATGAAAGAATTCAAATAATAGCACTCACCAACACATTTTTCGGCCAATTCACCTAAAAAAGCATCTGATAATTTTGGATTCCAATCCCTGGTATGGATCTGTAAAATGTGTTTTCTTGCCTAAGAAAAACAGTACAAATAAATAAAATATCACCAACCTCTCAAGTGTATTAGCTGGAACAAATTTATGCACTAACCATACCCCAGAAAAACAACTGTTGTTTTTTGTTTTGTTTTTTTTTTAAGTTTGTTTATTTATTTTGAAAAGGGGGAGAGAGGACTTGCAGGTGGTTTGCAGGGGGAGAGGGGGACTGACAGGGACACAGGGACAGGGAGAGGGAGGGAGGGAGAGAGGGAGGGAGAGGGGGAGAGGGGGAGAGAGACAGAGAGAGAGAGAGAGAGAGAGAGAGAGAGAGAATATGAATGAATGAATCCCCAGCAGGCTCCACACTGCCAGCCCGGAGGCTGAAGCGGGGCTCAATCCCATGAACCGTCGAGATCACCACTCGAGCTGGTATCAAGAGTCAGACACTTAACCAACTGAGCCACCCAGGCGCTCCAACAACTATTTATTTTAAAAGACATTTCTATACCATGACATCCACGTCAACTCTAATTTCCCATAATAACAATACAATAATATGTGGTAGAGATCATGTCTCTGTTTAACAAACCAAGATATTTAATATTCTGAGAGGTGAAGGAATCGACTAGTGGCACATGTGACTAAGTGACTGATCTTGAGTCATCTAGGACTAGATTCAAAACTAAGTTTCAATATTTTACATCAGATCATTTTTACCATCTAAATACATATAAAAAACACTTTAATGTATTATAACATTTATAATCTTTTACTGAAATATGTCTTCTTCTTCCACAGTCAAAAAGAAACTGAAGTAGTAAGAATCCATAATCAGCTGATATTACCATCATGAAGAGGCATATCAGAATTTTACTTTCACATTTGCCTTCTTTCAAGGAAAAAACAACACTTTGTAAAACTTGAATACACTTGTTCCCTCAACACTGCTATTTGAGCTTCTTAAAGACTATGAAAAAGCAAATTATAACCAAGAGGATAATTGTATTGGCTTGATGAGGAATTTGGGGTCCAGCACCAGAACAAAAAGGACTTCAAAGTCATCAAGCTAAGTTGATGGTCACCTGGGTTGCTCAGTCAGTTAAGCAGCCGACTCTTGGTTTCAGCTCAGGTCATGAACTCCTGGTTTGTGGGATTGAGCCCCGCATAGGGCTGATAGCACAGGGCCTGTTTGGAATTCTCTCTCTCCTCTCTCTCTCTGACCCTCCCCCTCCTCTCTCTCTCTCTCTCTCTCAAAATAAATAAATACACATTAAAATTTTGTTTAAAAAGTTGAGGGGCGCCGGTGGCGCAGTCGGTTAAGCGGCTGACTTCAGCCAGGTCATGATCTCGCAGCCCGTGGGTTCGAGCCCCGCGTCAGGCTCTGGGCTGATGGCTCAGAGCCTGGAGCCTGTTTCCGATTCTGTGTCTCCCTCTCTCTCTGCCCCTCCCCCGTTCATGCTCTGTCTCTCTCTGTCCCAAAAATAAATAAACGTTGAAAAAAAAAAAATAATAATAAATAAATAAATAAATAAATAAATAAAAAGTTGATAAAAGGGGCGCCTGGGTGGCTCAGATGGTTGAGCAGCCGACTTCAGCTCAGGTCATGATCTCACGGTCCATGAGTTCGAGGCTCACAGTGGGCTCCATGCTGAAAGCTCAGAGCCTGGGGTCTGCTTCAGATTCTGTGTCTCCCTCTCTCTCTCTCTCTACCACTCGCCCACTCACGCTCTGTCTCTCTTTCTCAAAAATAAACATTAAAAAAAATTTTTTAAATAAATAAAAAATAAAAAGTTGGTAAAATTTGATATCACTCGCTATTGCTCAAATTCCAAGTTCTAAGTTAGGTGTTCAGCTACCAAAATTAAAGCAATGATGTGACATTTATTTTCTTCGAACTCAAAGTATCTGACTGAATAGATACCAAAAAAAGTATAAAATCAAGATCCAAAAAGAATGTCATCCTGAGAGCTTTTATTCTCTAGAAGATGAATGACATCAAGAATCTATTTTACCTCATTAGCAGCACAGGCACCACTTAGTGAAGACCCTCATAGAATGAGAAGCACATCAAAAAAACAAATTTAAGGGGTGCCTGGGTGGCTCAGTTGGTTAAGCGTCTGACTTTGGCTCAGGTCATGATCTCACAGTTTGTGAGTTCAAGCCCCGCGTTGGGCTCTGTGCTGACAGCTCAGAGCCTGGAGCCTGCTTCAGACTCTGTGTCTCCCTCTCTCTCTGCCCCTCCCCTGCTCACACTCTGTCTGTCTCTCGGTCCCTGTCTCCCAAAAATAAACAAACATAAAAAAAAAAAAAATTAAGCTGGGAAATACCTTGAAAAATATCTATTCTTACCCTGTCATTTTACAAAATAAGTAAAGATTTAGAGAAATGAAATTAATTACTTAAGGTCAAAAGTTATTGTCAGGTCTCTAAAACATTTAGTGCCTTGCTCTTTCTCTATATAATCAACCAGAGTCTCCTTTCTTTATCATAAAAACAAGAAATAGAAGATGAAATTAACTAAATTAGAAATGCTTCATTATGTGCTTTAACTCTCTCTCCCTCTGTATATATAAGTTATATGGCTTCCCCTACTAGAAAGTAGCTTCCTCTACTATTAAAAAGTCAAAGTCAGGGGCGCCTGTCAACTGAGCATCCAACTCTTGATTTTAGCTCAGGTCGTGATCCCAGGGTCATGGGACTGAGCCCCATGTCAGGCTCTGCACTGGGCATGAAGCCTGCTTGAGATTTTTCTCTCTCTGTCTTTCTTCCCCTCCCTTCTTCCCTCCCTCTCTCTCTCTCTCTTCCTCTACCCCTCTCCTGCTTGCACACACACACGTGCTCCATCTCTCTCTCTCTCTCTCAGATTAAAAAAGAAAGATTCAAAGCCATATTCAAGCTCTTACTTTTCAGGATTCATAAATACACACATAACACATAACAATAATCATTAAGTGTTGGTGGTAATAAAAACAAACAAAAGAAATTAAAAAGCATCACTGCTTCAAGAAAATGTGTTATTTTTTGCTAATAAAGGGTTAACAAAATTAGTAAAATTTGGAAGAACCAGAGCTTACTTTTACTTTTTTTTTTTTTTATAATAGTTGGTCAAACAACAGGAGTCATGATATTCCACCGCTCAAACTACAGGACTAACATGAGACACTGACTGGTTATTGCTTTAAATTAATGGCCAAATGGAACCTTAACACTCCTCTCAATCCTTCCCTAAGCCATTCATTAGGCCTATCTCCTAGCAGACTAGTTCAGTTTCTCTATCTGCACACTCAGCTTCTCATTCAGACCTTGCTTGCTAAGTCACTAAGAAAACTGAAGCAGTCAAAAGAGAAGTTCCAAAGACTCTCCACAGCAACTGGGTCCACCTGTCAGCATATGTACCCATAATATTCTGTCTTCTCCCTAGTATCACAGACGAACTATCCAAATCCTATCTAAAGTCATTCTCACCACTCATATAGTAAATACTATCCCCCCTCTTGCCTATTAAGGACACACTATGGTAATTCTTTCTCAATTTCATCACCAAAATTTCCTTCTCTACTGAATAACTGTCTCAGCTTTTTTAAGAACATAGGTTCTCTTGCCTCCAATTCCCTCAACATCTATCACCTTACCTCAATCCTTTGTGTCCTTGTGCAGCAAAACTCTTTGAAAAACTTACCTTCATTAACTGTCTCCAGTTCCTCCCCTCCTGTTCTCTCTTAAGCTAACCATACTCCAGACAAGCATTTTTGCACCCACCACTAAATCAACTTGCTCCCATCAGGTTCACCAATGACCAGCATAATGATAAATACAATGGCCAATTTTCTGTCCTCACCTGAGTTAATTTAGCAACATCTGACAAAGTTAGTCATATACTCATTGTTACACTTCTTCACTTGGCTTCCAGAATCCACTTACATAGTTTTCCTCTTACCTTACTGACTGTTCCCTAGGACAGAGGATTTGATAATCTCATCTAATCTTGATAATCTCATGACTTTATTATCTAAGCAAAAAAAAAAGGCTAGTTCAGGCCTTTTCCATAGACACAGACCAAGAAAAATGATCTTAGGTTTAGGTCTCAAAGCAGCTTCCTTGAAACGTAGACAGTTAAAATAACATGGAAAACTATGTTGAGATCCATGCCGTACAATATGGTAAGCCACTAACCACACAATGCTATTTTATTTAAATATTTAAAGAAAATTTAAAATCAGTTCCTTAGTCACACAAGTGACATTTAAAAAGCTCAATAGCCACATGTGGCTAGTGGCTACCATACTGGACAGTGCTTAATGGACAATGCAAATACAGAACATTTCAATCATTAGAGAAAATTCAATTGGACAGTGCTGTTTTAGACCTTGTTTATTGTTTTTGTGTGGATTGTACATGAATTGTGAGGATTGTGAACGGCATACATGACTGAGGTCCACGTGACTAGGGTGATATAGAAGATAATCATTTAATTCAGATAATGGCTTTCCTGTGCCGAAATGAACACAGACTGTGTCTCTTAGAACTAAACACACTCTCCACGTATGCTAGAGCCTAAAAGATGTGCTTGGACTGAAGTTGTCCCAAACAAAGATAACTGGGGCTTCCCCATGCTGAAATAGACTGTTCCCACTTCTACCCTTGTCCCCACAACAAAGCACACCTCTACACATTGATACAGTCCTGGAAGCTGCACTTGGGTAATGAAAAGGCTGTATATTCTATGTTTCCTATCCTGACAAAGTCAGGTAAATTCAGTACCAAAGTAAAGCCTCTAAGTTAGATAGTCCAAAACTGAGACAACTACAAATGTGGATGTGTAGACTGATTTCAAACTCAAGTATTAACTGTCCTACACAACAGCAACATTGCCTTCATTTCCCCATAATCTTCTACACTGTCCTACTAATCACAGCATTTCACATCTATGTATGTAAACCAGGCATTTTACATGGAGATCTAAATCAAAGCTATGCAACAATTACAAATGTGCATGTGTGTATATTATATATTCATAAATAGCATCTTCTTTCCTTAGGTTATATTTGTATGGATATGTTATAAATGTTTTAATTATGCTTAAAATGTTAAATTACATAGAAAATATTGTTAAATATAGTATCTTCTCTACATATATCTCTCCCTCTCAAACTTGAGATCCTCGTGAAAAGACAAGTCAATGAATAAACTGGTCCAAACCAAGAATAATAAAAATATCAAGCAGAATTAGGGGAAAAACTTGTATAATATATTAACATTTTACACAATGACTATACATTGTATAATTATACATTCTTTTTAAAAAAAATACACTGTAATGAATAATTTTTGCTGCTCTAAATTAAATATGATGTTATGGTCATTTCTATGAAAATTTGCACATTGGGTTCTTATTTATAAGCTCACTAATATTCTGAAAACATTATTTTTATGGGAACAAAGCTATTTTGGCTAAGTGGAGACATATAACCTGCCATCCAAGATAATTACTACAATCTGGTGAACTAAAGTAAGCATTTTAGTAACCTAATCAAGAGTTTTCCTGAATAATTATTAATAGAAATAGACTAAATTATTTAATAATCACAAGCTTTTTCTGAGAATTAACCTAAGATATTTCATAAGCACAAAATTTTAGAAATGAAAATTCATAAAATATCACTCTCACAGTACATACATGGTTGATAAATGGATCACAAATAAATCTTAACACATTGAAAACAAAAACTTACCTTTTGATCAGGCAGGTTGAAAAGGAATTCTCGGTCAAAACGACCCGGTCTCCTGAGAGCAGGATCTATAGAATCAAGTCTGTTTGTAGCACCAATAACAACAATTTCACCCCTGTTATCTAATCCATCCATAAGAGCAAGGAGGGTTGATACTATAGAGCTGTAACAAAAGTTTCAGACAAAATGATAAATTAAAAAAAGGAAAGAAAAAACTGTAAAAACTGCTGCTTATACTACACTTTATCAGTCTTAAATGCTAATAAAATTATAGCATGAATAAATCTTAATGCAAAATAATGTACAGAAATTATTTTTAAAAGTATTCAAACAATTCATTAATAGACACATAAAGCAAACAAAGAACAATAAAAGAGATAAGGATTCCATCAGAATTAATAATTTTTCTGCTTCAAAGGGCACTATCAAGAAAACTGAAAAGGCAACCTAAAGAATGGGAGAAAATTTTTGCAAATTATATACTTGATAAGGGTCTAAGGTCCAGAATATACAAAGAACAATTACAACTCAACAATAAAAAGAAAATTAACTCAACTTAAAAATAGTTAAAAGAGGGGTGCCTGAGTGGCAGTCAGTTAAGCATCTGACTCTTGATCTCGGCTCAGATCATGATCTCACAGTTCGTGAGTTCAGGTTCCGCATCAGGCTCTGCACGGATGTTGCAGAGCCTGCTCTCATTTCTGTCTCTGCTTCTCTCTGACCTTCCCCCACTTGTGCTCTCAATCTCTCTCTCTCTCTCTCTCAAAATAAATAAACTTTAAAAAAACTTTTTTTTAAGTCAAAAGATTTAAATAGACATTTCTCCACAGAAGATATACAAAGGGCCCATCATTAGGGACATGCAAATCAAAACCAAATGAGGTACCACTTTGAACCCCCCAGCATGATTATAATAAAAAAGACAGATAATAGTAAATGTTGGCAAGGATGGGGAGAAATTGGAACATTCACACAGTGCTTGATGGAAATGTAAAATGGTGTGCCTCCTTTGAAAAGTCTGACAGTTCCCTCAACTATTAAACATAGAGTGATCATATGATCCAGCAATGTCTAAAAAAAACTTGTACAAAAATGTTCACAGAAGTATTCATAATAACTAAGAGGCAGAAATAACTCAAATGCCCATCAACAGATAAATAAATGTGGTGTATCAATACAATAAAATAGAATTTGTCAATAAAAACAAATGAAGTACTGATAGATGCTATGATACAGATGAACCTTGACAACATTGAGTTAACTGAAAACAGCCAGTCACAAAAGTCCCCATATTGTATGATTCCATTTATATGAAATATCCAATAGGCAAATCTACAGAAATACAAAGTATATTAGTGGTTGCCTAGGGTTTAGTGGGGGATGAAGAGGAGATTGGAGAGTTATGGGTAAAGATTAAAAGGTTTCTTTCTTTCTGGGAAGATGAAAATGTTCTAAAATTAGTTACGGTGACAGTTACACAACTCTAGAAATATATTGAAAGCTACTGAACATGTGGTTTAAGTGACTGGACTGATGACATATGAACAGTATCTCAATAAAGCTGTTTTTAAAAAGAAACACAGGGGTGCCTGGCTGGCTCAGTTAGTAGAGGATGTGACTCTTCATCTTAGGGGTCATGAGTTTGAGCCCTACATTGGGTATAGAGATTACTAAAAATTAGTTAATTAAAATAAATATAAAAATCTCAAAAAAAAATCAAAAAGTCTGTTTTAATATATAGCAATCTGGGGGAGGGGTTATATCTGACAATTTATATGATGTTTAGAGTTCCTATAGAATTACATGTGCATTAGGGGTGCCTGGGTGGCTCAGTCGGTTAAGTGTCTGACTTCTGCTCAGGTCATGATCTTGCAGTTCATGGGTTCGAGCCTCGGGTTGGGCTCTGTGCTGACAGCTCAGAGCAAACAGCTCGGATTCTGTGTGTGTGTGTGTCTCTCTCTCTTTCTCTCTCTCTCTCTCTCTCTGTCTCTCTCTCTCTCGCCCCTCCCTTGCTTGTGCTCTCTCTCCCTCAAAAATAAATGAATTAACATTAAAAAGAAAGAATTACATGTGCATTACTATTACCCTTTCAGACAATTTCTTTACAATGGCAACTATTTTAACTAAGTTCAACTCAAAATAATCTTGTGCATATTTTAGAGTAGTTTTTGAAACTATGACTTAAACATTTCTGAATAAATTTGTTACATGTCTAATTATAACAAAAATCAGTTCTAGTAACAAAGGTCTTCCTAGTGTTTCCCAACTGTTCTCATTTATATCCTTT
Source organism: Prionailurus bengalensis (assembly GCF_016509475.1). Taxonomy (NCBI): domain Eukaryota; kingdom Metazoa; phylum Chordata; class Mammalia; order Carnivora; family Felidae; genus Prionailurus; species Prionailurus bengalensis. The sequence goes on along the minus strand of NC_057354.1, from coordinate 121,785,378 downwards.
ACTCTTACTGCTAATACCTGCCAGAAATAACTTCTCCGATATGCTCAACATGTTAAAGAAATCATTCTCACCCCCAAATAAACTGTTCTAAATGTTTCTCAAAACTATAAATGGAGGGGCACCTGGGTGGCTCAGTCGGTTAGGCGTCCGACTTCGGCTCAGGTCACGATCTCGCAGTCCGTGAGTTCGAGCCCCGCATCGGGCTCTGGGCTGATGGCTCAGAGCCTGGAGCCTACTTCACATTCTGTGTCTCCCTCTCTCTCTGCCCCTCCCCCGTTCATGCTCTCTCTCTGTCTCAAAAGTAAATAAACGTTATAAAACACTAAAAAAAAACAAAAACAAAAAACTATAAATGGAACCAAAATGCTAGAGATCCAGTGTACATGCATAGAGAGGATTTGTGCTTGTTCTTTTCTTTTTTTTCTTTTTTTAATGTTTATTTATTTTTCAGAGAGAGACAGAGCCTGAACAGGAGAGGGGCAGAAAGGGAGGGAGACACAGACTCCGAAGCAGGCTCAAGGCTCTGAGCTGTCAGCACAGAGCCCAATGTGGGACTCGAACTCACAAACCCTGAGATTATGACCTGAGCTGAAGTCAGACACTTAACCTACTGAGCCACCCAGGCACCCCTAGACTGGATAATTCTTTATTCTGAAAGACTGCCCTGTGCATTATGCAATGTTTAACAGCATCCCTGGTCTCCACCCACTGTCCAGTCTTGACAATAAGACCTACCCGGGCACCCTGTGCTTGTTCTTTTCTAATTAAATAAGAGAAAATTAATGACCTAAGTGTTTCACTTCAGATATAAAGAGTGCAATAAGCATTCTGAAGCCTAAGTTCATATTTATTACCTCAAATTTTTCCTTAGCACATTCCAATCACAGATAGGCATGTCAAGTGTTTAAGATTTATCAACATTTTTAAGTGTTTTCTACAAGGATTTTCAGAAGACAAAGTCTTAAACATGGCCAGAAACAGAATTATAACTTAGCTTAGATTCTACCAACAGTTGTCTTCTTTAAAAAAAAAAAATCAAATGACCAGCCCTTGGATCAAAATCCTCTAGTAACCCCTATTACGTTCAAAATAAAGTCCAAACTACTTTATACTATATTTGAGGCCTACCTGCCTGCCCTAACCCTTCTCCTACATTATCTTCTAAAAGCATTTGTGTAATTTAAATATGGATCTAAATAAAATGAACTGGAATTGTTTTGTATGGTATGAAGAGGGATCCAATTTTTTCACCAGATACCCAATTCTCCCAACATTATTTATTGAAAAGGTCATCCTTTCCCAATAGTATTGCACTGTCTCTTTTATTATAAATCAAGCATCTATATATGTGTAGATTTATATATGGCTCTGGCTCTTTTCCATCAGTCTATTTATCAAGACTTCTACCAACATCAAATCATCTTAATCCTAAGAGGCCTTAATAACCAGTAGAGCAAATACTCCCACCTTGTTCTTCCACAAAAGTCTTCACTATTCTTAGTCCTTTTTATTTCCATACAAATTCCAGAATCATTTTGTCAAGTTCCACCCCAAAAAAGTTGATTCTGAACAGGATTATACTGAATCTATTGATAAATATGGAAGAACAAACAACTTTTAAATATCCAGTCTTCCAACTTATGTAATGGTATTTCTCTCCATTTATTTTATTTTCCTTTAATGTTTCTGAACCAAGTTTTATTCTTCCCCCCAAAACTGTACATGGAACTTAATTTATTCCCAGTATCTTCTATTCTAAGTGAGTTTATAAATAGTAATTTTGCATTTTTATGCAGAAAACTGGTACATAGAAACACAAAATTCTCTATAATGATTGGTTTAACGTTGTAAGATGCTCATTACTATACTTAAGAAGTTATCTAGGGGTGCCTGGGTGGCTCAGTCAGTTAAGCGTCTGACTTCAGCTTGGATCATGATCTCATGGTCCGTGACTTCAAGTCCCACGTTGGGCTCTGTGCTAACAGCTCAGAACCTGGAGCCTGCTTCGGATTCTGCATCTCCCTCTCTCTCTGCCCCTCCCCCACTCATGCTGTCTCTGTCTCTCAAAAATGAATAAAAGTTTAAAATTTTTTTTTAAAAAGAAGTTATCTAGAGACAGCTTTGGAATTTCCACATGCGTAATTATATCACCTACAATGACAACAGTATTGTTTACTCCTCTTCAATACACACACCTTTGTATTGTTTTTTCCTGCCAGACTACACTAACTGGGATCTGTGTACACTGTTGATCAGAATTGTTCACTGCAGCCATGCTTATAATACCTCATATTAAAAGTTTTCATCTTTCAACATTAAGTATGTTTGTTATAGGTTCTTATAGATACCTTATATTCTTCATTCTCTAAGATGAATGATCTTATCAAAAATAAATATTAAATTTCATCCATTTCTTACACATCTATTGAGATGACCATATGATTTTTCACTAATATGATAATGCAATTAATTTACCTTAATTGATTTCTCTCATGTTAAACAAACCTTGTACATGTTAAATACAATCAATTTGGTCATGATGTATTATTATCCTTCTTAAAGCTTCCTAGAAGTCACATGTTACTATTTTCTTTAGGAGTTTTATATCCATGTTCACAAGTGAAACTGGGTTCCAATTAACTTTCTCATACTATTTTACGTAAGTTTTTCTTTTTAATTAAGTCTTTTGAAGATATATTTGACATACAATACACTGAACATTAACTTAAAGTACACAACTGGGTAAGTTTTGAAGTAAATACACACTTGTGAAACTACCTTGTAATCCATCCCTACAGCCCTTCCTTGACCTGTATCCAATACCCAGGCAACAACTGATCTGTGTTCTTACTTACAGATTAGCTTGCATTCTCTAAAATTTTATATGTATGGGATCGCACACTAAATACTCTTTTTTTTCCGGATTCTTTCACTGAGCATAATTATTTTGAGATTCACCACACTGTTGGTTTACTAATAGTTTCTTCCTTTTTATGGTTAAGCAATATTCCATTATATGGATATGCCAAAATTTGTTTACTGAGTCACATGTTGATGGCCATGTGGATTGTTCCTAATTTGGGACTATTATCAAAACAGCTATGAACATTCATATACAAGTCATGAAGATTTTCCCATAGGTTTGTTCCTAAAAGTTTTACACATTTACCTCTTAAGTTCATGCCTTTATCCTCTTAACCTTTAATGCTTAAAGAATCTGACACATCACATTTTGCATTCCTAATATTGCGTATCAAGGTCTCCTTTTTGTCCTGACCAATCATGCCAGAGGTTTGTTAATTTTATTAGTTTTTACAAAGAAGTAACTTTTGATTTGTTGATATCTATACATCTTTGTTTCAAGTTCATATTGTTTGCTATTTTTTGTTTACTAGTAACACTGAATTAGAGTAACAGCTCTTAACAGCAAACAAAATTCTCATATCTTTTTATTTGTTTCTTATATTCTGTATATCACTAAACTTTGAAAATTAGTTATGATTTAAGACACAATATATGATCAATTTTTATAAATCCTGTGTATGTTTGAAAACAGTGTTCATTCTATATTTGTCTCAGGTAAGTATACCCACTAGATCATAAAATAAGGTTGTTCAAATAATCTATAGGGCATTAACATTTTTTTTTTTTCTCATTTGGTCTTTTAACTACTCAGAGGCACATATCTGTCACAATGACTGTCAATTGGACTCTGCAGATCTGTCAATTTTTGTTTTATACAATTTGGAAACACAGTCATTAGGGAATTACAAATTCTAAATTGTTACTAAATGACTATTATGGACATTTTATATGAATAAAACCATATAACATGTAACCTCTTATGTATGAATTACTTCACTTAGCATTAAGTCTTTCAGGTTCATTCATGTTACATCTACCTGTACAGGGTACATTCATTCCTCTTCAAAGTGGAATAATATTCCATTGTATGGATATAACACATTTTATATATCCATCCAGCAGTTGATGGACATACGGGTTATTTCCATGTTTTGGATATTATGAATAACACTGCTATGAATATTCATAACTGAGGTTTTGCATGCCTTTCCCCACAATTTTACTTGGAATCTTTCTATATCTTTCTTTACACATAGATATGTCTCTTATAAACAAAATGTCATCAAATTTTGGTCTTCCCCAGTCTGACAAATTTGTCTTTTATAACGAACATTTAGGGCACCTGGGCAGCTCAGTCAGTTAAGCGTCCGACTTCAGCTCAAGTCACAATCTCACAGTTCATGGGTTCAAGTCCTGCATCGGGCCTCTGCACTGACAGCTCAGAGCCTAGAGCCTGCTTTAGATTCTGTGTCTTCCTCTTCTCTCTGCCCCTTCCCCACACTCTGTCTCTCTCTCAAAAATAAATAAACATTTAAAAAAAATTTTTAATAATATAAAGAACATTTAGTCCCTTTACATTTCATGTCATTTTTTATATAATTGGGTTTAAACCTACAATTACATGTTGTGCTGTTTCTCACACTAGTTCTATGATTCCCCTCCCCTTCTTCATTCCATCTGGATTGGTATTTTTGTTATTCTATTCCCCCTTAGTAACAGTTTAGAAATTATGTTTCTATTAGTAATTACTCTAGAACTTAAAACCTGCATACTTGGATCTCAAAGGTTCCCCTTCCAAGTTTGATGGATGAAGACTTTGCCAGATGATCCCTTACTCTACTTCAGAAAATAACTATAAAACCTGTACATAGTAATACATAAACATATACTTGAAGGAACTGGTGAGTAAACAGAGATACAGAGGCTCTGTTGGAAGTTCATGGTCACTTGGAGAAAAGGAGAACATACAGAGAGCAAGCTCCCCCCTCTCTCTGGCTTTCAGCACAGGGCTAAGTATAGTGAGGCAGGTGAGGAAGATGATGTAGGGAAACCCCTTAGCTTTCCAACCTGAGAGTTCAGAAAAGAGTGTGGGAGATCCCACAAGAGCAAGAGCAGGTGAAGACATCTCCAAACTCTATTTGCCCACATCTCTAAATGACCCCTAACAAACAAAGGCAGAGGGCAAAGAAACCAGCCACAGATAAAACATTTGAAAGGAAGCCAAAGCTGCCAGCTCTGTAGTTCAAGCCTAAAACAGAAAATCATCTGTAAAACAAAGGAAATATTACGCATAAAAGGAAAATAATAAAATCCAAAGCCTTCATAAACTAACATTAATAATATCCAGGATGCAATCCAAATTGCCCAACAAATGAAGAACCAATGAGAGAAGAAAATCAAGCAGGCCTAACAGTGAGATGAAACCAGATGTTGAAGAAGCTAACACAAAAGGATTTTAAAGCAATGATCACTAACCTCTATGAAGTAAAACAAAATATGTTTAAATGCGTGAAAATCATACTAGAAAAATATAAATAATGAAAAATAATTAAATGTAAGTTCTACAATTGAAAAATAATTTCTGAAAAAAAATGTGTTGGCTGGACGAAACAGCAAAATGGACATGACAAAGGAAAAAGTAATGACTGACTGAAGACAGATGAATAAAAATTATACAAGATGAAGAGACAAAAAGATTGAAAAAAAGACAAATAATGATGATAACCACAAATAAGAGTAAACACAAAGCCCATACTGAGAGGCATATCACCACTAAGCTGTTAAAAACCAAAGCTATAGAGCAAATATTCAAAGCAGCAAGAGAAAAACCACATATTATGAAGCACAGGAAGAATGATCCAATTAATGGCTTTCTACTTCTAGGCTGTAATGTAGGGGACATAGAATCCTGGTGGGAATCAGCTGACTGACTCAGTAAGTAGAAGAGACAAAGCTGAGATTCCAAGGACCCCAAAAGGACTTAGAGTTCACCAAAAAGAGTACCAGAGAAGAAACCACTGCGCAGAAAGAAAACTTAAGAAATAGCCACAGGGCCTCTCCAGACTTCAGCTAAATATTGCACGCATGTGAAGAAATCACTCACAGCTTCGGGAAAAAACAGTATTTTTCCCGACTAGAAGTAACAGTATTTTATACTCACAAAGAACCAGGAGTATTGCCAGTTCCCAGAAGCCAGATTGGTAAACCTCATGACTCACAGGTCATTGTGTGTAATACACACAAGGACCCTCCTTCATTAGTGGGGAATAGTTAGCTACACTGAAGACTGCTCCAGATCCACGTAACAACTCTTAAAAGCACGATTCAAAAGAATCAAACTGTTTTCAAGTAAGTTAACGGTGTCCCCTCAAAAAACTCAAGAATATTTATTTACAATATCCTACCTAGGACTCAACAAGGCAAAATTTATGTCTGGCATCCAATAAAATTGCCAGAAAATACAGTGTATAATAAAAATTAATCAAATAAAATCAACCCCAAACTAAGATGTTAGAATTGGCAGATAAGGACATTAAAGTAGTCATTATAAAGATATTCCAAATGTTGAAAAGTTTCTTATATTTTTCTACAGAAGATACAAAACAGACCCACACAGAACCTGTAGAGATCAAAATAAAAATATGTAAGATGAAAAATATAATGAACCAGACAAAGAACAGATTAAACACTTTAAAAAATTAGTTGACTAAAAGAGCAAAGCAACTTCCCAAAATGAAACACTGAAGAGATAGTTTAAAGCAAACTTAGGGGTGCTTGGCCGGCTCAGTAGGTAAAGCATGAGACTCTTGATCTCAGGATTGTTGAGATGGAACCCCATGTTGGGCGTGGTGATTAGTTAAAAAATAAATTTTTTTTTAAAAAGTCAAAATTAACTTATCATCAGTGAACTGTGAGACAAGATCAAGCAACTTATAACTGGAGGACCACAAGGACAGGAAAGACAAAAACAAGGGAGACAGATAAATATTTTTTTTTAAATTTTTTTTTTCAACGTTTATTTATTTTTGGGACAGAGAGAGACAGAGCATGAACGGGGGAGGGGCAGAGAGAGAGGGAGACACAGAATCGGAAACAGGCTCCAGGCTCTGAGCCATCAGCCCAGAGCCCGACGCGGGGCTCGAACTCCCGGACCGCGAGATCGTGACCTGGCTGAAGTCGGACGCTTAACCGACTGCGCCACCCAGGCGCCCCAAGACAGATAAATATTTTAAGAAATAATGGCCAAAAACATTAAAACTATGATGAAAACTAGAAGCTCACATATGTCAGGAGCTCAATTCAAGAATGAGAAAAAAAAAATAAATGGAGAAAACACTACCAAGGAATATCATTAAACAAACTGCACAAAACAAGCAATAAAGCAGAAAACAACCATTAAAAGCAGTTAGAGGAAAAAGATACACAGTCCAGCAATTCCACTCCTAGGTATCTACCCAAAAGAGATGAAAATATATGTGAACACAAAGACTTACATATGAATGTTCACAGCAGCATTATTCATAACAGCCCAAATTGGAAACAATCTAAATACATATCCAATGTGTGCCTTATCCATACAATGGGTACTACTCAGCAAAAAAAAAAGGAAAAAACAGCAACACATGGCAAATCATGGATGCTCCACTAAACCATCATGCTCACTGAAAGAAACTAGACATAAGAGACCACATACTGTGTGATCCCATTCACATGAAATGTTCACAAGAGGCAATTTTATAGAGACAGAGATTAGATTACTGCTTGGCTGGAGGGGAAAACAAGGATTTACTACAAATGGACATGGTGGATCTTACAGAGGGAAGAAAAATGTTCTAAAATTGCTTTATTCTAATGTTGTACCACTTGGTATAGTTATTTTTAAAATCATTTTAAATGATGCATTTTAGGGGTACCTGAGAGGCTCAGTTAAGCATCCAACTGACTCTTGATTTCAGCTCAGGTCATGATCTTGTGGTCATGGGATCGAGCCCCACATAACGCTCCATGCTGAGCGTGGGGCCTGCTTAGGATTCTCCCGCGCCTCTCTCTCTGCCCCTCCCCTTCTCGTGCTCTCTCCCTCTCTCAAAATAAATGAACTTAAAAAGCTGCTTTAAAAAATCACTCCATTTTATACTTGAAATGAAATATATAAAAAATGTAATATATATGTAAAAAATGTAATATATATATATATACACACACATATATATAATATATATATATATATATTATATATATAATATATAAAACTGTTACGGGGCACCTGGCTGGCTCAGTCAGTAGTGAGCAACTCTTGATCTCAGGGTTGAGTTCAAGCCCCATCCTGGATGTGGAGATTACTTAAAAAAGAAGTCTTAAAAAAAACTGTTACAGTTTTATTGATAAACTAAATATTGATATTTATATATCAGTGAACTGATATGTAAAATAAAACTAAATAGAACTGCTTTCTTAAAAAAAGTTAACTTTTTCAGACATGGAAAAGGTGAAACAATTTATGTCCTGCAGACCTACTCTGTAAGAAACAGAGGCAGGGGCACCTGGGTGGCTCAGTTGGTTAAGCGTCCAACTTCATCTCAGGTCATGACCTCATGGCTTGTGAGTTCAGTTCAAGCCCCACACCGGGCTCTGTGTTGACAGCTCACAGCCTGGTGCCTGCTTCTGAGATTTTGTGTCACCCTCTCTCTCTGCCCCCCACCCCCCGCTCATGCTCTCTCTCAAAAATCAATTAACATGTAAAAATTTTTTAAAAAAACTGCCTGGGTGGCTCAGTCGGTTAAGTGGCCGACTTCAGCTCAGGTCATGATCTCGCGGTTCGTGAGTTCGAGCCCCACGTTGGGCTCTGTGCTGACAGCTCAGAGCCTGGAGCCTGTTTCAGATTCTGTGTCTCCTTCTCTCTGACCCTCCCCCATTCATGCTCTGTCTCTGTCTCAAAAATAGATAAACGTTAAAAAAAATTTTTTTTTAATGTAGGCAGAAAGAATTATAACACATGGAAACAGAGATAGCTACAAAACAAGGAACATCAGGAAGGTAACTACATCAATGAATCTTTAAGGATGATGGTGGTTATTAGGATTATTATTTCAATCTCTTCAAAAGGATGTGTAGTGGAAAAAAAAGTATGACAGCAATAGCACAGGAAAGCAGAAATGCAAGCATACTATTTTAAGGTCTTCTACCATATGTGAAATGGCATGTTGTCACTTGAAGGTAGATGATGACAAAGTAAAGACATATACTGTAAACCTTAAAGTCACCATGAAAATAATAAAATGTAACAAGCTAACAAAAGAAGTAAAATGGAAGCATAAAAAAAATATTCAGGGGTGCCTTGATGGCTCAGTCGGTTAAGCACCCAATACTTGATTTTGGCTCAGGTCTTGATCTCACAGTTCGTGGGATTGAGCCTCTGGCTCTGAGCTGACAGCACAGAGCATGCCTGGGATTCTCTCTCTCCTGAATCTCTGCCCCTCCGCCACTCACGAGCACACGCACACTCTCAAAATAAATAAACGTTAAAAAAAATATTCAATTAATTGAAGGAAGAAAGAACAAAAAGGAAAAAACAGAACAAAGAACAGATGGACAAATAGCTAACAATCATCAAGATGATAAATTTAACTTTATCAATAGTCATATGGGGGTGCCTGGGTGGCTCAGTTGGTAAGCATCCAACTTCGGCCTGGTCATGATCCCACAGTTCATGGGTTCAAGCCCCGCATCAGGCTCTGTGCTGTCAGCTCAGAGCCTGGAGGCTGCTTCAGATTCTGTGTCTCCTTCTCTCTCTGCCCCTTCCCCACTCATACTCTGTCTCTCAAAGATAAATAAACGTTAAACAAAAAAAATTTTTTGAATAGTTATATGAAATGTAAAAAGCCTGTTTTGGGGGAAGTGAGCATATTCATTACCTGGATTATAGTTACAGTTTCATAGGTATATACATATGTTAAAATATGTCAAATGTAGTCTTTACACTGCATAAACATTTTGTATGTCAATTATATCTCAATAAAACAGCTTTTAAAAAATCAACAGTGGAGGCACCTGGGTGGCTCAGTCAGTTAAGCATCTGACTCTTGGTTTCAGCTCAGGTCATGATCTCATGGTTTCGTGAGTTCGGACCCTGCATAGGGCTCTGTGCTGATGGTGTGGAGCCTGCTTGGGATTCTCTCTCTCCGTCCCTCTCTGCCCCTCCCCTGCTCACACTCTGTCTCTCTCAAAATAAACTTAAAAATTATAATAAAAAAACTGAAAATCAACAGGAAGATAAAAAGGAGATTCTAAAATATATTCAAAAATTCTTTTTAAAAAGACAAGAAAGGAGGAGTGCCTGGGTGGCTCAATCAGTTAAGCATCAGACTTCAGTTCAAGTCATAATCTCACGGTTCGTGGGTTCAAAACCCACATCGGGCTCTGTGCTGATAGCTCAGAGCCTGAAGCCTGCTTCGGATTCTGTGTCTCCATCTCTCTGCCCCTGCCCCACTCGCTCGCTGTCTCTCTCAAATATAAATAAACATTAAAAAAAAAAATTTTAAGGCAAGAAAGGAGAAATAGAAAAGGAAAACAACTGACACAAATAGAAAACAAGGTTGTCCTCCAATCCGAACAGGTAATTACAGAAACATTTACAGACTGTATCATCAAAATAAATCAAGAGAGTGTCAGATTACAAAAACACCCAACTACACATTATCTATTTTAAAAACACTGTAGATATAAAGACACAGAAAAGTTTATAGTAAATTAATAGAAGAAATGTCCTGAACAAAAAGCATGAGAAGTCTACACTGAACATAGATGAAAACAGATTTAAAAATGAAAAGTTGGGCAACTGAGTGGCTCAGTCGGTGAAGCATCTGACTCTTGATTTCAGCTCAGGTCACAATCTCATGATTTGTGGGTTCAAGCCCTGTGTGAAGCTCTGTACTGATAGCACGGAGCCTGCTTGGGATTCTCTCTCTCTCCCTCTCTCTGCCCCTTATGCGCTCGCTCTCTCTCTCTCTCAAAAATAAATAAATCAACAAATAAGAATAATTAGACCCAAAAAAATTCAGTAAAAAAAATTTATCACAATAAACTTAAATTAGAAAGAAATAATAAGATAATCAACAAAAACCCTACAATTTGTAAACTAAACACACTACTAATCACTGTGTCAGAAAAAATGACATTAGAAATTATTTTGAAGTATATGACAGTGAATATACAAGAGATCAAAAAATGTGGGATGCAGCTAAACAGTGTTTAAAAGAAAACTTACAATTTTCAATGCCTATATTAGAAAAGAATTAGTTTCAATCAAAAAACTCTAAGCTTCCATTTTAATAATCTGGGGAAAAAACAAAATTAAACCCAAAACAAACAAACAAAACAAAACCCAAGAAAAGTCATGAAGGAATCTTAAGTGCATATTGCTAAGTGAAAGAAGCGAATCTGGAAAGGATTATATACTGTATGATTCCTACTATATAGCATTCTAGAAAAGGCAAAACTATAACTAAAGACAGTTAAAAAAAAAGTCTATGTTACCAAGGGCAAGGGGAGGTGAGTGGTAGAACATACATATATAGGATTTTTAGGGCCGTGAAAATACTCTGTATGACATGATAATGATGTATACATGTCACTATACTTTTGTCCAAATTCATAAAATGTGCAATACCAACGGTGAACCCTAAGGTAAATCTATGGGTTTTGTTTATGATGTGTTACTGTATGTTCCTCAATTGTAACAAATGTACCCACTAGTGAAAGATGTTAATAATAAGGGAAGCTATGGGGTGCCTGGGTGGCTCCTCGGTTAAGTGTCCAACTCTAGATTTCACCTCAGGTCATGGGCTCTCAGTTTGGGAGATCAAGCCACAGGTCAGGATGCTTGAGATTCTCTCTCTCCCTCCCCCTCCCCTACTCCCTTGCACACCTGTGTTCTGTCTGTCTCTCTCACTTTCTCTCTCTCTCTCTCTCTCTCAAAATAAATCCACTAGAATGGATAAAGTTAACAAGAACAGCAAAACCAAATGTTGGCAAGGATGAGGAGCAACCCAAGTTCTCATACATTACAGGTAAGAACATAAAATATAACAAACTTGGAAAACCATGCCAATTTAAACATCCACTTACCATAGGACCCAGCCATTCCTCTCTCAGGTATTTACTCAACAGAAATCATAACAAATGTGCACACAAAAATGTATATGCAAATGTTCATAGTAGCATCATCATAACAGCCAAAAACAGAAGTGAACTAAATCTCCCTCAGATGGATTAACAAATAAATAAATTGTGGTACATATACATACTTTCCCTCCCTCCCTCACTCTTAGTCCCTCCCTCCCTTCCTAACTAAGGATGACTACTCAGAAATGGAAAAGAACAAAATATTAGTATACATGACACAGATTAAAATTTCAAGATTAGGCAACTTTTTCTATAAAAGGCATGAAACTAAATGTATGTAAACTTTGCAAGCCATACAATCTTTCTCTCACAACTACTCATTCAATTCTTCTCTTGTAGCACAGAAGTAGCCATGTGAAAGGTACAAGCATGGTTATGTTCCAATAAAACTTTACAGAAACAGGCAAAAGGCTAGAAGTGGCCCACAGGTTACAGTTTGCTCACCCTTGAGCTAAGTCAAAGGAGTCTTCCTCAAGGACACAGTTCACATTTTTGTAAGCCTCCTAGCACTTATCCAAAGGCTAAAGCTAACTACTGTGTCAGTGACTGAAAAGAATCCAAAATAATCTGATTAAGAAAAATTACCTATGGATCTGATCTTGTCTGCTGGAGCGAACTGGAGCTAATCCATCTATTTCATCAAAAAATATTATAGAAGGTCTCATCAAATATGCCTAGTATAAAAAGAAAACAAGTGTTATTTATAGTTCTCATTTTTTACATTTAAGTATTGTATTTTCTTAATAGGTCATATAAGCAAATGCTACAACATGCAGTAATTATGAAAGAATAAAAATGAAAACTCCTTACCACCCAGTCTCCAACCACAAGGCCTCTCCCCGTAGACAACTACTGTTCCCAGTTTGTTTACCCTTCTGTGTGTGTCATTTATATATGTACAGAAATATTTTAAACATACTATTTTATTTAATGCATTTTAAACAAAGTATTCACATTGCTTTTACCAAATAACACAGTCTATTTTATGTAACTATATATATTTTCATTATTTTTTTTATTTGAGAGAGAGAGAAAGAGAGCGTGGACATGTGGGAGAGGGGCAGAGAGGGGCGGAGAGGGGGAGAGGGAGAGGACGAATCTCAAGCAAGCTCCATACTCAGCACAGAGCTTGACTCAGGGCTGGAGCCCAAGACCCTGGGATCACGACCTAAGACCAAGTCAAGAGTTGGATGCTCAACAGACTGAACCACCCAGACACCCCTGAGCAATATATTTTAATTAGCTTCCATATAAGTGCACAATGATCTGCCTCATTCTTTATTAACAGCTACAAAATGCCCCACTGTATGGTGTGCCATAATTAAACTAGTCTCTTATGTGTGGACATGTAGGCTATTTTGTTTTATTTTTAAGTTTTTATTTATTTTTGAGAGAGAGAGTAAGCACAAGCAGGAAAGGGGCAGAGAGAAAGACAGAGAGAGACAGAGAGAGAGAGAGAGCACGCGCCAAGCAGGCTCTGCACTGACAGTGCAGATGTGGGGCTGATACAGGGCTCAAACTCATGAACCATGAGATCATGACCTGAGCAGCAATCAAGAGTTGGATGCTTAACCTACTGAGCCACCCAGGTGGCCCTAGGCTATTTTCAATCTTTTCCTATTATCAATAATGCCTGAATAAACATTTGGCCTTTTATATAAATATAGACATAAACACATAAATATAATAAATTCTAAAAGTGGTTCAAAAGGCAAACGTCATTTCTAATATAGTTAGTTATTTTCTTTTTTTTTTTTTTTTTCCAACGTTTATTTATTTTTGAGACAGAGACAGAGCATGAACGGGGGAGGGGCAGAGAGAGAGGGAGACAGAATCGGAAACAGGCTCCAGGCTCTGAGCCATCAGCCCAGAGCCCGACGCAGGGCTCGAACTCACGGACCGCGAGATCGTGACCTGGCTGAAGTCGGACGCTTAACCGACTGTGCCACCCAGGCGCCCCTCTAATATAGTTAGTTATTTTCAAATTGCCTTCCACTGATCACCACCAATATTTAAGAAACCTCACCAAAAATGTATTTTCAAACTTTGATTTTTTAGAATAAAAAATATCTCAGTTCATTTTGATTTTTATTTCTACTCTCAATAAAAATGAGCACTTTCATAACTCTAAGAGCCATTTGTACTGCTTTTTTTAATGAAAGTTCTGGTCAGATCTTTGCCAATTTTTCTATTGGATCATTGTTCTTTTGCTTACTGATTTCTAGAAGCCATTCATTTTAAAAATTAAGACTTCTGTGAAAGGAAATGCAAATATTTTTCTGCAAGGGGTACCATTTATCTTTTGGTTTTGCTTATGATATTTTGTTGCAATGCAGAATCTAAAAATAAAATGTATATAGGGAATCTGTTCTTTGATAGTTAAAACTCTCCCTACTCTGATATTAGGAACAAATCATGAGTTTTCTTCCATTACTTTCACAGTTGTCATTTTCACTTAAATCTTAAATGTAGCAGCAACCTAATTTAATATAAATATTAGATTACAAATGTTAAGTCTTTATATTGTATAATTTACTCATATACAGTTTATGTATGTTTCAAAATTACTTATAGCAAATTCTTAGTTCACAGGAAGGACAACCTTCTAAAAACCAGATACAAATTTCACATCTCTCCCTGGTTGATATGCATTAAACTTCCAGTGTTTTCTAATAATTTAAAATGAAGGGCATTTCAATCACAAAACAAGTTTTAGGAGAAAAAAGTTTGTAAAACCAGAATTATATACTGAGAGAAAAAGAATATGGGAACCCGCTGGCTCAGTCGGTAGAAGATGCGACTTTCGGGTCTCTGGGTTGTGAGTTCAAGCCCCACACTGGGTAAATCGATCATTTAAATAAATAAATAAGTGTATTTGAAGCGAGAGAAAGAACAAAGATTTGATCAGCACTTTTATATACATGAAACACATAGCTGTTTTTCAGAACTACAGCCTCGCAGAATTACAATATCAAAGTACAGTATATCTTGTGCCCTTCACTGTGACAAGCACTTTATGTACTTCTTTTCTGTGAAATCTCACAGTAGTCCAGTGAGATTAGTATTTTTTCCTCTGTTTTATAAAAGAGGCAACTAAAATCAGATGTTTTCATTTATTTCAAGTTGCATACTAAATATAAAGTCAGACCTTAGTCATTTTTCTGACACCTAAGACCAAACAAACTCTTGGCCAATATATAATACCGCCATCATTTCATTTAGTGCATAGATCACGTCAATTTAGGAATGTGGACTCTTTCAATTAAAAAGACAATAATGAAGGGCACCTGGGTGGTTCAGCTGGTTAAGCATCCAACTTTGGCTCAGGTCATGATCTCACGGTTTGTGAGTTTGAGCCCCACATCAGGCTCTGTGCTAACAGTTCAGAGCCTAGAGCCTGCTTTGCATTCTGTGTCTGCCTCTCTCTCTGTCTGCCCTCACCCCACTTGTACTCTGTTTCTGTCTTTCAAAAATAAATAAACATTAAAAAAAATTATAAAAATAAATAAGTAAGTAAGTAAGTAAGTAAATAAATAAATAAATAGACAGACAATAATGAGGGTGCATGGGTGGCTCAGGAAGTTAAGCATTAGACTCTTGATTTCGACTACTGATTTCGGCTCAGGTCATGATCTCAAGGTTTGTAAGCCCTGCATCAAGCTCTGCACTGACAGCGCACGGCCTGCTTGGGATTTTCTCTCTTCCTGTCACTCTGCCCCTCCCCACGCACTCTCTCTCAAAATAAATTAAAGCTTTGCTGAAAAAAAAATTCTTAGGGACCCCTGAGTGGTTCAGTCAGTTAAATGTCTGACTTCAGCTCAGGTCATGATCTCACGGTTCATGGATTCAAGCCCCGCTTTGGGCTCTGTGCTGACAGCTCAGAGCCCAGCGCCTGCTTCAGAGTCTGTGTCTCCCTCTCTCTGCCTCTCCCCCACTCATTCTCACTCATTCTCTCTCTCTCTCTCTCTCTCAAAAATAAACATTAAAAAAAAATATTTTTTTAATTTTAAACAGCTTTGTTGCAGTATAATACACATAACATAAAAATTTTAACTACATGCATACTGCTTTTTTTTTTTAAGTTTATTTATTCTTGAGAGATAGAGAGAGACAGACCATGAGCAGGGGAGGGGGAGGGAGAAGGGGACAGGACACACAGAATCCGAAGCAGGTTCCAGGCTCCGAGCTGTCAGCACAGCATAGAGCCCAACGCGTGGCTTGAACCCATGAATTGCGAGATCATGACCTGAGCCAAAGCCAGATGCTTAACCGACTGAGCCACCTAGGCACCCCCCCTACATACTCTTAAAGGAGACCAACTGCATGTTGAACTTCCCAATAGACACCAAACACCTTGAAGGCAAAAATTTTACTATATCCCTTTCTACTCACATTATCTAGAACATGGCACTTTTTCAAACTAACTAAAAGTAATATTTGAAGTGCTTTACCAATTACAAAAGACTTTGAAACACATCAACTCAAGTAATGGCAGCTTGAAAATTGCTTGTCGAAAGCTTTCTTTTAATTTCATGTAATTTCCTTAGATGTTATGAAATAGAAGCTGCATTGTCAAATATGAATGACTTCTTCCACTAGTTCCAATAACCAAAAGTGAATTTATATCAGGACTAAGTTTTATTAAGTATGAGGAAATAATACTTTTAAAGTTACAGTGATAAAAAAAAAAGATTGCCTACATGATATTCAGTCACCTAACCCTGCCTTTTTAAAAAAAAATTTTTTTTAATGTTTATTTATTCTTGAGAGAGAGAGACAGAGAGAGAGACAGAGTATGAGCAGGGGAGGGGAGGGGCAGAGAGAGAGGGAGACACAGAATCTGAAGCAGGCTCCAGGCTCTGAGCTGTCAGCACAGAGCCTGACACAGGGCTCCAACCCAAGAACTGTGAGATCATGACCTGAGCTGAAGTCTGATGCTTAACTGACTGAGCCACCCAGGCGCCCCACCTAACCCTGCCTTTTTAAAGCATTCATTACAGAATTCTTCCAGCATCATATTTTATAGCTTATGAAAATAATGTACTACCCTGTAAGATTTCTTTTTTTTTTTTAATTTTTTTAATTTTTTTTTCAACGTTTATTTATTTATTTGGGACAGAGAGAGACAGAGCATGAACGGGGGAGGGGCAGAGAGAGAGGGAGACACAGAATCGGAAACAGGCTCCAGGCTCTGAGCCGTCAGCCCAGAGCCTGACGCGGGGCTCGAACTCACAGACCGCAAGATCGTGACCTGGCTGAAGTCGGACGCTTAACCGACTGCGCCACCCAGGCGCCCCTACCCTGTAAGATTTCTATGCTTGTTCCATTTCCTCAATTAGACTATAACTTCATGATATATGAAATTATACCCAGGGTTTTCAAAAGCATCTAACGTGGTATTATATGCTTAGTAGCCACCTTAATAAATATCTTGTGAATCATCACATCATTAAATTAGTACTAGTAAAACTGCTGTTAAATACATCTAAAGTTTACAAATTCAGATTACTGAACCTAAACATACTTACTAGAAATATGCCTCCTTGTGAACAGTTTATATTTACAGACTAAATGCACTCAATATTCTATTTAAAAAAATTTTTGTTGAATGTTTATTTATATTTGGAGGGGGGCAAGGGACAGCACACAAGCAGGGGAAGGGCAGAGAAAGATGGACACAGAATCTGAAGCAGGCTCCAGGCTCCGAGCTGTCAGCACAGAGCCCAAAATGGAACTCGAACTCACGAGCCATGAGATCACGACCTGAGCTGAAGTCAGACACTTAACCAACTGAGTCACCCAGGCGTCCTCTAAATACTCTATTTTAAAGAAAATATTTTCATATTAGGTGATTTCACTTACCTGATCAAAAAGAAGCCTAAGTTGCCGTTCAGATTCACCAACCCACTTGCTCAGACAGTCTGCTCCTTTTCGCATAAAAAAAGCCACCTTTTTGTCTCCCTGACTGCACTCATTAGCTAATGCTCTGGCAACCAAGGTTTTACCTGTGCCAGGAGGGCCATAAAACAAACAGCCCCTAGAGGAAAAAAGAATCAATAGGAATAAGGTAATGTTACTGCCACCACTAATAACCAATACACAAGGATGCACCTCCCATAGAATTTATTAATGAATATATGACAATTCTTAGATATTGAGAAAGCTCTTAGTAGTATATAGACAAATTTCACTTTGCTGAGAGTATTCAAGGATGTTCTCAATGACCAAACCTTGGTAGGCAAATCAGAGAAGAGAGCCATGTAGCAAGATAAACCAAAATTTTAAATGTGTCTTCCCAATGACCCAGAAATTTCACATCTTAGAATGCATCATAAATACTCAAAATATTATGAATACAGGTTTTAAATGAATGTTCAAAAAAGGATCAATTCTAATTTGTGAAAAACTAAAAAAAATCTAAATGCTATTAATAAGGCACAGATGGCTCAGTTTGAGAAGTGCATGACTCTTGAGCTTCAGCTTATGAGTTCAAGCCCCGTACTGGGTGTAGAGAACACTTAAATAAATAAAACTTAGAAAAATAATAAGGAATAAATAAATATACTGTTATATCTATAAAACAAACTACTAAAATATCAAAAAGAATAATATACACATTACTGATATGGGAAGGTGTCTAGAATACACTGTAGGGTGAAAAAAGTTATATAAAAGCATTACTAAATAATTTTATTTATATTAAATGTTTATACGTGCATAATAAAGGCAAAATTTAAACTTAATATACACATATATGTATAAAACAAGCTTATAAAGAATATACAAAATTGTTCATCCCTAAGAAGTAAAATTACTCTCTAATTGTAACACTTTCTGCTTCTCTCTCCATTTTATTTCAGTTTCTCCCACAGCCATGCTACTTTAAGGACTTTGGGAAAAGTAATAATTATTCTCAAAATTCAACTTATATCCTACAAAAAACAATACATTGCTTGTGATTTTAAAAAGCCACTGTAGAATTATAAGCCACAGTTTTAATCTGCTCAAACAGAAGATGACTCTTTAATAAGATTTTCTACATCCTGAAAGAGATGGAAAATGTAATGGTCTACATGTATATCTTGAATATTTTATTCTCCCAACTTCCCTTAAGTTCTCAGCCTTTTCTAAAGGCTACCTAGCTACGTATCTCATGATCAAACACAATCTGATCATAAAAATGGATGTCCAAAAAAAAAAAAAGCTTACCATTTCAAAACTACCAGCATCAAGTCACATATACACTTAACTGAAATTGTGTTTCCAAAGACTAAACAACATACAGCATCAAACTCTATGCTATCTGGAGGCCAAATTATGGAAAATCCATTTGGGCAATCCACTTGTATATTCAAGGCCTGCACAGAGATTTAGATCTTATACCCGACATTTAAATGCTGAAATGTAAACTTCAAGGATACACTTACTACCACAGCCTTTGAACCCTAATTAATAAAATTTCATTCCTAATTCTCATTGCTAGAACACATCAAATCAATACATATGAAATATTTATATTTATAATCATTTACTAACTGAAATTTGATGAATTAACAGTAATAACAATAATAAACATCTAGGACATTACTTACCTTGGAGGCTGAATCTTAAATTTCTCAAAGATTTCTGGATATAGAAGTGGGAATACTACCATTTCTTTCAGTGCATGAATATGATGGCTCAATCCACCTATACTATCAAACCGCACCTTGGGAAGAAGGGAAAAAGTTCAATATAAAATAATTTTAACTACTAAAGATTTTTTTTAATTTATGAGATTGTCTTATGATTCAGAAATACATGCCTTCAGCAGGAACTGTTGAACATAAAGTTCAAAAAATTACACTTCTGGAGTGCAGAAAAATAAAGTCAGCAGTAAATTCAAGTTTACATTTCAGTTCAGCTAAATAAAGCTACCATTCTTTAATCTCCTAGTAACTAAGGACAAGATTAATGTCCAATCTAACACTTTAATGGGTATCTAGAGGAGATGATAAATTGTATTTATACTCTAATAATTTAAATGCCTTTCAAAATACCATCTATCACATGCATTGCCAGCAAAGGCAATACTGTCCCTAAGGGAGCAAAAACTGATTTAGAAGTAGGGTGAAAAACATCTTAGCTACTACAATGGTTTGAGACCCTCCAAAGCTCAACTTTATAAAACCAAGTCTTACTCTTTTTTTTTTTTTTTAATTTTTTTTTTCAACATTTTTATTTATTTTTGGGACAGAGAGAGACAGAGCATGAACGGGGTAGGGGCAGAGAGAGAGGGAGACACAGAATCGGAAACAGGCTCCAGGCTCCGAGCCATCAGCCCAGAGCCTGACGCGGGGCTCGAACTCACGGACCGCGAGATCGTGACCTGGCTGAAGTCGGACGCTTAACCGACTGCGCCACCCAGGCGCCCCCCCCCCTTTTTTTTTTTTTTAAAGAGAGAGAGCCCATGTAAGTAGGGGAGAGGACAGAGAGAGGGAGAGAGAGAATTTCCTAAGCAGTCCCCACACTTAGCACAGATCCCAACGTGGGCTTGATCCCACAACGCTGGGATCATGACCTGAGCCAGAATCAAGAGTCAGACAATCAACCTACGGACCCACCCAGGTGCCCCCAAGTCTTGATTTTTTTTTTAATTAAAAAAAATTTTTTTTCATGTTTTTATTATATTTTTGAGAGAGAGAGACAGAGAGACAGAGTGTGAATGGGGGAAGGGCAGAGAGAGAGGGAGACACAGAATCTGAAGTAGGCTCCAGGCTCTGAGCTGTCAGCACAGACCCAGACACAGGGTTCGAACCCACAAACTGTGAGATCATGACCTAAGTTGATGTCAGACACTTAACCGACTGAGTCACTCAGGTACCCCATTTTTTTTAATTTCTTTAAATTTAAGTTTATTTACTTATTTTGAGAGAGAACAAGTGGGGGACAGACAGGGAGAGAGGGAGAGAGAATCCCAAGCAGGCTATGTGCGGAGCCCAATGTGGGGCTCGAACTCACAAACTGTAAGTTCATGACCTGAGCCAAAACCAAGAGTTGGATGCTTAACCAACTGAGCCACCCAGGCACCCCATGTCTTATTCTTTAATATTAATTTATCTAGATAGAAATTTAATTTCTCTCCTTAGGAGACAACAATGAAAAAGTGATTTAAGAAACACTGACCTACCATAAGAAACAAGAGAGATTAGGGGCACCTGGGTGGCTCAGTCGGTTAAGTGGCCGACTTTGGCTCAGGTCATGATCTCACGGTCTGTGGGTTCGAGCCCTGTGTCGGGCTCTGTGCTGACAGCTCAGAGCCTGGAGCCTGTTTCAGATTCTGTGTCTCCCTCTCTCTGACCCTCCCCTGTTCATGCTCTGTCTCTCTCTGTCTCAAAAATAAATAAACATTAAAAAAAATTTTTCTTTTTAAAAAAGAAACAAGAGAAATTATTCCTCCCGTCCATAACAGTTTAAATACCTAAAAGACTTTGTAGAGTAAAATATTGTACAGAAAAAAGTGCTTGAAGGAAATACTGCCAAAATGTTAACAGTAACCGCCTCCCCCTGTATCTTTATTCTGTTACAGTACTTGAAAATGTTTCAAAATGAAATGTTACTATGATAAAAAAAAAAAAAACTTAAGTAATCTAGAAAAATAAACACAGAGTTTAAATAAGAAAAACCGTATTTGTATGATATCAAATTTAAAAAAATACTACTCTAAATAAATGGCAGAGACATCTAAAGTTAACTGATTCAAGAGAGTAAGGTGCTGGTCAACAAAATAAGCAAAGAATATTAAGGTCCTCTGAGAATGTACACTAGTATATATGAGACTGGGAATTCAATACTCTAAAGTCCTCGTTAAAATAAATATTAAAATAAATATTTAAATAAAATATTTTCCCCTATGACTTCAGATTGAGAAGAGATAACATTTCATTTTCAAATATATACACAACTCCATTGGTAACTTAAGCTTGTCATATGAGAATCAGTTAAATTATGTCATATAGAAACGTTTACAGGAACAAAAAAAAAAATCAAATATGATCTTAGTTGGGCAGTAACCTATTCCAAAATACACTCCCTAGAAAGATTCTAGTAACAGTAAATATCTATGACATCCTCTAAATCTTGCCTTTCTTTTCAGACTTACCCTGGGTACTATAACCCACTTCGCATAGTGATCTCAACTATCTTTATATTTGACACCCATATCTGAATTTCTAGCCCATATAGTTCTCCTTAAGGCCAAACCTAACTAATTTCCTACAAGTTACTTCCATTTGTGATGTGCCATGGACACCTAAACATGTCTACAACTAACTAAATCATCGTAACCCCTCTAAACATTTTCTCTAATGTTCCCTACATCAGAGAGTAGATCCCACCCAGTCACTTAAGCCAGAAACCTAGGTCATACATTCAACTTGTTTCTCTCCTTCATTCCCCAAAAGCAATAAATTCACCCAATTCCATCAAACCAAATTCTCTCCTGAATTCTGTCAAATCCATCTACTTCTTTCCATCATTACCCTACCATGACCATTACTCCAAATTACTATGTTACAACAATGTCCAGACCAGTCTCCCTAATGCCAGCCTTGCTTCCCTTCATTAACTACATCAGAATCAGAGTGCTCCATCTAAAATGTAAATCTGATCATGAAATCTAAGCAGCTTCAACAATACCCTACTACATATCATGGTTTATGGGCCTTGCCATATTTGTCAGCCTCATTTCCTACCCATTTTTATTATATACGCCAGTATCACTGATACAGGGGGGCAGGGGGGACTTAAGTATCACCTGTGACCAGAGTGCTAGGTTCCAAAACACATACATCAAAACACTAATAATGATGATATCTGGGTTTTTATTTTTATTATGTGTTGCCTTAGAAACAAGGAACAACCTTAATTTTTTTTTTAAAGTTACTTCTAGAAAAACATTTACAAAACTTACTGATTTATCAATGTTCATTGGATCAACATCAGCCAAGCTTGCACCCACTTTGACACGTTCTCGGAGAATACCACTAGCTAAATCTTCTGCTCTGAAGTTCATAGGCAAACATCTGAAATTCATAAAAATTGAAGTAGATAGCATTAAAAGTTTCACATTTAACTTTTAACTTTAAATTTTTTTTAAAGTTTAACATTTAACTTTTAAGTTTCACATTAATACTCCTCAGGTATTACATGGGTATGTCTACTCAGTTTACAAGATTAAAAGAAATTTCTTTCCCTTTAATTCAAAACTAACCAATTCTAGATCACATCTTGAGAGCTAACCTTTATCTTCTGTTTAACTCCTTTAAAATAGATCTTTAGCCACCTAAAATCCTATACTGTATTAATTTTATTACCCTTAATAAAATATACTCTACTTCCTCTTTTAACCTTGGATAGTTACCAAAAGATGACATAAACAGCCTCAAAAAAAGTATGACTTCTAAACTGAATGTACTTTTCACACACATTTCTGAATCTTAACTTACCTTAAAAATATATTTCCAAAGCAAGTATCAAAATAGTTCAGATTAAGTAGACATTAAATTCTTTTATTTAAACTTAGATTTTGGATGGGGCGCCTAGGTGGCGCAGTCGGTTAAGCGTCCGACTTCAGCCAGGTCACCATCTCGCGGTCCGTGAGTTCGGGCCCGCGTCAGGCTCTGGGCTGATGGCTCAGAGCCTGGAGCCTGTTTCCGATTCTGTGTCTCCCTCTCTCTCTGCCCCTCCCCGTTCATGCTCTGTCTCTCTCTGTCCCAAAAATAAATAAACGTTGAAAAAAAAAAAATTTTTTTTTTTAAAATAAACTTAGATTTTGGGGGCGCCTGGGTGTTGGTTAAGCACCCAGCTCTTGGTTTCGGCTCAGGTCATGATCTCACAGTTTGTGAGTTCAAGCCCCATATCAGACTCCATGCTGACAGTGCAGAGCCTGCCTGGGATTCTCTCTCCCTCTCTCTCTGCCTCTCCCACTTGCTCTGTCTCTCTCTCAAAATAAATAAATAAACATTAATAAATAAACTTATTTTTTTCTCTTACATTTTCTTTCCATCACCTACATGTGGAATTATTTTCAGCATATAATCTGCGACAATCCAAACTTGTTTCCAAGACATACTAACTGAAAATTTGGTATTTCTACAATAGATACATAATACCAAATTATAGAAATACTTTGCTAAATGTACATTTTCTAAATATAATTTATCTCTAGGAGTATAAACTAGAAAATTGACTCAAATTTTAAAGAATAAATTATAATTTGATGTTCTAATTACTTATTAGACAAAATACTGGTTTTCACCCAGTGAAAATTCTTTTTTCATTTTTTTAAATGTTTTTATTTATTTTTGAGAGAAAGAGAGGAGAGGGAGAGAGGGAGAGAGGGAGAGAGGGAGAGAGGGAGAGAGGGAGAGAGGGAGAGAGGGAGAGAGGGAGAGAGGGAGAGGGAGAAGGAGAAGGAGAGGAAGAGAGAGAGAGAGAGAGCACGTGCACACACAAGCAGGGGAGAGGCAGAGAGAGAGGGAGACACAGAATCTGAAGCAGGCTCCAGGCTCTGATGGGTCAGCACAGATACGAAGGCAGGACTCAAACTCATGAACCTCGAGATCATGACCTGAGCTGTGGAGTCAGACGCCTAACCAACTAAGCCACCCAGGTGCCCCACAGCGAACATTCTTGAGGTTTTAGTGAACCATGTAGTAACCAGTCATTTACCCTAGTTAGGGAAAGACCACCAGATGGCACTCAATGAAACAAAACAAATTTTGCAATAAAATCCAGGGCTCCTGAGATGATTCTATTAGAAACCAAATCTCACTCTGGGGCGCCTGGGTGGCGCAGTCGGTTAAGCGTCCGACTTCAGCCAGGTCACGATCTCGCGGTCCGTGAGTTCGAGCCCCGCGTCAGGCTCTGGGCTGATGGCTCGGAGCCTGGAGCCTGTTTCCAATTCTGTGTCTCCCTCTCTCTCTGTCCCTCCCCTGTTCATGCTCTGTCTCTCTCTGTCCCAAAAATAAATAAACGTTGAAAAAAAAATTAAAAAAAAAAAAAAAAAAAGAAACCAAATCTCACTCTGAGCGCCGTAATCATTGTAGCATCTAATAAAATCAACCTCATTAGGGGTGGCTGAGTTGGTTAAGTGTCTGACTTTGGCTCAGGTCATGATCTCATAGTTCATGGGTTTGAGCCCCATGTTGGGCTGTGTTGACAGCTCAGAGCCTGGAGCCTGCTTTGGATTGTTTCCCTCTCTCTCCACCCCTCCCACACTCATGCTCATGCTCTCTCTCTCCCAAAAAAAATGAATATTTTTTTAAATTTTAATAAAAAAATTATATAAAATCAGGCTTATTAAATGGATTTGGATTAGAGGAGAGGTACCAAAGAAAAGACTACCAGAGGGGTTGGCTGCTTCCCTTTGGGTCTTCCTCCTTTACCTTCCTGCACATTCACTGAGTAGTTACATAGTAAATAATTTATGAGAAGTTCTCCCAAGGTTAGACATCTATTTTAAGAATTACTAAGTAGGGGTGCCTGGGTGGCTCATTCACTTAAGCATCTGACTTCAGCTCAGGTCATGATCTCATGGTTTGTGAGTTTGGGCCCTGCGTCAGGCTCACTGCTAATAGCTCAGAGCCTGGAGCCTGCTTAGGAATCATGTCTCCCTCTCTCTCTGCCCCTCCCCCACTCACACTCTCTCTCTTACTCTCTCAAAAATAAGTAAAAATTTTTTTAAAAAATTAGTAAGTAAAAACCAAATCAGTGCCTTAATCTGGTCTAAAATATGTAGTAGGGTGCCTGGGTGGCACAGTCAGTTAAGTCATGACCTTAGCTCAGGTCATGATCTCACAGTCTGTGAGTTTGGGCCTTGCATCAGGCTCTACACTAATGGCACAGAGCCTGCTTGGGATTGTGTTTCTCTTTCTCTCTGCCCCTCCCCAGCTTGTTCTCTCTCTCTCTCAAAATAAATAAACTTTAAAAAAAAGATTATAAATAAATAAATGAGAAGAGAAGAGAAGAGAGAAGAGAGAATATGTACTGAATATAGGTGTTAGCAAAATACTGGTATAGATAAGAATCCCATTCAAAAAATAACTGTTCAAGGGCACCTCGGTGGCTTAGTTGGCTGAGCATCCGACTTCGGCTCAGGTCATGATATTGCAGTTTGTGGATTCAAGTCCCATGTTGGGCTCTGTGCTGACAGCTCAGAGCCTGAAGCCTGCTTCAGATTCTGTGTCTTCCTCTCTCTCTCCACGCCTCCCCCACTCACATTCTGTCTCTTTCTCTCTCTCTCAAAAATAAACAAATGTTAGAAAAAAAATGTTTTAATAAATAAAATAACTGTTCTTGGGGCATCTGGCTGGTTCAGTAACTAGACCATATGACTCTTGTTCCTAAGGTAGTAAGTTCAAGTCCTACGATGGGCATGGAGCCTACTTAAAAAAATAAATAAATAAAAATAACTCCTCTTCCTTTTTTCTACCATGGATATAACAATAAAAAAACTTACTAACCTGTTTCTTGCTCTCGCCATGCTCTTTGATTTCCTTCTTTCAAAGCGTTCTTCATCAGAAGAAGTTGTGTCACTACTATGAATGGCGTGCTTCTTTCTCCTATTTAAAGAGAGTAAAATCCTTAAAATCACTATACAGCAGCAAATTGTTTTTAAAAACACATTGCATGGAGTGCCTGGGTGGCTCAGTGGGTTACGTGTCCAACTCTGATTTCGCTCCTGTCATAATCCCATGGTTCATGAGTTCAAGCCCCACATCAGGATTTGCACTGACAGCGTCAAGCCAGCTTGGGATTCTCTCTCCCTCTCTGCCTCTCTCTCCCTCAAAAATAAATAAACTTAAAAAAAAAAAAAACACACATTGTAGAAGGGCACATGGGTGACTCAGCTGGTTAAGTGTCCAACTATTAATTTCAGTCCAAGTCATAATCTCAGTCATGAAATCAATCCCCTTGTGGGACTCCATGCTAGGCACAGGGCCTGCTTAAAATTCTCTCTCTCCTGGGAATGCAAGCTGGTGCAGCCACTCTGGAAAACAGTATGGAGGTTCCTCAGAAAATGAAAAACAGAACTACCCTACGACCCAGCAATTGCTCTACTAGGCATTTATCCACGGGATACAGGTGTGCTGTTTCGAAGGGACACATGCACCCCCATGTTTATAGCAGCACTATCAACAGTAGACAAAGTATGGAAAGAGCCCAAAAGTCCATCGATGGATGAATGGATAAAGAAGATGTGGGATATATACACAATGGAGTATATTACTCAGCAATCAAAAAGAATGAAATCTTGCCAGTTGCAACTACGTGGATGGAACTGGAGGGTATTATGCTAAGTGAAATTAGTCAGTCAGAGAAAGACAAATATCATATGACTTCATTCATATGAGGACTTTAAGAGACAAAACAGATGAACATAAGGGAAGGGAAACAAAAATAATATAGAAACAGGGAGGGGGACAAAACAGAAGAGACTCATAAATATGGAGAACTGAGGGTTACTGGAGGGGTGGTGGGAGGGGGGGATGGGCTAAATGGGTAAGGGGCACTAAGGAATCTACTCCTGAAATCATTGTTGCACTATATGCTAACTAATTTGGATGTAAATTTTTAAAAAAAATTTTTAATTAAAAAAATAATCTCTCTCTCTTTCTCTCCCCACCCCTCCCCCACTAAAATGCACCCACACGCACATGCTCTCTGTCTCTCAAAAAATTAAAAAAAACACATTGTAGAGACTGTTAGCTATAGAGAGTAAACCTAGGACTGCTGGAGGGGAGATGGGTGGGGAATGGATTAAACGGGTGATGGATAGCAAGGAGGGCACTTGTGATGAGCACCAGGTATTATCTGTAAGTGACTCACTACTAATGTCTACTCATGAAACCAATATTACACTGTATGTTAACTAACTAGAATTTAAATAAAAAATTGAAACAACAAAAAATAATAAATAAATCACATTGTAAGCATCATATCTATAATTAATTAGATCAGTAGATTTACTTATAGAATTACAGTACATTTATTCAGCAAATATTACTAAGATCCTTCAGCTCATCTAGTTTATATCTAATGAAGTATAAACATGCCAACTTCTACAAAGGAAAAAGAAGGAAGGAGTCTATAATTTTTCAAATAGGGTTGTGCAAGAATGGAGTCAAGCAACAAATATAATTTGCGTCCCTATTAAAGGAATATCTATCAATGATTTAAAAATTACATTAGAATCTCACTGGAAAAGAAAGTTTGGCTTTTTCTCTTATTTTTCTTTTCCCAAATAATCAGAAACAATCCAGACACTAAAGAAAATAATACACTGGCTTACAGAGAGAGAAATTACTTCCCAATTAAGATACATCCTATCTGAATTTCTTATAAAATGTATAAAGAATTTTTGAAGAAAAAAATGACTTATAATCAGAACTACTATGGAAGAATTAAAAAATGTATCAAGGTAAATTCATTCTCAACAAAATAATATTTAACGAATACTATATCATTAAAACAGTTGATGACATCTCTAAGATACCTAGAAAGATACATATACATATACATGTGCATCTACAAAGAAACAACAAAATAAACCAGACTGACTTCTCATCAGCAACAATACATCAAAGAGGAGATATATATATATGTGTCTGTGTGTGGAGACATAGATATAGAGATAGAGATAGAGATAGATAGAGAGATAGAGATATAGGGATATAGATATAGATATCAGTGAAGAACTTCAAAGGTTTAAGGGAAACGTATTGGATTTAGAGTTGTCTTAATTCACAAAACCATTGGCCAGCTATCAAAATAAAAGGCATTTTAAGATAACAAAGATACAAAATTTACTTTCTACACATTCTTTTAGTAAATTATTGAGATTACATTCCTACAAAATGAAATGATAAAGAAAAAAAACACATGGGATCTAGTAAACAATGGATCCAACTCATGAAAACAGTATTAACTTTTAGCATATTCACTTTGCAGCAGGCCTAGAAAACAATCCCTCTGAAGTGGAACAGGAAGATGACACTAAGGGAGAGGTCATTTGACAAAAAGAATATGAATGTTTTCACATCATCAGAAATTTAGAAAACTGTTAAACTACCTGAATGTTTAAAAAAACAAAACAAAACAAAAAAAAAAAACTCTTGAAATTTTTGAAGACCATCAGGAGATAAATTCAGTGGGTCCTTTTTCCCCACATACACGAATCACTACAAGAAGCCCTGCATACATTATGTTCCTGTCAGGCTCTGCAGAAAGTGATACAATCTCCTCCACGCCTATCCCTATCCCATGAACTCAATGTTCCCCCGTCACTGCTCTATTTTCTTCCAAGCACTTGTCACCATCTGACATACTAAGTATTTTACATATCCATTAGTTTATCTTCATTCAAATGTAAGCTCCAAGAAAACAGGGATTTTTACACTTCTAACTTCTTAACATCCAGTGCTTTGAATGACCCTTGGTGAGTAGAGAAGGCAGCAATATATATCATTGAATGAATGAATAAATTTAATAATACAGGAGTATTTCCCACTGAGTGGCCAGAGTTAGTGGAAAAGGAAATTTAATCCTAGCACCTTACTTAGCTCTACAGTGAAAAACACTGTCATTATTCATAGAAAGGTAAAAACTATTCATTGGTTTTTGACTTTTCAGGATTTCAAGATTTTTAACCTTTCAGGATTAACCTGCAAATTAATCAAGACTTAATAACTGTCACGGAAAAATATAAATGTTATCAGTCCTGATAATATAAAAAGATAGAAGGAGTAGAATGGAAGGAAGTGGATGTTTGTGTCCTAATCTTAAAAGTAAGGAGTGAACTATGTGGAATTTAAGAGAGAAAACAAATAAAGAAAGAAAAAAAGAGATAAACCAAAAAACAGACTCTTAACTACAGAGAACAAACTGATGGGTACCAGAGGAAAGGTGGGTGGGGGGATGAGTGAAATGGATGAAGGGGACTAATAGTACACTTACCTTTACTTTTTAAAGTTTGCTTACGTATTTTGAGAGACAGAAAGAGAGCAAAGCAGGGGTGGGAGGAGTGGGCAGAGAAAGAGAGAGACTAAATCCCAAGCTGGCTCCACACTCAGTGCAGAGCCCAACACAGGGTTTGGATCTCACAAACCAAGATCACAACACCTTCTAAAGTCAAGAGTCAGATGCTCAACTGACTGAGCCACCCAGGCACCCTAAAAGTACACTTATCTTGATGAAGACTGAGTCATACAGAGAATTATCGAATCATTACAGTGTACACCTGAAACTAACGAATGTTTACTATAATGTAATTAAAAAATAATAATCTGGGGCGCCTACGTGGCTCAGTCGCTTAAGTGTCCGACTTCGACTCAGGTCATGATCTCACGGTTTGTGAGTTCGAGCCCCACGCTGGGCTCTGTGCTGACAGCTCAGAGCCTGAAGCCTGTTTCGGATTTTGTGACTCATTCTCTCTCTGCCCCTACCCCACTTGTGCTCTGTCCCTCTCTCACAAAAATAAATAAATGTAAAAAATAAATAACTAAATAAATAATAATATTATTGTCTAATAATTTGGAATTAGGTATATTATCAATATAAATAAAAATGATATGAAGTCATGAAAATGACCTTATAGAATATTTAATGACCAAGAAATGTATTCATCATACATTAAGCAAACAAACTCAGACTACAAAATAGTAGGGAAAAAAAAGTAGGAGTGCAAAGGCACTATTTATAGTTAATAAAACAAAAATAGACATTCAAGTATAATGATTCAAATTTCATGTGACTAAAGAAGAATTAAGATTAGTGCTATCACTATATGAGAATGAGGAAGATCAGAAAACACTGTTTAAAGGTGATGAATCAAGGGCACCTTGGGTGGCTCAGTCGGTTGAGAGTCCGACTCTTGATTTCAGCTCAAGTCATGATCTCACAGTTCATGGGAAAAGTAGGAATAACTTCACCATAAACTTTCAAAATGTTATCAAGCAATACTACCCATGAAGCCGAACTATAGAGCAAAAATATAAGAACTGAAGACACCATAAGAAAACAGGAGAAGACAAAACTCTAAGCTACTGAAACTTCAAAATACATAGGGAAAACACTCAACAAAGAAATAAAGATAAACTGAATACAACATTAGTTATAAAAAGCTAGAAAATACCTAAAAGGATCTAGAGAATTGAAAACAGCCAACAAAATGTAACAAAAATTTCAAAAGGAAAGCAGAGAAAATGATGGATATAAAAAAGAAAAATTCAACATGGGAATAACTGAAATCTTCAAATAAAAAATCAGAATAATAGGAAAGAGCAAACATTTGAAAATATAATTCAGGAAAACATACTGAAATTAAAAATTTGGTTATTACTCACTTGAAAGGGCAAAATGTGTAACAGACAAAAATGACTCAAGATGATGATCACTTACAAAATACATGCTACTAATCAAGTTACTGGTCTTTTAAGATAAAAAATCCTTGGGTAGCCACCCAAAAGGGCAAACAGACTTATAAAGGGAAAAAAAATTTTTACCCTCAAATTTCAACACAGTTTCAACATAGCGGCATTCAATGTCAATAACACAATAAAATACATTCAAGATACTCAAGACAAGCGTGTATATACAAGCCAAAATATTTATACTGAGCAAACTGTCCTTCAAGTATGAAGACTACAAACAGTTTAGAACATGCAAGAACTTAAGAAATACTGAGATCATGAAGCATAAAAACTGCTACGGCGCAAATCTCAGCTAATGAAGATACGAATAGGAAAATGCAGCAACAAGGATAGGCTGGCTGTAAGCACAATATATTTACCTATAGTTCTAAAACTAAAGCAACAAAATAAGGTGACAGGAGAACATCCATGGCACTGTACAAAAAAAAAAAAAAAATGGGAGGCAAAGACAAAGATGTCAAATAAGGTAAGTAAGCCAAATACTTCAATTTTAACAGCAAGAAAGTCAGGGTTATCATTAAAACTTACAAATAAAACTTCTCAAAAATGTAGATTTCGAGGATATGGAAAAACAGGACCCCTTGTGTACTGTTGGTGGCAATTCAAACTGGTGCAGCCCCCATGGAAAACAGTATGGAAGTTCCTCGAAAAGCTAAAAATAACACTACCTTATGATCCAGCAATCACCCTACTAAGTATTTACCCAAAGAACACAAGAAAATTAATTCAAAGGGATAAATAGACTCCTATCTTTGTCGCAACATTATTTACAATAGCCAAGATATGGAAAGAGCCCAAATGTCCATCAATTAACAAAGAAGATGTGGTATATATATACATTGGAATATTATTCAGCCATAAAAAAACAATGAAATCTTGCCATTTGCAATGACATGGATGAAGCTAGAGAGTATATTGCTAAGTGAAGTCAGTGAGAGACAAATGCCATACGATTTCATTCAAATGTGAAATTTAATAAACAAAACAAACAAGCAAAGGGGAAAAAATAAGAGAGAGAGAGAGAAAAAAAGAAAAGACTCTTAACTATAGAGAACTGATGGTTATCAGAGGGGAGGTGTTTTAGGGGATGGGTTAAATAGGTGATGGGGATTAAGGAGTGCACTTGCTGTGATGAGCACAAGGTGCTGTATGGAAGTGTTGAATCACTATATTGTACACCTGAAACTTCTATAACATTGTATGTTAGCTAACTGGAATTAAAATAAAAACTTAAAACTAAAAAAAGTTTATGTAAGAGGACAATGGTAAACTCTGAAAAGAAAGAGTAAAATTGAAAATGGACAGTAGAAAAGATAAGGGAATAGACAGAAATAGACCCTTGCTCAGGGGAAGACGATGTTCAGAATAAGAAACTAATTACTACTAACAAAAAAGATGAGGCCATTATAAAAATTTAAAGTAAAAACCACTATAAAATGCCTTCCTAAATAAAACCAGAATAATTATGTACAAAAATAAATACAAAACACAACAAAAAGAACCACATAGTGAAATTCTATCTGAATTATCAAAAACCTCTCCACAAGGCAAGATCCACTAAAACTAATGGATGAAAAGCAAAAAAGATCTATGCAAAATCTCAAAGAATCTTCCCCAAGATACTTCCCCATTGCTGAATTCTATCAAACATTTAAGGAGGAGAGGCACCTGAGTGGCTCAGTCGGTTGAGCGTACAACTTTGGCTCAGGTCATGATCTCATGGTTCACAGGTTCAGGCCCTGCATTGGGCTCTGTGCTGACAGCTCAGAGCCTGGAGCCTGCTTCAGATTTTGTGTCTACCTCTGTCTCTGCCCTCCCCCATTCATGCTCTGTCTCTCTCAAAAATAAATAAACATTAAAAAAAAATTTGGGGGGGATATGCCTGGGTGCTCAGTCAGTTGAGCGTCTGACTTCGGCTCAGGTCATGATCTCACGGTTTGTCAGTTTGAGCCCGCATCAGGCTCTGTGCTAACAGCTCAGAGCCTGGAGCCTGCTTTGGGTTCTGTGTCTCCTTCGCTCTCTGCCCCTCCCCCGTTTGTGCTCTCTCTCTGTCTAAAAAAAAAAAAAAAGAATTTTTGGGGCGCCTGGGTGGCTCAGTCGGTTGAGCGGCCAACTTCGGCTCGGGTCACGATCTCGCGGTCCGTGAGTTCGAGCCCCGCATCAGGCTTTGTGCTGACAGCTCGGAGCCTGGAGCCTGCTTCAGATTCTGTGTCTCCTTCTCTCTCTGACCCTCCCCCGTTCATGCTCTGTCTCTCTCTGTCTCAAAAATAAATAAACGTTAAAAAAAAAAAAAAAAGAATTTTTTAAAAATTTTTTTTAATTTAAGGGGGAAGTAATGCCAATCTTACACAAACCCTTTCAGAAAGCAAAAGAGAGATATACCTCCTAACTCCATTAATGATACCAGCATAACTAACACCAAAACCCCCAAGGACATTACAAAAAGAGAAAATTACAACCCGACACCTTTCGCAAACAGAAACCAAAAAAAAAAAAAAAAAATCCTGAGAACATTAGCAAATTATATCCAGCAAACAATAAAAGCATATATATCATGACAAAAAAAAAAGTTTATCCAGAGAATATAATCAATATAATTCACCACATTAACAATAAAAGAGAAATATTATGACCAATTAGAAGAACACAAATCATTTACCAAAATTCAACCTATTATGTAAAAGCTCATAATAAAACAGGAATTGAGGGAAACTTATTCAATTAGAAAGGAGCATCAAAAACAAAACAAACAAAAAACAACCTTCAACAGTCTAATTACTGGAGAAATAGTGAACGTTTCCCTAAAACTCAAGTACAACACATACCCACTCTCACAACTTCTTTTCACCACTGTACCAAGGATCCTAGCGAAACAATAAGGAAAGAAAACTCACAAAGATTGAAACTGCCTCAATTTGCAGATGATATGGTTTATGTAGAAAATATTCAGTAACATACAAAACAACTACTAGAATAACAAAATTTGGCAAGGTCACAGGATACCAAGTTAACAGACAAAACAATTCTGTTTTTAAATCTTAGTAGTAAACAATTAGAAAGTAGTTTTTTTACACAGTATTTTTTTAATTGTTATTATTTTTGAGAGAGAGAGAGAAAAAGAGAGAGGGGGTGAAGAAAGAGAGGGAGAGAGAGAATCCCAAGCAGGCTCCACACTGTCAGCGAGAGAGAGGGAGAGAGAGAGAATCCCAAGCAGGCTCCACACTGTCAGCAAAGAGCCCCACCGCAGGGCTCAAATTAATAAACCATGAGATCATGACCTGAACTGGAATCAAAAGTCAGTTGCTTGGGGCGCCTGGGTGGCGAGGTCGGTTAAGCGTCCGACTTCAGCCAGGTCACCATCTCGCGGTCCGTGAGTTCGAGCCCCGCGTCGGGCTCTGGGCTGATGGCTCAGAGCCTGGAGCCTGTTTCCGATTCTGTGTCTCCCTCTCTCTCTGCCCCTCCCCTGTTCATGCTCTGTCTCTCTCTGTCCCAAAAATAAATAAACGTTGAAAAAAAAAATTTTATAAAAAAAAAAAAAGTCAGTTGCTTAACTGACTGAGACACCCAGGCACTCCCAGAGTGTTGTTTTTTTTTTTTAAGTTTTTATTTATTCATTTAAGTAATCTCTACACCCAACATGGAGCTTGAACTCATAACCCCAAGATTAAGAGTCACATACTCTTCTGGGGCACCTGGGTAGCTCAGTTGGTTGGGTATCCGACTTTGGCTCAGCTCATGATCTCACCATTCAGAGTTTGAGCCCCACACTGGGCTCTGTGCTGACAGCTAAGAGCCTGAAGCCTATTTCAGATTGTGTGTGTGTGTGTGTGTGTGTGTGTGTGTGTGTGTGTCTGTCTGTCTGTCTGTCTCTCCCATTTGCGTGCATGCTCTCTCTCAAGAATAAACAAACTTGAAAAAAAAAAAAAAAAGTCTCATACTTTTCTGACTGAGCCAGCCTAGAAGGTAGTTTTTAAAAGTAATTCCATTGAATCATTAAACATAAAATACTCGGGGCGCCTGGGTGGCTCAGTCGGTTGAGCGTGCGACTTCGGCTCAGGTCATGATCTCACAGTCTGTGAGTTCGAGCCCCGCGTCGGGCTCTGTGCTGACAGCTCAGAGCCTGGAGCCTGCTTCAGATTCTGTGTCTCCCTCTCTCTCTGACCCTCCCCTGTTCATGCTCTGTCTCTCTCTGTCTCAAAAATAAATAAAACATTAAAAAAAAAATTTTTTTTTAAAAACATAAAATACTTAAAAATAAATTTAAGATACAGAAAAAACCTCTACACTATAAACTACAAATCATTGCTAAGAGAAATTTCAAAAGACTTAAATGAAATGATATACCATGTTCATGAATTGGCAGGCTAAATATTATTACAATATTGATTCTCCCCATACTGACCTACAGCTTCACTATAGTCCAAACAAAATCCCAGAAGGCTTTTACTATAGAAACTAACAGGGGGTGCCTAAGGTGGCTCAGTCAGTTAAGCATCCGACTTTGGCTCAGGTCATGATCTCATGGCTCAGCTGGTGAGTTCAAGCCCCAAGTTGGGGTCTCTGCTGTCAGCACAGAGCTCACTTCAGATCCTCTGCCCCTTCTCTCTCTGTCCCTCCCCAACTCATTCTTTCTAAGTAAATAAACTTAAAAAAGAAAGAAAGAAACTAAGAGGAGCAGGCACCTGGGTGGCTCAGTCGCTTAAGCATTTAGACATCCAACTCTTGGTTTCGGCTCATATCACTTATCTCCTGGTTCATGAGATCGAGCCCCACATCAGGTTCTGTGCTGACAGTGCAGAGCCTGCTTGGGATTCTCTCTCTCCTCTCTCTCTCTCTGCCCCTCCCTGACTCATGCACAAGCACTCATGCTCTCTCAAAATAAATAAACTTTAAAAAAAAGAAAAAGAAAAAGAAAAAGAAAAAGAAAAATTAACAGGGAAGCCTGGCTGGCTAAGTCAGAGGAGTGTGTACCTCTTGACCTTGGAGTCATGAGCTTGAGCCCCAAATTGCACATAGAGATTACTTAAAAAAAAGAAAAAAGAAAGAAATTAACAAATTGATTATAACATTTAAATGAAAATGCAAAGGACCTAGGATATACAAAGTAATCTTTAAAAAGATGACTAAAGTTAAAGGACTTACAGTACCTGATTTCAAGATGTACTATAAAGCAAAAGAAATCAAGACAATGTGGTAATGCTTGATAAGTAGAACAAAATCCAGAACCAGACCTACATGTATATAGAAAATATATTTTTGACAGAAGTACCAAGCCATTTCAGTGAGGCATCTTTTTCATCAAAAAGTGATGTTGAGATATTGGATATTCATGTACATAAAAAGAACCACAACTTTTACCTCCTATAATACACAAAGCTAAAACTATAAAACCTCTAGTAAAACACATGGGATAAAAACCTTTGTAATCTTATGGTGGAAGAAAGTTTCAAAAAAGACAAACTATAAAAGAAAAATGGATATTCTGATCTTCATAAAAATTTGAAACCAGTAAGAGATGGACAGTAGATAGTGGGAGTCAGGTTTCTCAATGTCTGAAAGTTACAAGATAAAGGAGAAAGGTTAGAACAAACACTTTGATACTGGATTAGAGTAGCCAACTTCAGTACAAACTAATCTTTAGCTTAACATAGATACAGATGGATACAGAAACAATTATAAATGTGCCTGCATCCATAGGTGAGTGTATATACATACACTATACTAGCTATCTGAGAGGCCTTGTACCAACAAACATACACAGTGTCTAGATCTTGGCTTCTAAATATTATTCCCCAATAAAAGGAAACAGGGCTCCTTAGTGAGATGGCTTA
This sequence comes from Prionailurus bengalensis, assembly GCF_016509475.1. Taxonomy (NCBI): domain Eukaryota; kingdom Metazoa; phylum Chordata; class Mammalia; order Carnivora; family Felidae; genus Prionailurus; species Prionailurus bengalensis. The sequence continues at coordinate 121,748,030 of NC_057354.1, read as the reverse complement.
TCCTAGAGCTGGGGCATGGAATATACACAATGAGCCTAGCACATGTTGTAATGACAGGAAATAAAGAAGTACTCAAGAAACAAAAGAAGGGAGGCATGTAAACTGGACAGAGGAGACAACCTGAAAAGGTTTCCATCGGCTAAAGCAGGTACAATTTGAATAACAAAATAACGCAGGATTGCATTATAACCCAAAGCATAAAAGAAATATGCATGCATCCATACTGATATAAATGATTGAACAAATATTTTTTAATTGGAGGATGCCAATGTCTTACAAAAGAATTTCAAGTAATATAGGTAGATACTCCCCCCTCTAGGAGACGGAGCTTTAATTCTCAAACCACTACCTTTCCTTGAAGGTGTGTTAGACTTAGTGGCTCTTTACGTAAAGAACAGACTATGGAAATGGAAAAATCGTACCTTTACAGTGGAGAAATGTGGCAAGCATGACTGTAACCAAGTGATAAAGGTTAACTTAACATTATCAGTGATGTCATATGGATACGCTTCCCCTTGATGTGATACAAGATGGACTGTTTTCTATCTTTCCAAAAATCCCCAACCCCAGTCTAATAAAGAGGAAAACATGATTAGACAACTTGGCGGGACATTCCACAAGATACAGAGACAGGATTCCTCAAGATTATCAAGATCATGGAAAACAAGGAAAGGAAGACAGAAAAACTGTCACAGACCAGAGACTATGGAGACATTAACACTAAATGCAATATGGTACCCTGAATTCAATTCTGCAGCAGAAAAAGAACATTAATGGGGCACCTGGGTGGATCAGTTGGTTAAGAATCCGACTCTTGATTTCAGCTCAGGTCATGACCTCACAGTTCGTAGGGTAAAGCCTCATATTGGGCTCTGCACTGTCGGCACAGAGCCTGCTTGGGATTCTCTCTCTCTGCCCCTTTCCTGCTTGCGCGTGCTCACGCACTCTCTCTCAAAATAAACATTTAATAAATTTAAAGAAAGGAAAGAAAAAGAACATTATTAAAATCCAAATAAATTTTGGAGGTTGGCAAGTAGTCATGTACCAATGTCAGTTCTTAGTTTTAACAAACATGCCACAACATGTTAACAATGACAAAAATTGGGTAAGTGGTATAAGAGAACCTCTATATTACCTTCACAACTTTTATGCAAAGCTAAAATTGTTCCAAAATTAAAAATTCATTTAAAAAACATTTTTAACATTTGCCCTTTAAAACACATCATTATGAGAACAGATGTCAAGTCAAAGGACAAAGGAAACACTCGCAAAACATATATGTAACAAAACATTTATGTCTAGAATATATTTTAAAAACTCTTGAAACTTGGGGCACCTGGGTGGCTTAGTCAGTTAAGCATCCGACTTGGGCTTAAGTCCTGATCTCGAGGTTCCCGAGTTCAAGCCCCACGTCGTGCTCTGTGCTGACAGCTTGGAGCCTGGAGCCTGCTTCTTATTCTGTGTCTCCCTCTCTCTCTGCCCTTCTCCCACTCATGCTCTCAAAAATAAATAAACATTAAAATAAATAAATAAGTAATAAAAACACTTAAAACTCAATAAGAAGGCAAACAACTTGATTTTAAGATGGCAAAAGATTTAAACACCAACTTTACAAAGAAGATATAAAAATGGCCAATAAGTAAATAAAATGATGCTTAACATGGTTAAAGACTCAGGAACAGCGAAGTAAAAACTAAAATGAGATACTAGTATATATTATCAGAATGGCTACAATTGGGGCATCTGGTTGGGGCTGAACTGGTTGAGCGACCAACTCTTGGTTTCAGTTCAAGCCATAATCTCATGTTTTGTGGCTTCAAGCGCACTCAGGGCAGAGATCAGGATTCTCTCTCTCCCTCTCTCTCTCTACTCCTCTCCCATTCACTCTCTCTCCCAAAACAGATAGACTTAAAAAAATGGTTAAAATTACACCAAGTGTTGACGAGGATATGAAGCAAATGGAACTCAAACATACTGCTAGTGAAACTGTAAAATGGTTACAAAAATTTTGAAGATTGGTAATTTCTTAAAAAGTTAAACATCACCTATCATTAAGACCTACACATTCCACTCATAGCTATTTACCCAAGAGAATTAAAACCTATATCCACACAAAGATTTACACACAAATATTCACAGCTGCCTTATGCACAATAGTCAAAAACAAGAAAAACCCAAATTTCCATCAAGAAATGACACATTTGGTATGTCTATACAATGAATACTCCTCAGCAATAAAAAGGAATAATCTGCTGACATACATAAGAACATGGATGAATCTCAAAAATCATTATGCTGAGTGAAGGCAGAAGAGTACATACTATATAACAAAACTCTAGAAAATGGAAACAAATTTATAGTAACAAAAAGAAGATCAGTGCTTGCCTAGGGTCCGACTGAAAAAGGACATAAAACTTTTGAGGACAATGTAAATGTTCTACATCCTGATTGCGACAGTGAAATCACAACAATACACATCTGTCAAAACTTATCTAATTAAATACCTTAAATTGGCCGGGAGGCAGGCAGGTAGGTGGCTCCGTCGATTGAATGTCTGACTCCTGATTTACGCCCAGGTGGTCATGGTCTCAAGGTGCATGAGTTTGAGCCCTGCCCTGGGCTCTGAGTGAACAGCGCAGGGCCTGCTTGGGAGCTTCTCTCCCTCTCTCTCTGCCTCTCCCTTTCTCTCTCCCTCTCTCTCAGAAATAAACTTTATTTTTATTCTTTATTTTTGAGAGAGAGAGAGAGCACAAGCGAGGAGGGGCAGAGAGAGAAGGAGACAGAATCTGAAGCAGGCTCCAGGCTCTGAGCTGTAGGCACGGAGCACGATTTGGAGCTTGAACTCACGGACGGTGAGGTCATGACCTGAGCTGAAGTCAGACGCTCAACCAACTGAATCACGCAGAGCCCCCAAAGAATAAACTTAAAAAAAATGTTTGTTGTTGTTTTTTTTTTAATTTTTTTTTTCAACGTTTATTTATTTTTGGGACAGAGAGAGACAGAGCATGAACGGGGGAAGGGCAGAAAGAGAGGGAGACACAGAATCGGAAACAAGCTCCAGGCTCCGAGCCATCAGCCCAGAGCCTGACACGGGGCTCGAACTCACGGACCGCGAGATCGTGACCTGGCTGAAGTCGGACGCTCAACCGACTGCGCCACCCAGGCGCCCCAAAAATTTTTGTTTTAAATACTTTAAATGGGTACAGTTTATATAAATTATGCCTCAATGAAGTTGATTAAAGAAACACAATAGGAGCCAAACAAGACAGGACTACAAAATGTATGTAGTATTCTAGACAGAATCCTCGAATAGAAAAAGGACATTGGGTAACAACTAAGAAAATATGAATAAAGTATGGACTTCAGTACATAATATTATGTCACTATTAGTTCAATAATTACAACAAATGCACCATACTAGTGGTAAGTGTTAATGATAAGGGAAACTGGGTATAGACTATATGGAAACTCACTGTACTAGCTTCAAAATTTTTCTGTCAATCTAAACCTATTCTACAATAAGAAGTTCACTTTTTTAAAAACAGCAAAGGCAAACAAGATTTGTGCATTTCTTTGCGTGTAAATTTTACCTAAAAGGAAAAAAAAACCTAAATAAACACTGAACTTTAGTTACTTGATATACATGCTGAAGAATTTAAGAGAAGTATACTGATGTCTGCAACATACTTAGAAATGCATCTAAAAACTGAGATGGATTGGGGAGACTGAGTGGCTCAGTCAGTTAAGCATTCAACTTCAGTTCGGGTCATGATCTCAGAGTTCATGGGTTCAAGGCCCAGATTTGACTCCATGCTGACAGCTCAGAGCCTGGAGCCTGCTTCAGATTCTGTGTCCCCCTCTCTCTCTGCCCCTCCCCTGCGTGCGCTCTCTCTCTCTCTCTCTCTTTCTCTCTCTCAAAAATAAACATTAAAAATTTTTTTTTTTAACTAAGATAGATTGACATATGGGTAGAGATATATATTTGATAAAGAAAGTATAACACGGACTTCAAGCCGTATTACAAAGCTGTAATCATCAAGAGAGTATGGTACTGGCACAAAAACACACACTCAGATCAATGGAACAGAATAGAGAACCCAGAAATGGACCCACAAACATATGGCCAACTAATCTTTGACAAAGCAGGAAAGAATATCCAATGGAATAAAGACAGTTTCTTCAGCAAGTGATGCTGGGAAAACTGGACAGCGACATGCAGAAAAATGAACCTGGACCACTTTCTTACACCATACACAAAAGTAAACTCAAAATGGATGAACGACCTCAATGTAAGACAGGAAGCCATCAAAATCCTCGAGGAGAAAGCAGGCAAAAACCTCTCTGACCTCGGCTGCAGCAACTTCTTACTCAACACGTCTCCAGAGGCAAGGGAAACAAAAGCAAAAATGAACTATTGGGACCTCATCAAAATAAAAAGCCTATGCAGAGCAAAGGAAACAATCAGCAAAACTAAAAGGCAGCGACAGAATGGGAGAAGATATTTGCAAATGACATTTTGGATAAAGGGTTAGTATCCAAAATCTATAAAGAACTTATCAAACTCAACACCCAAAAAAAAACCAAATAATCCAGTGAAGAAATCGGCAAAAGACTGAAAAGATCGAAACCACAATGAGATACCACCTCACACCTGTCAGAATGGCTAACATGAACAACTCAGGCAACAACAGATGTTGGCGAGGATGTGGAGAAAGAGGAACCCTTTTGCATTGCTGGTGGGAATGCAAACTGGTGCAGCCACTCTGGAAAACAGTATGGAGGTTCCTCAAAACGATAAAAATAGAACTACCCTACGACCCAGCAATTGCACTACTAGGTATTTATCCAAGGGATATAGGTATGCTGTTTCAAAGGGACACATGCACCCCCATGTTTATAGCAGCACTATTGACAATAGCCAAAGTATGGAAAGAGCCCAAATGTACATCGACAGATGAATGGATAAAGAAGATGTGGTATGTGTGTGTGTGTGTGTGTGTGTGTGTGTATACACACACACACACACACACACACACACACACACACACACACATATACAATGGAGTATTACTTGGCAATCAAAAAGAATGAAATCTTGCCATATGCAGTGACATGGGTGGAACTAGGGGGTATTATGCTAAGCAAAATTAGTCAGTGAAAGACAAGTACCATATGACATATGACTTCACTCATATGAGGAATTTAAGATACAAAACAGATGAACATAAGGGAAACAAAAATAATATAAAAACAGGGAGGGGGACAAAAACATAAAAGACTTTTAAATATGGAGAACAAACAGAGAGTTACTGGAGGGATTGTGGGAGGGGGGATGGGCTAAATGGCAAGAGGCATTAAGGAATCTACTCCCAAAATCATCATTGCACTATATGCTAACTTAGATGTAAATTAAAAAAATAAATTAAATAAAAATTAAAAAAATAAATAAAATAAAAACAAAAATAAAAAAAGAAAGTATAAAATGAAACTGTAGCAACTTCTGTAGAATCTTTGTGGTGGGTATGCCAGTATTCATTATAAAATTCTTCCAACTCTTCTAGATATTTGAGAATTTCCATGAGAAAATGTTGAAGAAAGAAATATCACACAGTGGAATGCTTAAGACCATAAAAACTAAACAAAAGTAAGATAAAATAACGGAAATAAAAACAACAGTCACATCAACAAATGGAAATAAATGTGACACAATTATGAAAATAAGATTTTTAGACTGAATCTCAAATCAGAACATAGCTCAGGGCAGCTGGCTGGCTCAATCAGTTAAGCATCTGACTCTTGGTTTCAACTCAAGTCATAATCTCACAATTTGTGAGATCCAGCGCCTGCATCAGGCTCCACACTCAGCATGGAGCCTGCTTGGGATTGTCTCCCCCCCCCCCCCCTCTCTATCCTTCTCCCACACATGCACACACACACGCTCTCTCTAAAAATAAATAAAACTTTAAAAGCAAAATCAGAACATGGCTCTATGCTGAAAACAGGAGATGTTTAATGTGATTCAGAGAGGTGAGAAATAAAAGAACCAAAAGTATACAAGCCAAACAAAGATATGGGTAAAAGCCTAACATCAGACTATAAATTAGTATAAAAGAAATAAATGAAACAAAGTAGAATTGTTTAGTGTTTATTTATTTTTGAGAGAAAGAGACAGAGACAGAGTGCGGTGGGGCAAAGGCAGAGAGAGAGAGAGAGAGAGAGAGGGAGACAGTATCTGAAGCAGGCTCCAGGCTCGGAGCTGTCAGCACAGAGCCGAACCTGGGACTCAAACTCACAAACTGCAAGATCTTGACCTGAGCCAAAGTCAGGCACTTAACCAACTGAGCCACCCATGCGCCCCAAAGGGAGAATATTTTCAAAGGCAAAATGACAAATTCATAATAAAGTTTCTGACTGTAAGTAGTTATGGACAACTCAACACAGCAACAATACCCAAAAAGCAAAACTTATAGCACGCAAAAGAAGAAAGGGATATAGACATCCGAGTACTAGGAAGACTTTAATTCACCCTTTCCGTCCACATCCAAAGTGAAAAGTAAGAATACAAAATGAACAAAAGTATAATAATAAAGGCAACTTAAAAAATATGATAAATAACATATTTAATTGAGTTTCAACCTGTGGTTTAAAAATAAAGAATATTTCTTTTCAAATGCCTATAGACTACATATTCAACCACAAGGAAACTTCACTGAGTACAATACAAACAACATTCTCTAATCACAGTGTAACAAATATAGAAATTAATTACAAAATCAGAAAACAAAAGGCACTTGCATCTAAAAGATTCAACATTAGAAAATCTATTAAAATAATTAATAAATCTTAATAATAAATCTGAGATGAAAGATCTCCATAGACCTTAACAATTTGAAAACATTTGATCAATATTCTTGTTTTGATTTTTTTTTTTTAAGAAAATTCAAGTATTTAAAAAACACATAAATCTTTGGGGCACCTGGGTGGCCTTAGGTTAAGCATCTGACCCTTGATTTCGGCTCAAGTCATGATCTCCCGGTTCATGAGTTCTAGCTCCCGCACTGACAGCACAGAGCCTACTTGCGATTCTCTCTCTCTCTCTCTCTCTCTCTCTCTCTCTCTCTCTCTCTCTGCCCCTCCCCTGCTCATGCATGCTCTCTCTCAAAATAAATATTTTAAAAATAAATAAATAAAATAAAAAATACATAAATCTTTAACATGACAAAAGTACATCTTTCTTAAGCATCAATCATAACATGGACAAGCTAGGAGAATCCCCAATAAAGAAGAAGGGTACACAAAATTAATATGCTGAAATTGTTATATATATGAATCAGAGAGAAAATATAATGGAAAAATGAAATATAATGAGAAAATATAATGGAAAAAAAAGGACAAGGGAATCTCACAAAAGCAACAGAAAAAGTAAGTTAGGTAAGAAAAAATTAACAATAAATGTGCAAGAACCACACATAACACTTTAAAACATAACTGAATAATATGAAAAACAAAAATAACACAAATAATGTAAAATCACATTCAAAGGAAATTTAAGGGATTAGTTATAAATATTACAACATATTAAAAAGCCTCAACAACTTAAACAGTATTCAATATGAATGGAAAAAATATCCAGAAGCAGAGCAAAACATGTAATCTGATATATGATAAATGTGGCAAAGAGAATCGATGGAGAAATCACAAACTGATTCAATAAATGAGCTTGGGAAAACTCATTTTTCCATCTGTGAAAAAAAGTTGGATCTGTTCTACAAATCTTACACCATAAAATTCAAATGAATCAAAATTTAAAAGTAAAAAAATGATATCATATATTTTCACTCTTATGTGGATCCTGAGAAACTTAACAGAAGACCATGGGAGAGGGGAAGGAAAAAAAAAAGTTAGAGAGAGAGGGAGCCAAACCATAAGAGACTCTTAATAACAGAATAAACTGAGGGTTGATGGGGGGTGGGAGGGAGGGGAGGGTGGGTGATGGGTATTGAGGAGGGCACCTGTTGGGATGAGCACTGGGTGTTGTATGGAAACCAATTTGACAATAAATTTCATATTATTTATAAATAAATAAATAAATAAATAAATAAATAAATAAGACTGTGAAAAAAATGATACCATAAAAATAAACAAAGATGAACTCCTTGAAAACTTTGGATTTGGGTAGGTTTTTCCAACTATGATTTGAATCTAGCGGCACCTGGGTAGTTCAGCAGGTTAAGCGTCTGACTCTTGATTTCTGCTCACGTCATGATCTCACAGTTCATGAGTTTGAGCCCCACGTCAGACTCTGCACTGACAACATGGAGCCTGGTTGAAATTCTCTATCTTCCTCTCTGCCTCTTCTCCGATCATGCATGCCCGCTCTCTTTCAAAAATGTTTTTTTAATAAAATAAAATAAAATCTAAAAGCCTTAAAAAAATAGTTTGATAAATTTGACTACATAAAAATAGAAACCTCTTGGTAAAGACAACTGAAAGCAATGTCAAAAAAAGACAAAGTCTGAACCAAGGAAAAACACTGGCAATTTATGACAAAGGACTAATCTCTTCAGGATGTAAAAAAACTACTTAAAGTAGATAAAAGAAAAACAATCTATTAGAAAAATAGGTAAACTTTGTACACGTTTCAAAAAAAGGAAAAACAAATGGCTTTTAAACATATGAAAAAATGCTCTGATAAGAGATACAGAAATTTTAAATAAACCAAGATCTCCTTTTCAACTCTCAGACTGGCAAAAATGCTAAAGTTTAAAAATACATTTTGTTTGTAGAAACATGGGAAAATAGGCCCTTTCATAAACTACTTGGTGGCTTGCAAACTAATCAAAGTTACAATCTCCTATTCCCTTTAACTCTGAGATCCAACTTCTGTGAATTTATCCTACAAATACATTTGTAAACATGTAAAATGAAGATTGTGCAAGGCTATTCATTATGTCATATTTTGTAATAACAAAGACCACCACATCTCTCAATAAAGGACTAATTTAAATATTAGAGTATATCTATAAATGTAATAGGTAACTATAAACATAAACGTGAAATTTCACTATACAGAAATGAAAAGACAGTTAAAATGAATTAAGTGAAAAAAAAACAAGGTATAAGACAATGTGCACAATATATGTTGTGTAAAAAGAAGGGCTAACAATGTGTAAGTACACATACATGTATATGAACATGTTACTATGGGAGAGTGAGAGACTACTAGAAAAAAAGAAGCTCTTCATATCTATTTTAAAATTTTTATTAATTGTATATTCCATGAGTATACTACCTTTTCAGAAAACATAATAGATAAGACAGTTTCAAAACCAGTGTCCTTTGTATCTATATATAAAAGAAAGGGCAAAAGGGGGGAAAAAGGAAAGACTAACTGAACCAGTGTTTCAAATGAAAGCAATGTGAGTGGTTTAGATTCAACTCTACCAAGAGAGCAGAGAGCTATGTAGCATTAGGGAACATAATTGTTAAAACAGTAACTATTCCAGGCAAACTGAACCAGGAAGAAAATAGTCACATGTAGCATAATAACTACTAGTCACTAATTAAAAAAAGAAAGATATTGGGGCACCTGGGCGGCTCAGTCAGTTGAGCATCCAACTTCAGCTCAGGTCATGATCTCACAATTCGTGAGTTTGGACCCGGCATCAGGCTCTGTGCTGACAGCTTGGAGCCTGGAGCCTGCTTCGGATTCTGTGTCTCCCTCTCTCTCTATCCCTCCCCAGCTCACTCTCTCTCTGTCTCTCTCAAAAATAAATAAATAAACATTTAAAGGAAAAAAAGCAAAGAAAGAGAAGCAAAGAAAAGCAAAGAAAAGAAAGAAACCATTTAGTCCCTCATTGGCATTATTAACACTATCAATACCTATATTCTAATTATGAGAAATTTTGTTATATATTATTTAAAGGATATATCTAAATGACAGATATGATTATTTCCTCCTTTTGAAAACCAACAAAACATACCTGATATGGCTTCTTCTTGCTGGAGATCTGTGAATATCAAACAGCGTGTTTTCTCTCTTTTTTTGATGAGCTGGGACTAAAAGAAAATAAAAAAGGACAACACAGAAATAACTAATAACAAATTGACAAACTGATGTTATCAAAGGAGTAGAAGTTACTTCTGTTAACTTTCTGAATGGAAGCTAGTCACAGGTGTTCAAGTTCCAAATACTATCTAGAAGGAGCACAACAAAAATAAAAACTTTGTGGATACCTTAAGTTGCAAGTAAACACTCTAAAAAGATGTTAAATTAAGTATTTGTGACTTTTGGTTAAACAAAGATTTTTTTTTGGTTACCACACCAAAAGCATAATCCATTAAAAAAATTAATAAATAGGAGTTCATCAAAATTACAAATTCTACTCTTTGAAAGACACTAAGAAAATAAGTGAAAGAAATAAGAAAACAAAAGAAAATAAAAGAAATAAGCTGCAGACGGACAAAATATTTGCAAATCACATATCTGATAAAGGACTGATACCCAGAATACATAATGAACTCTCAAAAACTCCATATTAAGAAAATAAACAACTCAATTGGAAAAAGCGGGCAAGAGATTTGAAAAGACACTTCACCAGAGATAACACTGGCAAATCAGCACATAAGATGCTCAGTGTCATTGAGGAAATGTAAATTAAAACTACAATAACTATGTGTTAAAATTAATTTCAAAAAGTTGACTGTAGCAAGTGTTGGCAAGAGAATGGTGCAACTGGGCTCCCATACACTCTCAGGGAGAATCTAAGTGGTACAATCACTTTGGAAAACAGTTTGGCAATTTCTTAGCATATTAAACATACCCTAATCACAAAACCCAGCTTTCCACTCCTCAGTGTTTATAAGAAAAATGAAAAAATATGCCCAAAGACTTGCACGTGAATGTTCACAACTTATTTATAATAACTAAATATTAGAAATGTCAATAATCCAAATATCTACCCACAAATGAATGTATAAACAAATTATGATATGTCCATACAATGGAAAGCTACTCTGTACAAGAAGAAACACATTGTTATATTCAACAACATGCATGAGTCTTAAAATTATGGTGAGTGAAAGAAAGACAATAAAGAGTATATTGTACATAAAATTCAAAAGAGTGTAAACTAATCTATGGTTATAGAAAGCAAATCAGATCAGTGACTGCCTCAGGATTGGGATGCGGATGGCGTAAGAAGGTTAGAAGGAGATTACAAACAGGCAGAAAGATATTTTGGGGGCTGATAAACATGTTCACTACCTTGATGGTAATGATAGTTTCATAGGTATATATCTAAGGTATTTCCAACTTGTCAAACTACATGTTAAGTATGTGCAACTGCAGTAAACTGTATTTCATTCATACCTCAATATTTTTTTTAATCTAAAAAGAAATGATTCAGAATCTTTTTTCTGTCTTTACACATCTCCCCCATTATTAACAAGGCTATCTGTGATAATGGCTCCTAACTGGAGTAATGTCTGCATACCTAGGCTGCATGTACTAGACGGCTGCCATAGTAACTCTGATTCACTCCTTCCAGAGAATCCAACATCGTTTTAGAGCATAAGAGTTTGAGTATCTCATACAAATATCTCAGTCCTTCCTTAAATACATTATGCTAAGCGAAAGAAGCTAGACACAAAAGGTCACAAAAAAAGCAAATCTATAGACAGAAAGTACATTAATGGTTGCCGGGGGCTGGGGGGATGAAAGTGTAGAAGTACAAAAATATTCTAGAATTAAACAGTGGTGATGACTGCATAATCCCTGTAAATAAACTCAAAACCAGTGAATTGGGGCACCTAGGTGGCTCAGTCAGTTAAGCACCCAACTTCAGCTTGGGTCATGATCTCGAGGTTCATGAGTTCGAGCCCTGCATCAAGCCCCACATCAAGCCCCACGTTGAGCTCCGCACTGCAAGTGAGGACCCTCTTGGGATTTTCTCTCTGCCTCTCCCCTACTCACACTTTCTCTCTCTCTCAAAATAAATAAACTTAAAAAAAACAAATAAAGAGTATTAAATAAACAAATAAATAAATAAATAAAAACTTTAAACTCCACAACACTTATATTTTTGAAGGGGTGGTACAGAATAAGCTACTCAACTACAAAACGAAGTTATTCAGGGGCGCCTGGGTGGCTCAGTCGGTTGGGGTCCGACTTCGGCTCAGGTCATGATCTCACAGTCCATGAGTTCAAGCCCTGTGTCGGGCTCTGGGCTGACATCTCGGAGCCTGGAGCCTGCTTCAGATTCTGTGTCTCCCTCTCTCTGACCCTCCCCCATTCATGCTCTGTCGTTCTCTGTCTCAAAAATAAATAAACATTAAAAAAAAATAAAAAAAGAAACAAAGTTATTCAGCATTTCTTACCTATTGGAGGTGCTTGGTATCTATCCACTGTTTTTCTTTGTCTCAAATTGTATGGTCTATCATTTTCTTCTCCTTCTGCCTCCTCAACTTCTATGTCTCCATCCTCCTCTTGAGATTCTAGTTTCCCCCACACAAAAGAAAAGAAGAACTGTTTTAACCCACAAGGAATGGTTCACTCTAGAACTGAATATTTACATTTTATCTTTTACTCTTTCTGCACAGGTAACATTTAAATGTGTCAACATTTTATGATACAGCATGTATCACTACAATTAAAAACCAACCTAGATAGATGAAAAAAAAAAAAAAAGCCTTTCCAACAAATAATACAGTTCTCTGCTAAATAACCTAGGTATTCTTATGATCTTTCAATCTCTTTGGTCATACAAAGGTATAATAGAAGACAAATCAAAATTTTACTAGAGCAAACTTCATTTTAATGCCCAGTTATCCACCAGTGAATGTTAGTATTCAAATACCACTCGGTAGTTCAAAAAATATGCTTACAAGATAATTACTAATGTTACAGCAAGAGCAATTTTTGTTGGCAATACAATGGTTTGTTAGGCCTGCTGACAAGAGATAAACACAAATTAGTTCTATTTTGGTAGGAAAATGCAGGTAGGAATTGGGAGGGAGCATGAAGCAGATTTCTGGGGTGTTAATACGTTTATTTCTTGACATAAGTGATCACTTTATAATTCACCTAACTATACACTTAAAAATAAATTATAATATACATAAATCTTAAAAGCTTATTTAAAAATAAATTATAACATACATAAATCTAAAAGTTTATTTTTAAAAAGTGGTTTGGCTATAACTATGATATGACATCCATTTATAGTTTAAAATAAAAGTCTGGGGTGCCTGGCTGGCTCAGTCATACAGCCTATGACTCTTGATCTCAGGTTTGAGTTCAAGCCCCACATTGGGTATAGAGATTACTTTAAAATAAAATCTTTTGAAAAATTAATTAAGTCATATGAAAATTTACTGGTTTATGGTCTCCAAATGCAATACACTTTGTGATTAACTTTTTAACCATAGGAATTATCAATATAACACAACCATATTAAAGCACAGGAAAAACCATAAAACCACTAGTGATACTGAGTGAAATAGGATACTAAAATGCAAAGCACTTTATATTTTAGTCATGACATCTGAAAGCATATTCTAAGTTTATAAATATTTTTATTATTAAGTTCTAGACAAAATCACCAAATATAGTATTATCTAAATTACTCCTACCCAAATAAATCTCTTTAAACCTTCGAAAAATATTGCTTTTTGAGAAACACCTGCACTATAACACACTATTTATTATGGGAAGAAATTCTAAACATGGCAGATCTACTTTGAAAACTCTATAAAGGTGTTCAGTTAATGAAAAGGCAAAAATCACATTATAAATCTGTCTCGCCTATACTGATTTTTCCAAAGGAAGCAATATAGAGGCTCTAACTGTAACAACAACAATATTTGCTCAGTAAAGCACCTTCATTAGAAGTATCAGCTCTTCAAAACTTGCTAATAATATATTAATTAGAGAATTTGAGAAATAAACCCATTCCTGTCCATCAAAGCTATACACATAGTAGGAACTAGTAAGATTTCCTTGTAAATAAAACTATCCTTCATTTACAATACACCAAATCTTCTGAAAATCCATTTCAATGAAGATTAACACCTACAGAATTAAACCCTATAGTGTGCTAGTCATGGATTTATAATCTTTGGGGCAAATGTACTTTCATCATGTTCCTAGCTGCAGCCCCACAAATTCAGCTGGGGTTCTTTAGTTCAGAACCCAGACAAGCCTTGGAAAAGAGCAGTACCACTCCCTCCACTAGAACTAGCAGTCCCTCTTTCTTTAAATTTTACCACTGACTCCTCAGTCCATAACTCAATTTGGGACCCAAATAATCAGAGATTCAGAGAATACGGGTAGAAGGTGACTGTGGATAAGGGCTTCCAATTAGAAACACAAAAGAAGCCTCACCTAACAACAAATCAGCTCATGGCAAATGTCACCAGATTAGGTCACTGGAGGGCTACCAATAGCTAGCTACAAATAAGATAAATTACATAAAGATGTATAGTGTAAAGGTGTTTTTCCAAATGAAGGTGAAAACTCAGAATGCCAATCAAATAAAAATTATTCCAAATTACACAATACAGACCTCTAAAGCCAAAAATCACCCACTCAGCAATATTACATGTGTATTACTTGTATATAATTTTCTTCCCTCCCCCCTGAACTCTGTAGTATTTATTTCATAAGGTGCTTTACAAACCTTCTTCTTCGCCCTCAGTAGACACTTCGTGATGATTTTGTATCCCATAACTATTTCTTCTCAGTGACTTTCTTCGCCTTTTCACTCTTGAATACATATCCATGTTTTCCTGTTAAAGAGAAAAATCTGTCAAATATTAACATGGAATTTATTCCTGGCTATAAATATCATTAACCTAATGGGATATGACCACTCTTGAAATTTACTGAGCACCTATTTGCAAGACGCAGATTCATGAAAAACGGAGCTTCCTGAAATTAATAAATGTAAGGGTCAAGAGGAAAAATAAAACAAACTTACAAAATATTTGAAAATTTAAAACTACAGTGCCATGAACACACTTTCTCAATCAAGCAAATTATAGCCTAGTAGGATGGAGTAAGATAAGTCACAGGTAACTATAAAACAAAGTAAAACAAGTTAAATGCCATAAAAAAAAAAAAAAAGGTACAATGTAGGAGTGCCTGGGTGGCTCAGTCAGTTAAGTGTCCGATTCTTGATATTCGGCTCAGGTCATGACCTCACAGTTCTTGAGTTCAAGCCACATATCAGGCTCTGTGCTGACAGCTCAGAGCCTGGAGCCTGATTGGGATTCTGTCTCCCTCTCTGCCCCTCTCCTGCTTGCACTCTCTCTCTCAAAAATAAGTAAATGTCAAAATAATATTTTTTTAAAAAATAAGAAAGGTAGTAGGGGGGCCTGGGTGGCTCAATTGGTTAAGTGTCTGACTCTTGATTTCGGCTCAGGTCATGATCTCACGGTTCATGGGTTCTAGACCTGCATCAGGCTCTGCACTGACAGCACAGATTCAATCCCTTGGGATTCAATCTCTCCCTCATTCTCTGCCCCTCCCTTGTGTACGCTCTCTCTCTCAAAAATAAACAAACATTAAAAAAAAAAATGCTTTAAGGGGCGCCTGAGTGGCTCAGTCAGTTGGGTGTCCGACTTCAGCTCAGGTCACGATCTCACAGCTCATTAGTTCGAGCCCCACGTCGGGCTCTGTGCTGACAGCTCAGAGCCTGCAGCCTGCTTCGGATTCTGTGTCTCCCTCTCTCTACCCTCCTCTGCTCGTGCTCTGTCTCTCTCTGTCTCAAAAATAAATAAACATTAGGGGCTCCTGAGTGGCTCAGTCGGTTAAGCGTCTGACTTCGGCTCAGGTCATGATCTTGCGGTTCATGAGTTCAAGCCCCACATCAGGCTCTGTGCTGACAGCTCAGAGCCTGGAGCCTGCTTTGGATTCTGTCTCCCTCTCTCTCTGCCCCTCCCCTGTTCACGCTCTGTCTCTGTCTCAAAAATAAATAAACACTAAAAAAAATTTTTTTTTTTAATAAACATTAAGGGGCGCCTGGGTGGCGCAGTCGGTTAAGCGTCCCGACTTCAGCCAGGTCATGATCTCGCGGTCCGTGAGTTCAAGCCCCGCGTCAGGCTCTGGGCTGATGGCTCGGAGCCTGGAACCTGTTTCCGATTCTGTGTCTCCCTCTCTCTCTGCCCCTCCCCCGTTCATGCTCTGTCTCTCTCTGTCCCAAAAATAAATAAACGTTGAAAAAAAAAATTTTTTTTAATAAAAAAAAAATAAAAATAAATAAACATTAAAAAAATTTAAAAAGACTTTTAAAAAATGCTTTAAAAACAAAAAAGGTACAACGTACTATAGAATTCAGAGAGATGATCCTCTTGTTGCTAACGGGAAGGGAGGCAGCATTTGAGATGAACCATGAAACAAAGGTAGGACTACAGCAGTCCCTAACCAAAAGTATTACCAGAAGTAAAAGATAAAGGAAGAATTATTTGTTTACACTTGGGCAATAGTGTGTGAAAAGATAAAGTTGAATCCTGATTATGAAGGTCAAGGTATTTCTAATTAATTCAGTACACAATAAAAAGAACATCAAAGGTTCAGATCAGAAAAGGAACAGAATCAGGGGCGCCCGGGTGGCCTAGTCGGTTGAGTGTCCGACTTTGGCTCAGGTCATGATCTCACAGTTCGTGGGTTCAAGTCCCGCATCAGGCTCTGTGCTGACAACATGGAGCCTGCTTGGGATTCTTTCTCTCCTTCTCTCTCTCTCTCAAAATAAATAAACTTAACTAAAAAAAAAGAAAAAAAAAAAAAAAAGAAAAGTAACAGAATCAGAGCCATACTCTAAGATAACTGTTCTGGCAAAAGTATAGGGAATCTTTTGGGAAAGGTTGCAGCAAATACAGTTAAGGATAGAAGAAGAAAACATAAAATCCCAAACTAAAGAGGAACCAAAGAAAAGGAACAATTCTGTTAATTTAAGAAAATCCAGTGCTGCTCACTCTCCGTCTGAATCCCTCAACCAAAATAAAAAATATTTGCAAAGGTTGTTAAAGTAAATATACTCACAAATTCTGTATCTGTCCACATTCTAAGTCGTTCTACTTCTCCTGACCGACGATTCCGTCTGATGTTAATGTTGTCCATTTCCTGTAGTACAGCTTCAGCAGTACTACAATCACATAATAAAACTAGGATTTAGACAATTGTGAGACCACATGTGGCATACACATGAAAGAGCACTCTTCATCAAAGCATAATTTAATTATCTCTGATATGTAACTGTAGATAGCATCCTAATTAAACATCTTTCTGAATCAGCAGCCATCAGAAGATAATGTCCCCCCTAAAAATCCAGAACATCTTCTACCTTAATATATTTAAAACTTACAAAATAGAACTTTTGTTCATAATACTCCAAATATTTAACTCCACAGTGCCACTATAAATAACTACTAGATCCAAGGCAATGAAAATAATAATAATAATTCAATCTTTTTATTTGAAGATGGTGTTAAGAAAATTTATAGGATAAACAATCTGTAAAAAGTTTAAAGCCAACATAAGGTTAACCGAACAGATATTTTTTAAAAATTAGAGAACACTGACCTCCATGAAATACAGGCTGGCATTACCACATTTTACCTTTTAAACACATTTATATAGTACTTACTATGTGTCTAGATAATGATCTAAGTACTTAACAAATAATAACTAATACTCAAACTTGACATTACCACTATAGAATATAATTTTTCTTCTAAAATGGGATGGTACTGACCTGCCCTCTCAAGGCCACTGCAAGGATTAAGTAGGATAATTTATCATCTGAGAAGAAAAATTTCATTGCATGTAGATACTGAGCAATCGACTAGGCTCATTCACTAGCTATATCCCATATACCCAGTCTCAAAAAACCTTTAATTCAAAATCTTGACTAAGCAAAACTATACTTACTACATATCAATAATGGAACCTAATGTTGCTTAAAAATTGTCAAAAACAAATTGTTAATGAACAAATAATAAAGGACTAGAACAGTGAAGACAGAATAAAATTATTTTCTATACTATTTACACACAAGAGCTTAAAAAGGAGGAGAAAAATTTAGCTATTACATAAACTACTAAAACTAATAAACTGACTAGAAACTGATAATAACTGCTAATCACTGCTAATTCAAAGTAAGTTTTAAAATAACTGAGGCGCCTGGGTGGCGCAGTCGGTTAAGCGTCTGACTTCAGCCAGGTCACGATCTCGCGGTCCATGAGTTCGAGCCCCGCGTCAGGCTCTGGGCTGATGGTTCAGAGCCTGGAGCCTGTTTCCGATTCTGTGTGTCCCTCTCTCTCTGCCCCTCCCCCGTTCATGCTCTGTCTCTCTCTGTCCCAAAAATAAATAAACGTTGAAAAAAAAAATTTTTTTTAAATAAAATAATTACATTTATCGCTAAGTCACTGCTTATTTTTTAAAACATAACAAGCTTAAAAATCAATGGTTTTTTTTTAATCTGAAATTTGATTTTGAAATTCTGAAATCTGAAAAATCAAGTGAATAAATTAATTAAATGAAACTGCTTACTGTTTAAGCATTCATACCTATTTACTAGTTGATCAAATAACAAACTCTGGTTCACGCTTTCGAATCTGTTTTTCCTGGAACGACAACTTTTTCTGACTTCCATGTCACCATTTATACAAGAAAGGTCCCCATCTCCCTTCTTTTCCCCTCGAAGGGGATGGCTTCGAAGGGCTACAAGAAGAGAGAGATTTACATTTCAAAGTACAGAGTATAAAAAGAAAAAAAGAAAAAATACATCAAAAATTACTTTTAAAAGACTACAAAAAATTCAATATAACCTCTTAAATAGTTTTAATCTCCAATAATCTAAACTTTTGATAACTGTTTATAACCCATCATAATAATTTAAATTATTTCATTTGTACTGATTTCTCAATGTTTAACAATTACATAAGTATTCGCTATGACTGAAATCCAGTCATTTCCAACGATATGCTGAACATTCTAGTAAATCACTATTTTACCCCACTTTAACACTTACTCTAATAACATTAGTAAGAATTTCAATACTAACCATTTCATAACAGAATACTCACATAAGCTACTATGTCCGTTTGGTAATGTAGCACCAGGCTGAGAAGTTAACCTAGAACACAATTATATTTAATATGCAAACACATCAACATTCATTTAAAGAAGCAAGAAACGTAATATTGGTGGAATCATTTTAATCTTTAAAATGTCAGCAATATTATTTTTTAATACTAAAGACAACGTCTTTTTTTACTCTAAGATTGGTAATGCACCAATTAATAAAATATACTAGCTAAGCATCATTTCATTACAAGAAAAGCTTTAATAACAGATTAAAAATTGAACTTACTCTGTCTTCAACTCTATAAAGTCCAAAGAAGAAGCTTAAGTTTAACATGTAGTATAAAGTTAACTGATATTATAAGCAGCAATGGTTACAGACATTTATTATTGGTTTTGGTTAACAAAATAAAATTCAAACAGTGACAAATTTATTCAAACAACAGACTGTAAGAAGAAAAAAGTCTTTGAACACCAAAACTATTTAATAATTTCTCCAATATATTTAATTCACATTCTAACCCACCAAATGAAAACTTAGCTAATTTCTCAAAACAGTCACTGTACAATTCTCCCTTTTGGGTGGAGGAAAAGAAATGTTAATTCAGCAGGAAGATACTTAAATGATCATCAAAACATCAAGACTTAAAAAATTCACAGTATGCTTTGTGAAAACAAAAACTAAATTGCTACATAATAAAAGAAGTGTCAATGTAAACTAAGATATTTCTAAAATACCCAACAACTATTATTTTCAAAATTTAAGAAAAATGGAAAGGACATTCAGAAAAAAACAAATACATGATCTTCTGTATGGTTTGCACAAAATTCTCTTTTAATGGAAGTATACTTGATACACAATATTATATTAGTTTTAGGTGCATAACATAGTGATTGGACAAGTCTATACGTTATGCTGTGCTCATTACTAGTGTAGCTACCATCTCACCACACAACACCACTACAACACCACTGACGCTATTCTCTATGCTGTGCCTTCTATCCCCATGACTTATCCATTCCATAAGTGGACGCCTGTATCTCCCACTCCCGTTTGTACACATTTTCTTAACAAAAATATTCTGGTTTTGGTTACTCCAGCACTTTTCATGTTCAATTTTAAATGTTAAATATTAAATGTTAATGATAAATGGCCCTGCCTAATAAAGGTCATGGATCAGATGATTAAAGGATATACACAAAAACTCAAGCTGTTACATGTACACATACTGTCAAAAACAAAAACACTCCAGCCCTCCTTTCCCCCAGAAAAAAACAAAACTACCTTGTTCTAATATACTACACCTCTTCAAAGTATTTCATTTTTAGTACCTTTGTATACAAAGTACACTATAAAGTAATGAAATTGGTATATTAACAGGTCTTTCCTTAGAAGATTATACATGTCAAATTCTCAGGAACCCACCTAAAACCACACAGAAAAGTCAATTTTACTACGTCATAAATCTACTTTGACTTCGAACCTAACATAATACTAACTCAGTATGATGAGTTTACTTACAAGTGCGGGCTCAAAATGAATTTTAGCATATGCAAAAACCAAACGACTGAAATTTTACATATTTAAATTATCCAAAAAAAATAAGATGCTAACCTTGAAATAATTCTACAAAAGAAACCTAAAACTTTCTGAACAGTAACATCACTGGGAAAAAAAAGTACAATAAGCCTTTTTGTCCCTCTGAAGAAGACAATGCTTACTTGGCTTTTACTTCATTGCTAATGAAATCTGTTTTAAAAAGGAAAAATAAAAACTTATTCTTCAATCAATCCAATTATCTTACAATCATAGATTATCATTTTTCCATTACCATTTCTTTTTATAAAATGAAAAACAAGAAAGAGACAGAATATTAAATATCTGGATATGAAGAGAACACTAGAATTTTAAGAGTTGGCCTTCCTGTATAATAATACATAAGCCTAAAAAGCCCCATGAATCAAAGTTCCCAAAAGTTAATCGCTTAAAATGTAACTAGGTGAGTTCACTGTTTAAATGAAAGCTCCTGGAGCACCTGGGTGGTTCAGTCGGTTAGGCATCTGACTCTTGATTTTGGCTCAGGTCATGATCTCACAGTTCATGGGATCGAGCCACACGTCAGACTCTGTGCTGTCAGGAGAGCTCATTTGGTATTCTCTCTCTCCCTCTCTCTCCACCCCTCCTCCACTCTCTCTCTTTCTCACTAAATAAATAAATTAAATAAACAAACACATTTTTAAATAAATAAAAATTGTTCTGCCAATCAACAGTAATTTCTTTTTTTTTTTTTTTTTTAATGTTTACTTTTGAGAGATAGGTAGACAGACAGAGTGTGAGCTGGGGAGAGGCAGACAGAGAGAGGGAAACAGAATCCTAAGCAGGTTCCAGACTCTGAGCTGTCAGCACAGAGCCCGATGTGAGGCTCAAACCCACGAACCGCGAGATCATGACCTGAGCCACAGTTGGACGCTCAACCGACTGAGCCACCCAGGTGCCCCCACAGTAATTTCTTTTAAAAATTCAGTAGTCAAGGGCGCCTGGGTGGCTCAGTCGGTTGAGCGTGCGACTTCAGCTCGGGTCATGATCTTATGGTTCGTGAGTTCGAGCCCCGCATCAGGCTCTGTGCTGACAGCTTGAGCCTGGAGCCTGCTTCAGAGTCTGTGTCTCCCTCTCTCTCTGCCCCTGCCCTGCTCACTCTGTCTCCGTCTCTCAAAAAAGTGAATAAACATTAAAAATATATATATTTTTTTAATTTAGTAGTCATTACAAAGTCCTTTAGGATTCATTATTTTTCATGGTTAAGACTAATTCTTATATATATTCACTTTTCCCCCAAATGAATTATATTTTTAGCACAGTTTTTTTGAAAGAACTTTAATAATTTTACTTTAGGTGCTCATGATAGATTATCAAAATAAAGGAATCAGGATTCTTAGGCTCATGACATAAAAACAAATACAATCCTTCAAATAAATCCTGATTTTCATATTTACACTATCTCAAAATCTAAAGTATTTACAAGGTTTCCTTAAAATTCAGTTCTGTTGAAGCTAATAGGTCAAACAGCATTTTCTATTTGGGTCATCTGAAACACCAAAATAGGGGCGCCTGGGTGCCTCAGTCAGTTAAGCGTTCGACTTCAGCTCAGGTCATGATCTCACCACTCATGAGTTCAAGCCCCACATCAGGCTCTGTGCTGACAGCTTAGAGCCTGGAGCCTGCTGTGGATTCTATGTCTCCTTCTCTCTCTGCCTCTCTCCCACTCACACTCTGTCTCTTTCTCTCAAAAAAAATAAATAAATAAACATTAAAAAAAATTTTTTAGGGGCGTCTGTGTGGCTCAGTCAGTTGGGCGTTTGACTTCAGCTCAGGTCATGATCTCACAGTTGGTGGGTTCGAGCCCCGCATCAGGTTCTGTGCGGACAGCTCAGAGCCTGAAGCCTGCTTCAAGTTCTGTATCTCCTCCTCTCTTTGCCCCTCCCATGCTCATGCTCTGTCTCACTCTGTCTCTCAATAATAAAATAAATGTGAAAAAAATTTTTTTTAATTTTTTTAAACAAGAAATACCAAGATATTCTAACCCTGTAGCACTTACATTTCTAGATGAAAATTTAACTGAAAAAAACTTTTAAATTGCTATTCTGCCAAAATATAAGTAATAAATTCTGTTGGTATTCATTCTTTCTTAAGTTTTTTATTCAAGATATACTTAGTATTGTTTTAAAAAGGAGTATCATACTGAGGTACCTAAATGGAAGCAAAATTCTCTCCCCAAAATGAGTGAGGACTTTTTTTTTTTTTTAAACAAAAGACATGATCAAGATCAATTTACATAAAGGCCTTCAGAGTGGCTAAGATGTAGAAAATCTAATGTGCTGTATACACAAACTGTTAAAATTATCTTACAGTTAAAGGTCAAACTCGAACACTAAAAGAACATTTTTAAGAAACATTTATCTAGAAAAAGAAGCCTGATTCACTCATTTAATAGATATAGGATACAGATTACAACAGGTAGATCAAGTCTAGAAGTGTAATTAAAGGGCAGTACTCATTTTAGTAACATCATTATAGCGACCTGGATCTGTTTTATCTCACAGATGAATATCAGAAAAGAAAAAAAAAAATCAACAGGCTCTGATTCAAGATTTTTCTACTTAGCTCCCAGACAACGCAAATAAAAAACTTAAAGTAGCCCATCTTCTGAAAAATATTGAAATAGATACAGACTCTTTAGGGACCAGTATATACACTGCCTATGAAAGTCTATAAAACACCAAAGATTTTTTTTCATTAAAGAGTAACAGCATCCAGAATTTACCTACAAACATAAAATCAAATAATTTTTAGGTATTTGAAGGAGGAAAGAAACCAAAGGATTTCTTTTTTACTTTTGTCTGTAGTCCACACATCATCAACACTTCTACATCAAAGACTGGAGAAAAGAGAAGCTAAGAATTAATAGTTCAATGTTTAAATCTTTTCTGTGTGTGTACCTATCTACAACAAATTATTGCTATTTACTTTGGTAAGTGTGTAAAAATAAGTTATCCTGATACATAATGAACCAGACACAAAGTAAATTTAAGTTGAAAACGGACAAATGAAAAGATTTCTTTAAAAATTAATTTTGATTTTACTACATTTTGGCATACCAATTCAAATGTAATATTTCATAATTTTAGAAAAGAGAGATTTTACTTTACATTCAAATAAAAATATAATTCTAATCAAATGTCTTTAAACTTTCAGTATAAATAAATATGTATGCATATTTAAGACCTATCAAATTTCTTACCATTTTAGATTTAGAAATAATGGTTTCTATGAAATACTATAGATTTTTATAAAATATGTTTTATGTCATATTTAGAGAAAATTAAAACATAAAAAAATTATAAAATAAATAATTCATAAGTATTTCGAGACACTAGTGGCTTCATAATTTAAGAAAATTAGCATTGATATGAGCCCTAAATCATATCAAATAATTCATGAAAAACCAACGGGTGAGTTCTCACTTCTCACCTGGCCTGTCCAGTTGATATATTCCATTCCTCTCTCTGACCAGTACTTCGTGATTTTGATTTGTCTTTGCAAACAGAATCAGGTTGTTTCAAAGTGCGTTTGGCTGGAGGAGACACGTGGCTATCACTTAAACTACCATCAACTTCAGCTTTCTGAAAGACAAAGTTAAAAATGTATTTATTATCCCTATTAAAAAATATAGAATTCTTAAATTCTTGATAAAATATTCAACCAATAAATATTTACTAAGTGAATCTCTCTACAGGTATAGCAAATGTAGTATTCTGTAAATACAGAAACAAGGGAGTTAGAAAGATTAAATTTATAACCAGAAAAATATATAGTTTCTTATTTTTATTTTAAAATAGTTTCCGTAGGGGCGCCTGGGTGGCTCAGTCGGTTGAGCGTCCGACTTCAGCTCAGGTCACGATATCGCGGTCCGTGGGTTCGAGCCCCGCATCGGGCTCTGGGCTGATGGCTCAGAGCCTGGAGCCTGCTTCTGATTCTGTGTCTCCCTCTCTCTCTGCCCCTCCCCCGTTCATGCTCTGTCTCTGTCTCAAAAATAAATAAATGTTAAAAAAAATTTTTTTAATAAAATAAAATAGTTTCCCTAGGAATAAACCTAACCAGAAGAGGTGAAAAATCTATACATGAAAACTATAGAAAGCTTATGAAAGAAACTGAAGAAGACACAAAAAAGTGGAAAAATATTCCACGCTCCTGGACTGGAAGAACATCGTTAAAATGTTGATACTACCCAGGGGCACCTGGGTGGCTCAGTCCGTTGAGCATCCAACTTCGGCTCAGGTCATGATCTCACAGTTCACGGGTTCAAGCCCCGCATTGGACTCTGTGCTGAGAGCTCAGAGCCTGGAACCTGCTTCAGGTCTTGTGTCTCCCTCTCTCTCTGTCCTTCCCCCACTTGTGCTTTGTCTGCCTTTCAAAGGTGAATGTTTAAAAAATAATAATAGGGGCATCTGGGTGGCTCAGTCGGTTAAGCGTCCGACTTCAGCTCAGGTCATGATCTCGTAGTTCGTGAGTTCAAGCCCCACGTTGGGCTCTGTGCTGACAGCTCAGAGCCTGGAGCCTGTTTCGGATTCTGTGTCTCTCTCTCTCTCTCTCTGACCTTCCCCCGTTCATGCTCTGTCTCTCTTTGTCTCAAAAATAAATAAACGTTAAAAACAAACAAACAAATAAATAAATAGATAAATAAAATAATAATGTCCATATTACCCAAAGCAATGTACATATTCAATGCAATACCTATCAAAATAACAGCAGCATTCTTCACAGAGCTAGAACAACCAACCCTAAAATTTGTATGGAACCAGAAAAGACCCCGGATAACCAAAGCAATCCTGAAAAAGAAAACCTAAGCTGGAGGCATCACACCCCCAGACTTCAAGACCTATTATTACAAAGCTGAAATCATCAAGACAGTATGTTACTGGCACAAAAACACACAGATCAATGGAACAGAATAGAGAACCCAGAAATGGACCCACAAACGTATGGCCAACTAATCTTTGACAAAGCAGGAAAGAATATCCAATGGAATAAAGACAGTTTCTTCAGCAAGTGATGCTGGGAAAACTGGACAGCGACATGCAGAAAAATGAACCTGGACCACTTTCTTACACCATACACAAAAGTAAACTCAAAATGGATGAACGACCTCAATGTAAGACAGGAAGCCATCAAAATCCTCGAGGAGAAAGCAGGCAAAAACCTCTCTGACCTCGGCTGCAGCAACTTCTTACTCAACACGTCTCCAGAGGCAAGGGAAACAAAAGCAAAAATGAACTATTGGGACCTCATCAAAATAAAAAGCCTATGCAGAGCAAGGAAAAACAATCAGCAAAACTAAAAGGCAGCCGACAGAATGGGAGAAGATATTTGCAAATGACATAGTGGATAAAGGGTTAGTATCCAAAATCTATAAAGAACTTACCAAACTCAACACCCAAAAAAAACCAAATAATCCAGTGAAGAAATCGGCAAAAGACATGAATACACACTTCTCCAAAGAAGACATCCAGATGGTCAACTGACACACGAAAACATGCTCAACATCACTCATCATCAGAGAAATACGAATCAAAACCACAATGAGATACCACCTCACACCTGTCAGAATGGCTAACATGAACATCTCAGGCAACAACAGATGTTGGCGAGGATGTGGAGAAAGAGGAACCCTTTTGCATTGCTGGTGGGAATGCAAACTGGTGCAGCCACTCTGGAAAACAGTATGGAGGTTCCTCAGAACATTAAAAATAGAACTACCCTACGACCCAGCAATTGCCCTACTCGGTATTTACCCAAGGGATACAGGTGTGCTGTTTCAAAGGGGCACACGCACACCCAATGTTTATAGCAGCACTATTGACAGTAGCCAAAGTATGGAAAGAGCCCAAATGTACATCAACAGATGAATGGATAAAGAAGATGTGGTGTATGTGTGTGTGTGTGTGTGTGTGTGTGTGTATACATATATATATGAACATAAGGGAAGGGAAACAATATAAAAACAGGGAGGGGGACAAAAACATAAAAGACTTAAATATGGAGAACAAACAGAGTTATTGGAGGGGTTGTGGGAGGGGGGATGGGCTAAATGGGTAAGGGGCATTAAGGAATCTACTCCCGAAATCATTGTTGCACCATATGCTAACTAACTTAGATGTAAATTAAACAATAAATTTTAAAAATAAAAATAGTTTCAGGCCTACGGAAAAGATGTATGTATCTTTTTATGACATGATTCCTCATTCTCTCCTAAATACTCCAGTGCATACATGCCAAACCAAGGATATTTTGATACATTAGAGTCATATAACCCTCCCAATAGGATATCAGCATTGATAAAATGCAGCGCCAATCCACAAACACATTCAAACTTTACTTGATCCAGATTCAGGATCCTATCAGAGAACATATATTGCATTTAGTTATCAGATCTCTTCAGTCCCCTTCAATCTGGAATAGTTCTTTAGGCCTTCCCCCATCTTTCATGCCCTTGACTGTAAAGAGTACAGGCCTTTTGTTCTCTAGGATGACCCTCAATCTGGATGTGATGCTCCAAATAACCACATTCTTGCAAAGAATATGCACAAATGATACTATGCATGCTTTACTTACCCATCATTATGTGTAACTTTCATCACCTGGGCAATTTGGTATCTGCCAGGTTTCTCCACAATAAAGTCACTATTTTTCCCTTTGTGTTTGATCTAGATTCAAGGTGGAATTATTCTGATAATTCACCAATATCCTGTTCCTCATCAAACCTTCACCCATCCACCAGCCATTAGCATTCATTGACTATTTCTGTTTTGATCTAATACCATTGTGATGGTGATTACCTAATCCCAACATTCCTTCTCCATTTTTTAGTTGGCATTCTACTTTAAAGAGCTTTCCCTCCATCCCTTTGTCAGAATTCCTTTACTTACTACTTTTATCAGTGTAGATTCATGGATTCTTATTTTATACTATATGTTATAATCCATTATTCCATTTTGCTGCTCAAATTATACAATATTTGGCAATCAAGGGCCCTTAGAAAGTGGTTCCTGTACCTTTTTGATATGTCCCCATCATTTTGACTACTTCCTTGCTTTCTGACACAAAAGACATCTCTAAATTCATCTTATACTTTCCCTCCCTGATTCTAAAATTAGCCATTTCTCCAAGAGATACCTGATACCTTTTAGTCATGGATAGTATTTAGAAACCAAGATCTGGGCATTAGGTGTGCTCATTGTTACTAGGGTTTCACAGCTACAGAGTCCTCTCAGAAGAGAGTAGGAAGGATATGAATATATATACATACATATAAACACATCTATACCTATTTCTTTACCTGTGCATAAATAATAACACATGCATACACACCAAGGCTTCTAATTCTAATTCCACATCTTAAGTTTCTTTCTAGACTTTCCCCTTTTATGTTTGTAAGCTCTTCTCGGGGAGAAACCTGGCTTCCATTTATTTGCTCTTTCAATTAATTTGCTTAACATAATCAATTTCTCAACCAGAGATGTCCACTTATCACATTTCCATTATTCCCTCCCCAGCCACATGTCCTCTGACTACAGGAAGGTCAGTATCCGCACAGCAGCTCTTGTCTTCACCATTCAATTCCCTGGATACTGGGCAAATGGATAAGAGACTGGAGGGAAGATTAACCTTCCCTTTAGAGAAGATTTAATTCATATGTTAATGCTTTATTACTTGACATTATAGATCAGTATTTCAAAGGTATATATGACCATTTTCAATATACTACTATATATACTATTTTATTTTTTATGCCACAAATTTAAGAAAAAATATAAGAACTATTTATTTCATAAATGCACATTTCTAAATCATATTTTCCCAAAGTAAGACAACTACATTACACAAATAACTAGTCAAAATGTAGCCTAACAAACAAACTTAAGAAATGCAGTGCAGAGCCTGCTTGAGATTCTCTCTTCCTCCCTCACCCTCAAAATAAATAAATAAAAACTTGAATGAAAGAAAGAAAAAGAAATACTTGTAATAGGGACACCTGAGCAACTCAGCCAATAGAGCATGTGATTCTTGACCTTAGGGTCATGAGTTCAAGCCCCATGTTGTGCACAGAGCCTACTTTGCTAAAAAATTTTTTTACAAAAAGCCCAGTTTCTAATTTTGTGCTATAATACAATTTGCCATGAGCTTGTTCTAAAGCCACAAGACCAGGGGCACCTGGGTGGCTCAGTCAATTGAGCATCCAACCCCTGATTTCAGCTCAGGTCATGATCCCAGAGTCATGGGATTGAGCCCCCATGTCCAGCTCCATGCTGAGTTCGGAGTCTGCTTAAGATTCTATCTCTCCCTCTGCCCCTCTCCCCTACTCGTGCTCTCACTCTATAAACAATAAACAATAAATAAACAAACAAGCAAGCCTGCCAGCCAGCCACAAGACCACACTCATACTGAAAGACACAAAGGGAATGGGGTACCTGGGTGGCTCAGTCAGTTGAGCATCTGACTTCGGCTCAGGTCATGATTCCACTGTTCGTAGGTTCGAGCCCCGCATCCGGCTCTGCGCTGACAGCTCAGAGCCTGGAGCCTGCTTCGGATTCTGTGTCTCCCTCTCTCTCTGCCCTTCCCCACTCACTCTCTCAGAAATAAACATTAAAAAAAAAAAAGGGGGGGGGGGGAACAACTAGATATTCAGAGTGTCTATAATTAAGGAAAATTAACCTATTAGTTGTGTAACATACAGTACCACTTCAAGTTATCAAGAAAAAGTGTTTAGCTACTTCCAAACTATCATCACTAGAGGGGGAAAAATTATTTAAAATGCAATTCAATCATGTAATAGTACTTTATCAATAAACATGCTTACTGTACTTAACAAATGAGTGCTTTTCAAAATTGTACTATTTCACTTCCTCAGGCTCTTGCCTTTTCTAACCCCACCCTTTTCAGAGTACATTAACTAGCCCAAGGTCACATGGCTAACAAATGACAGAAGAAAAAAAAATTAGGTCCTGCCATTCCTAACATACATCTCTTACTACTATCTCAAACACTCTACCTTAGATATTTATAAAAATACTATGGTTAAAGTATGTATTAATCGTCATCTAACTACTCATCCAAGACTTAATTACTGTCTACATTTGTCACTACAAAATGTGCTCCACCCCAGACCTAACCAATCAGAAATCATTTTTCTTTACATGATCCCCAGGTGATTCTTGTGCACATTAGTGTCTGAAAAGCATTATTATATGACATACTTATCAAATAGTCACTGAGAAAGCAATGTCATGTGTTCTAAGCTAAAGCATGTTTGTGAATACAGAAATGGAACGGATACCTGTGAACTACTTCCTCAATTTAGATAGTTCAGGCCAGCATTATTCCTCCTAATCAAATCCCATCACTCACCCTTCAAGACCCATCATTTCCTGGGTGCCTGGCTGGCTCAGTTAGTAAAGCATGCAACCCTTGATCTCAGAATTGTGAGTTCAGGCCACCACAGTAAGCAGAGCTTACTTTAAAAAAAAAAAAAAAAAAAAGACCCATCTTTTCTTGAAAATCTTACCTGAAGGATCTGATATAAATTGATCTTTTTCCTCTACTAGCTGCAACTCTATTATATATTTTGGCATTTGATTATATTCAACTCAGTATAATATGTTTACCATCTTTAAAATGTCATATTCTAAGTCTTGAGATTCTAGCAAGATTTTAAGTTCTCATGTACAAAAAAAATACTTCATTTCTTTTTAATTGCACACCATACCGGGGTGGAGGCTCAAGATTTCCCAAAGTTCATTCAGTAAATTATTAATAGGAATTATTAGGAGAAAAAGAGGAAGGTTCAGAATCTAGTAAGTTTGGAAATAATAGGTTCAAGGTCTTCTGCTGTAGGACTTCTAAGAGTCTTATTTAGTATGTTAATATGCACTGTAAACCTCTAAATATGGAGGACAGTATATAACATTTCACAGACTTATTTGATGGAACTCTTTTTTCATGGAGCATCTATAGATCCTGAAGTTTTACAAACATACTCTGGGAATAAGTACTACACACTTATTGAATTACAGACATTAGTAAAATATCTGAAGTCTAGTCATTTTTTAAATAATTTGGGTACTACATAACTCTTTGAATATCAATTTAAATGAGTCTGTAGGTTTATTTGTTGGTCATTCTCTCATATTCTACTAGCTTTTTTCAGTTCTATTCAGGAAGGTCTCTCAAAGCGTTATCTGCACACTAGCTGAATCAGAAATCACCTGATTCCTCATTAAAGAAATATAACCTGCTAAACTAGAATCTCTGGAGTTGGAATATTTTTAATGAGGGCCTCCAAATGATTCTTAGTATCCAAAGTTTGAGGACTTCTCCCATATAAAACAGTTTAAGTATATGAGGCACATCATTCTAACTGCTGCACTATTCTACTGTATTTTTCTTAT
The DNA here is from genome assembly GCF_016509475.1 of Prionailurus bengalensis. Lineage (NCBI taxonomy): Eukaryota > Metazoa > Chordata > Mammalia > Carnivora > Felidae > Prionailurus > Prionailurus bengalensis. The sequence goes on along the minus strand of NC_057354.1, from coordinate 121,716,943 downwards.
CTTGGTAGGGTTTTAATTTTGACTTGCCTCTGTGACAGAGACCTCAGAATAAGTAACATTATAAAAAGCTCCTTCCCTCCAAAGAAATCTAGGGATTTAAGCAAAGCAAATAACCAAAATGTAAATACATACAAAATAATTACTTCACCATTTAATTAACTTCAAGCTTTGGGAAAGCTTTTACCTACAAACCTGATGATACTAACAGTTAACCTTTAATAAGATGATCATAATGCTCAACTTCAACTTTTTCATCTTCAAAGCATTTTACTAGTTAATTATAACCTAACCCTTTGAGGGAAGGCGTTGCCAGTTTCAGGACAAAGATACTTAAGAGAGATTATGCAATCTACCCACAGTCATTTAGCAATGTGTGTCAGAGTGATTACAATCCATGAGTAAGAAAGGCATCTCTGACTAAGGGAATAATTTCATTTAACAAACATTTATTGACGACTCTACTGTGTACGTAAGACTTACAGGACAATGGTAAAAAAAGATTAAGACCCATTTGAACTCAATACAAAATCTACTGGGTTGACAGTCACAAGGATAATATATGGCATAATATAGTGAGGAACATGATTCAAAGATGAGATAACTTCCAAGTGAAGTATAATAGTAAGTGCCAAATGCTACAAAAAATAAAAGTACAATGAAAAGATAAAGTTATTCCCACCTAAGTGGGAATTCTAACCCCAAGAAGAGTTAAATTTTTCCAGTTAGCAAAAATCATGTTCTCCTGGAGTCTGAGGCTCTTTAGTCGTGCTCATCAGCTACTACAAATACTTGCCACTATTCTACCACAAATCTTATAAAAGTAGGCAAAAGAATTTGAGAATAACAAAGCAGAGAACTTATGCTGCTCTACTTTTTAGGGAAGACTTCCTGCCCAGATCAGAATTTGTCAGAAATCTAGAACCTAGGATTTTAATGTAAAGACAAAAAGAATATATCCAAGTATAGCATTAAAAAAAAAAAAAAAAAATGATGGAGTGCCTGGGTATTCAGTCGGTTAAACATCCAACTTCATTCAGCTCAGGTCATGATCTCACGGTTCGTGGGTTCGAGTCCCACATCGGGCTCTGTGCTGACAGCTCAGAGCCTGAGCCTGCTTCAGATTCTGAGTCTCCATCTCTCTCCGTTCCTCCTCTGCTTGCACTCTGTCTCTCTCTCTCTCTCAAAATTAAACATTTAAAAAGAAAATTTAATAAAATAAAAAAAATGAGACAGTCAAGGAAGTAAGTGAATTAGCAGACCATGAGATTAATTCGAGTCTTGATGATGGCCTCGTGTAGAATTATGAAAGCAGAAAATAAATTGATTCCAGAAAGTAGAGTAACTGAGAAATTAGTGACACCAGTATTCAAATAAACACAATGTAACTGCAGGTTAGTAAAAAGTGGTTATTTTTTTTCAGTGTGTGTGGGGGGGAGCCGGGAGACAGATGTTAAAGGAAGAAGCATAATGCTGAACTCTAATTTCAAAAGTTAAGTTTAGAATTCTAGCCAGAAATCTAGGGAGAGGTGTATCAGGCTGTGGGAAATGCAGCTCTGAGACAGAGTGAGGTGAGGACTAGAGGATAGATATGAAATGGCAATAAAAGGATCATAGATAATATACAGAATGAAAAACAGAGGGCAGAAGTAAAACTCAAAAAATGTCTATATTTGGGGCGCCTGGGTGGCTCAGTCGGTTGAACGTCTGACTTCGGCTCAGGTCATGATCTCACGGTTTGTGGGTTCAAGCCCCGCATCAGGCTCTGTGCTGACCGCTTGCTGAGAGCCTGGAGCCTGCTTCAGATTCTGTGTCTCCTTCTCTCTCTGCCCCTCCCGCTCATGCTTTGTCTCACTCTGTTTCTTAAAAATAAATAAATGTAAACTGTTAAAAAAAAAATGCCTATATTCAAGCAATGAGCAGACTGGATCTTGTACAAACTAGTGAAAAATATAGTCTTTTACTAAAACAGCTTGGGGGGGGGGGGCGGGGGGATGGGGGGTAGGGGAAACTTGGGTGGCTAAGTCAGTTGAGCATCTGACTCCTGATTTCAGCTCAGGTCATGATCCCAGGATCGTGGGATCAAGCCCCACATCCAGCTCCATTCTGAACATGATGCCTGCTTGGGACTCTCCCTCTCTCTCTCCCTCTCTCTGCCCCTCTCCCCTGCTCAGGCTTTCTGTCTCTCTCTAAAAAATAATAATAAAATAGAAATAAAAACACTGGGGAGTGGAAGTTTGTTCCGAAACAACTCAATGAGAGAAAAGCTAATAAAAAATGTGGGTTGGTAATTAGAAGGTCACTATAGAGGTACCTGGGTGGCTCAGTTGGTTAAGTGATTCTTGATTTCAGCTCAAGACATCATGATCTAATGGTCTGTGAGATGGAGCCTCACTTCCAGCTCTGCACTGACAATGCAGAACCTGCTTGGGATTCTCTCTTCCTCTCTGTTACCAAACACACATGTGCTCTCTCTCTCAAAATAAATAAACATGAAAAAAAAAAAGTTACTATAACTTCTAACAGGGCAACCTCTGTGAAATGCAGGGCGGAAATCGCTAGGTGAAGAACTGGGTACTTGGTGAGAAAGTACAGGGCATAAATATGAGCAACTCTCGTAAGAAGTGCCACTGTGAAGAAAGAAGAGACAATAGTCTAAAGAGGTTACAAAGTCAAAGAAGTCAGGGAAGAATTTTATTTTATTTAAATACCCCCTTTATTTTTTTTCTCAAGTACATTCTACTCCCAACATGGGGCTCGAACCCATGACCCCAAGATCAAGAGTCACATGTTCTACCAACTAAGCCAGCCAGGTACGCCAAGAATTTTCTTTTGCTTTTCTTTTTTTTAAGTTTATTTATGTATTTTTGAGAGAGAGAGAGAGAAAGCATGAGTGAGGCAGGGACAGAGAGAGGGGGAAAGAGAGAATCCCAAGCAGGCTCCACACAGTCAGCGCAGAGCCTGATGTGGGGCTCAAACCCAGAAACCGTATGTTCTGAGATTATGACCTGAGCTGAAGTCAGATGTTTAACCGACTGAGCCTCCTAGGCACCCTAAGAATTTTATTTTTTAAACAGATAAGATGACCTGGGTGGCTCAGTCAGGTAAGCATCCAACTCTTTATCTCAGCTCAGGTCTTGATCTCAAGGTTCTTCAAGCCCCCACTTCCCCCACCCCCACCACAACCTCCCCACATTGGACTCCGAGCTGGGCATGAAGCCTACTTTAAAAGAAAGAAAAAAAAAAAGGATAAGATGACCTGGTTTCTTGTAAATAGAAGGACACATGGAAGAGAATAAAATAAAATTTTAAAGAGTAAGATGACTGATGAGAAAAAGATCCTCAAAGAGACAAAACATAAAATAAGAACATTATCGCCCAGGTTAGATCAAAAAGTATATGAGTACAATCAATCTTTTCCAGTTTCCTTTGTAAGACAGTCTTTTTCCCTACCTTTTTAAAAAATAAGTACTCCTGCTTTCATGAGAAAGCTTAGAAGTGCGGTCAATTTCTTTTTCTTTCAGCAGTTACCATGACTGCAGAAAACAAAACTCACACGGCTATTTATTTGCTTAGGGCCAATATGATTCTACAAAGTCCTCAAACTTCAGGCACACAAAAGGTCCTACATTTTCCTCAAACATCCCAAAAGCAATGGCTTACTAGTTTAACATTTCTAAGCAGGAATGAATATGTGAAAGAATAGACAAACAAAATATATAGAAGTGAGCTGAGGAACTGTAAAAAGACAAAAACAATCTATTGTAAGTTATAATGCATTTTTCTTCCTGGAAGATAATTTTCAATCTGAAAATAATACATACTTTAAACAAGAGACATGGGTACAGAAAAATGCCACAAAATTTAAATACTGGACAGGACCAGTCTTATATTGCAGCACTACCACTGAATTAAAAACTACCATTTACCTCATAAGATTATTTAGAAGAACCAGTGAGGTAGTAGAAGTAACAAATATTAAACGTACAGCCTGACAGTGGATACAGTCTGAAGTAAGGATACTTGCTTGGCTTTCTAGGATTAATATAATTCCATAAGCTTATTAAATTCTCTTTAGCGATTCATTCTTTTTCACAAACAAAATTTATTAAGCACCTGTTATTGTGTTAGATACTAAAGATACTTGATGATGAGATAATCTCTGCCCTTCAAGAAAGTTAAAGTAGGGGCACCTAGGTGGCTCAGTAGGTTAAGTGTCTGACTTCGGCTCAGGTCATGATCTCACAGTTTGTGAGTTCAAGCCCCATTTGGGGCTCTGTGCTGACAGCTCAGAGCCTGGAGCGTGCTTCGGATTCTGTGTCTCCCTCTCTTTCTGCCCCTCCCCTGCTCATGCTGTCTCTCTCTGCCTCAAAAATAAGCAAACACACAAAAAATTTAAAAAAAGAAAAGAAAGTTAAAGCCTAACTCCTCCAATTACCCAGTGAGAAGTATATAAGAAGAGTGCTGAGAGCATTGGGGAGTGGTGTGCATATTGATTTTAGCCTGTTTAGAGGACAATATGGAAAAACCTATAAAAATTTAAAATACATACACCTTAACCAAGTAATTCCACTTCATAAAAAAAAAAGTAATTTTCTGCTACATCTTTTATAATATTAAAAACATAGAGGGACACATGGGTGGCTCAGTCCGTTGAGCCTGAGACCCCAGCTCAGGTCAAGATCTCACGGTTTGTGAGTAAGATCCCCACATCCAGCTCTCTGCTGTCAGTGCAGAGCCTGCTTTAGATCCTGTCTCCCTCTCTCTCTCTCTCTGCCACTCTCTCCACTCTCCACTTCTCCACTCTCTCTCTCTCTAAAATAAACATTTTAAAAAATTTAAAAAAACAAAAAAATGGAGATAATTTGTGTACTAAGAGGGAACAGCTACAGAAGTGATGGTATAATAACACAACAAAATAGAAAATTATCAAGAAGAATATGCAAGAATATACACAATACATAGTTTACTATCATAAATAGCATATAGATTATAATTCCATATATGTAAAATATACACATATAAGTTACCCATAAATACACATGCAATGGTCTGGAAAGATGTACACAAACTTTAACAGTGGTTATTCCTAGGAAAAACAAACTGGAGGAATTAGGGAATAGGGGAAGGTCTTTTATTTTTTTTCCTGTGTACTTCCATATTGTTTGAAATATTTATTTTATAATTTTTTATTTCATATTTTTTAATACAAATAAAATATTTTGCCAAAGATCCAAGGTCATGCGTCTTGTGTACCCTTTATGTTCAGTTGTCTATCTGGTACACAGTGTTACCCAATTAAAGATATCAAAGAATTTTTTTAAATTTCCTGGGGTGCCTGCCTGGTTCAGTCAGAAATGCATGCGACTCTTGAGCTCAGGGTCATGAGTTCAAGCCCCAAGTTGGATGCATAGATTACAAAAAAAAAAAAAAAAAAATACCCATTTTCAGTTGAAATGCTGCTTCTGAATAATTAACTGCATGCCCTTGAGCAACTATCACTTCCCCTCAATTCTTCCATCTAATAAATTTGGAGGCTGAATAAGAATAGTAAAAACTAAAAAATTAAAATTAAATTAAAATTCTAAATTTTAGGGGCGCCTGGGTGACTCAGTCGATTTAGCATCTGACTGCGGCTCAGGTCATGAATTCGCAGATTGTGAGTTCAAGCCCTGCATCAGGCTCTGTGCTGACAGCTCAGAGCCTGGAGCCTGCTCTGGATTCTCTGTCTCCCTCTCTCTCTGTCCTCCTCCCCCACTTGCACTCTGTGTGTGTCTCTCTCTCTCAAAAATAAATAAAGATTTGGGGCGCCTGGGTGGCACAGTCGGTTAAGTGTCCGACTTCAGCCATGTCATGATCTCGCGGTCCGTGAGTTCGAGCCCCGCGTCAGGCTCTGGGCTGATGGCTCGGAGCCTGGAGCCTGTTTCCGATTCTGTGTCTCCCTCTCTCTCTGCCCCTCCCCCGTTCATGCTCTGTCTCTCTCTGTCCCAAAAATAAATAAATAAATATTATTTTAAAAATAAATAAATAAATAAATAAATAAATAAAGATTTAAAAAAATAAATTAAAAAAATTCTAAATTTTAAAGTATTTTCAAATTTTTAACATAGAATCCACCCACCAGTTCATGAATTTGTACCGCCATCTCATCTGTGCACACCTGTTGGTGAAGCTTCACCTGTTTCTATACATACATTTAAAACTTCTATAAGGTGTCATTCATTAAAAAGGAAGTATAGCTCTGCAATGGGGTTTGGTTTTTCAAAAGTAGCTTTCCCTTAACTTGCACAATCATGTACACAACCACAACACTCATCCAAAGTGTGAGTATTCAAGTATGCTCTGGTTAAAGGGTGTTAATAAGTTGTAAAGGAAATGAGTTTTTATCAAGCAACTTCAAGGCTTTATCCCAACAAATGGGCCACTTTACACATAGGCAACAGGAGTCAGGTGAAAGAAGCACCAAATAACTCAAGTAACTGTCAGTTTCTTGTTTAGTCAAGTAACTGTCAGTAAATTTCTCCAGCATACCATCAAAAGTGCTTAAAAATAGTTTAATTATCAATTTAGGAATAAAATTTTTCTAGGTGTCAACATCTGAATATTATGAGTTCCATAAGGAATGAAAAGGGAGAGCAGTAATATTTTTTTAAGTTTACTTATTTATTTTGAGAGAGAGAGTGAGCACATGTGAGGAAGGGAGGGACAGAGTGAGAGGAAGACAGAGAATCCCAAGCAGGCTCCACACTGTCAGCACAGAGCCCCACATGGGGCTCAAACCCACAAACTGTGAGATCATGACCTAAGCTAAAACCAAGAGTCAGACACTTAACTAACTGGGCCACCCAGATGCCCCAAGAGATTAGTATTATTTGAAGAAACTATCATTTTAAATTACCATTAGAAATGATAAATTGGGGGGCTCAGAAGAGCATGAACTCATGATCTTGGGGTCATGAGTTGGAGCCCCACATTGGGTGTAGAGATTACTTAAAAATAAATAAACTAATTAAGATAAAATAAAATGACATGATAAACTTGCCTCAAACTAAAAAACATGAAAAACCACAAACTAAAAGAGCAAAGATTGTCAAAAAAGGGTAAAGGAAAAACCCAAGCCTAAAATTAGCAAAATGTATGAACAAAGACCTAAAAACAAAAAACAAAAAACAACCTATAAGCTTCAAAAGAGAAAGAATACCTACAAAAGAAAAAGAATCAGACCAACATCAAACTTCAAAAGTAACACTAGATACAAGATGACAATAAAGTCATATTCTTTAAGTATTAGACCTACAATTTTATATATCCAGCCAATTTTTTATTTAAATGAAAGAACATAATGAAAACATTTTCAGCCATGTAATGCCTCAGAAAGTTTGTTACAAAAAGTCCCAAACTGAAAATATTCTTGGAGGAAATATTCACAAAAAAGAGAAATAAAGAATAATATGAGACACAAAAAGTAAGATCATCAGGGGCGCCTGAATGGCTCAGTCAGTTAAGTGACCAATTCTTGATCTTAGCTCAGGTCTTGATCTCAGGGTCATAAGTTCAAGCCCCGCACTGGACTCCACACTGGGTGCAGAGACTATTTTAAAAATCAGGAAAAAAAAAGGTAATCATATCGGTACTTGAGAAAAATTTATTGTTACTGGAAAAAAAAATTCCAAATTAAAGAAAAAGACAAAGTACTTATATCCATAAAAATGTCAGAACTAAAACTCTAGACAATACAGCATAGGAAGGAAGGTGGAACATTATAAGAGAATGTTAAATAGTATGTGGCTTTAAAGAAAAAAAAACAGAAGTCAATAAACAGAAATTTAGGTCTTATGAGCAATTAAGTGTGCGCGCGCACACACACACACACACACACACACACACACACACAGAACATTTAACTTTAAAATAATCAGAAGAGATGGGGCACCTGTGTGGCTTAGTTGGTTAATTCTCCTCAGGTCACCATCTTGATTTTGCCTCAGGTCATGATCTCATGGGCTGACAGTGCAGAGATCGCTTGGGATTCCCTTTCTTTGCCCCTCCATTCCTCACACTCTCTCTCTCAAAACTCAGTGATAGATAGATAGATAGATAGATAGATAGATAGATAGATAGATAGATAGATAGATAAAATCATCAGAAGAGGGGCACCTGGCTGGTTCAGTCAGTGGAGCATGCAACCCTTGATCTTGAGGTAGTGAGCTCAAGCCCCAAGTTGGTGCAGAGCTTACTTAAAATATATCTATGGATATATGTAGATATGTATAGATATAGGGGATGCCTGGGTGGCTCAGTTGGTAGGCGTCCGACTTTGGCTCAGGTTATGATCCCACAGTTTGTGGGTTCAAGCCCTGCATGGATTCTGCAATGGCAGTGCAGAGCCTGCTTGGGATTGATATTCTCTCTCCCTCCCTCCCTCTCCCTTCCTCCCTCTGTGCCCCTACCCCACTTGCATTCTCTCTAAAAAAACTTTAAAAATTAAATAAATAAATACACACACACACACACACACACACACACACACACACACATATATACACACACACACATAGGGGTAGCTAGGTGGCTCAGTCAGTTGGGCGTTTGACTCTTGGGTTTCAGCTCAGGTCATGGTCTTGCAGCTCATGGTTTGGGCCCTACATCTGGCTCCACATTGCCAGTGAGGAGCCTGCTTAGGATTCTCTGTCTCAAAATAAAAAAACTTTACATATACATACACATATTTGTATACCTATGTATATGCACACAGATACATACATATGTATGTATACACATATGTATACACACGCATGCATATATACACCAGGATTTGAACAAAAACTTAGGTAGAATCTTAACATGGGACAAGAGATTTAAGTATCTAAATAATCAATAAATCCACACTATAATGTTTCCCATCTCCTAATGTTTTCCATCATATATATTTTTCTACACCAAATACAAAATATGCATTTTTCTTAAGCAAATAACATTTACCAAAACTGACAGTGTATTAGGTCACAAGAAAAAGCATCTAATTCCATACTAGGTTATGTGAGTAATGTTCCTTGCTCTTGGATTTATTATAAAGGTGTCAATTCTCTGTGAATTAATCTTGGAATTCAAATAATTTCCTAATTAAAATTCTAGCTGGATCTTTTGAGGAATTCTAATCTTAACTGGAAATGTTTATGAAAAGAACGAAGATCCTTGAAAATCTAAGTTAACTTTGAAAATAACAAAGAGAAGGAACTTGTCTTTTAGAATATTAAGATATATTCCTAAACTAGTCCTAAAAACAGTATGGTACTGACACCAGAACAGGCCAACAAAAATATGAGAACAGAACATATACAGGAACTTAGCATACAGCATTATATTAGCAAGATAGCATATTAGCAATAAAGCAATATAGAATATTAGCAAGTAGCACTATAAACAATAGGTTATAAATCAAAGATCTAAATAGGAAAAATTAAGCATGTGAAAAGAGTCATAAACAGTATCCCTCACTACGACACAAAGAAGGTTAAAAGCCACTGATCACTGATACTTTTGGAAAACAAGAAAAGTTAACTTTAGTAGAAAGCAGAAAAATGGGCAAAAAATATTAACAACATGAGGAGGTTAACACAGCATATAACATAAAAAGACTGCACTGCACAACTCCAGGGGGGGTACCCTTCACATAGACTGTAGTGTGAATGGTGCCTTCTTGACTTTTTGCAGTATGGCAGCCCTATTAACAGTGAACCAAAGAGGCAAAACTTCTTGCCCATAATGCACTTACATTTTAATGTGGTAGGTGTGTCATAAACATGGATTGATTAAATGCAAAAACAAAGGAGTAAGCAAGCCCCACTACCAAAAGTCAGGTTGAATGATCGCCAAGTTCGTATCTCACAAGATCAGAGAGCATATCATTTTATGGTTATGTGAAGCACCCCTGGCTCAAAGATCCTAATTTGGGTCCTAGAATACAAACACTAACAATGCTAAATGTGTTTCATTCACTAGTATGTATCATCATTTATAAATATGCCATATAATGTCTCTTCAAGAGGTTTTAAAACATGAAACATTTTTTCAAAGGGAAAACACGTACCTCCAAAATAGATTCTCAGAGCATGAAAGAAAATGTATGGGCCGCCTGGGTGGCTCAGTCGTTTGAGCATTCAACTTTGGCTCAGGTCAAGATCTCATGGTTTGCGAGTTCAAGACCGACGGTGGGCTCTGTGCTGACAGCGTAGAGCCTGCTTGGGATTCTCTCTCTCTCCCTCTCTCTGCCCCTCGCTTGCTCTCATGCCTGCACACTTTCTCTCTCTCAAAAGTAAATAAGTAAATGTTTTTTAACAAAAGAAAAAAATGTACACACTGATAAATATTGCCAAGTGGAGGGGAAAGATGGCAGCCCAAGTACACCTCTAATGCAGACCACCACAATACCCTAGACTTACTCCACAGGGATTTTTTTCTCCAAGTCATCTTTACAATATTGCAAAATGATCTCTGAACAACATGTCTGCTCCTCTTCCTACAACCACTCCCTGAAATCAGGTAGCAAACAATCACTGAAAATCGCTATCCTGTATTTCACATCCCTACAGGCTACTGTTCCCACTTTCAGTCCCAATACAATCCTAGGCACAACTCCAGATAGTCTAGTAAAAATCTGTCTATACACAGTATATAGAGCATTTCCTGACTGTACAATAGCTGCCTTCTTTCCTTCTCAGATATTTATGGAAACTACCGCTTGCACAGCAACAAAAAGTAGTGATAAATACAGATGTGATAGTAAAATATACAAGCAGAGAAGAAAGAACTAGATTTAAATATTAAATCTACTTATTATCTACTTATTATCACTTACTACCTATTTGGTCTTCTAGTCTAGAGTCTAGAGGAAAATTTTCTTGTTTTTATGTATGGTAAGCAAACATTCAATGTATGATTTTTCCCCTTTGTACGTTCATACAACTGTTTATCCAAAAATCCCAAATCCCTTTTACTCAATAACTCACTTTTCACAAAATCCTTCCCTAGCAGGAAGGCATAACAAATATACTCCCAATATAAGAACACAAACCCAAATATCAACAAATCAACCCAGCTGAAGTCACTGGTCTGGTCCTTAGTTCTTCTAACAAGTAGTAATCCTATCACCTGTCCAGCTGGTTTCCAGAGGCTAGAGGTTTATCTATAATTAGGTATTTAAGAGACAAGCACTCCAGGATCTATCAAAGAATGGTCACAAAGACTACCTGCCACGGAAAAGAGATTAAGAAATTAGCATCCTTCACTTCTACAGGTGTTGTAAATTTCATCTAGGACCTTAAAAACTGCAAGTTTGGGTACCTAGGTGGCTCACTGGATTGAGCGGTAGTTAGACTTTAGCTCAGGTCATGAGCTCACAGTTCATGGGTTCCAGCCCCATGTCCGGCTTTGCACTGGCATCACGAAGCCTGCTCCAGATTCTCTGTCTCCCTCTCTCTCTGCCCCTACCCCACTTGGCTTTCTCTCTCAAAAACAAATAAACATTTAGAAAAAAAATTTTTTAACTGCAAGTTTGAATATCTGGACTACAGAAATGATCAGTAATTGATTTGTTTTAAGTTGCATTTTCAATTGGTTACCACAGATAATCCTATGAACTCCACAGCTACTTTGGTTCAAAGCTGTGAAGGGATATTGTTTACCACATTACTCAAGATACACACACATATGTATACGTATGTGTATTACATTTCCATAATACATATAAGGAAAAACTTTACTCAGAAGGACTTGTATTTTTCTCTACTTATCTCAGAATCCTATAAGTTATTACATTTTACTCTCAGACTTCTTTTCTGTGTTTAACCATCAACTTCAGCCACTCTGTTGTAGTATATCGGTAAATGCATGGGTGTTGGAAAAGAAGAAGTACAGGGTGATAAAGGAGCATACTACAGAAGGACCCAAGGGTTCTTTTTTTTAATGAAATTACGATAAAGCAAATTTACCTATAAAGTTACTCAAAATATTTATTTTGACCCTCTCAACTAAGATGTGGACTCAAAGAATACTATAAAACCTTCTCAAAAAGCACAAAAAGCTAGTGATGAAGCCAAAAGCAAACACGCCTAATAGAAAAAAGAGTTGAAATATTGTTCAAAACTGCTTTCCAATTCTGTGAATACAATTATTAGTTCGCTGAGAGGAACTCTTTGATGGAGCAAACAAATGCTAATTACTGATCATCAGATTAACTGACCTAAAAGAGGTCAAACTTTAAATATACTAAACAAACAAAAGAAGCCAGGAACGAGAGGAATTATAACTCAATACAGAGCAGAAGTCAGCTTGACATTTAAAAAGTGTGGGTTCAAGAAAATCCTTCCAATAACCTACTTGGAAGAAAGGCAAACTATACGCACAGCTCAGGTCCTATGGCTTTTTAAAGCAAATGAAATATGTAGACACAGCCCATGAAATCTAAAAAGAGGGACGCCTGGGTGGTTCAGTCAGTTGAGGGTCCAATATTGATTTTGGCTCGGGTCATGATCCTAGGGTCGTAGGATTGAGCCCACATCAAGGCTCTACACTGAGCATGAAACTGCTTGGGATTCTCTCTCCCTCTGCCCCTCTCCCCTGCTTGTGCTCTCTCTCTAGAAAGAAAGGAAGAAAGAACTGAAAGAAAGAAAGAAGGAAAGAAAGAAAACAAAGAAAAGAACAGAAAGAAAGAAAGAGAAGGAGAGAAAGAAAGAAAGAAAGAAAGAAAGAAAGAAAGAAAGAAAGAAAGAAAGAAAAAGAAAGAAAAGAAAGAACTAAAAGAATCCTGGGGGGCAGAAAGAGGGAAGATCAGCATCAAGCGTAAAGAACACACAAAAGCAGAAAAAAAGAGAACCTCCTCAATTATGTATCTTATAAAGAATACATTTCTTCCTACCAAAATAAAAAGAGTCTCCTAAAGCAACAGCATGAACAACCCCATTTTCCATCAAGTCTTCACAGATGCCAGCAAATGTCTAAAACTCCAGACAGAGAGTACCCTTAAATACACTGGAAAGAGCACTAAATTCTTATAATTCATAAAGCCAACTTGAGAGGAAGAGTTTACCAGGCCCAAATCAACCCATTTTAGAAATATACAGCAACGAAAAATACACAAATTTCTTCATAAATGTATAGTCCATAAGCTTAACAAATTCAGAATTGTAACTTTCCTCTTTTAAAGGACCAATCACAATATAGGATTAGAAAATCCTTCACATTTCTCAGAGAAAGCCATTAGAGCATTCTATCACCTACTACAGCCAGAAGACAAGTCTTCTTAAAACTGAAAAACAAACATTTTAAAGTAAATCTTCATTAGCGTATTATTTATGACCTTTTAAAACATTCTAAAAGGATCCCTGAAACAAAGTTTCATCAGCCTCCTTCTAGAAAAAGCTCTAATATCTTTCATTCCTCCAGCAATTTAAAAGCTACCAAATGTTCATTTCTACATTAGATTATTGATTCCTTGCCTTTTAACATCTCCATAACAGCTGCTTGACAAATTACTTCACCTTATTCCTCAGGGGATAAGGACAGCATGCTATGCATGAATTCCAAAATGGGACCACAAACTGATCAGTGACAGATGAGCTAATTGCTTCAGATGAATTAGACACTGCTCTAATAGACTGGGCATTCATACCATTATACTACAGTTAAATAGTACACTAAACATTTTATTTGAACTTAGGTATAGAGAACAGACCTTTCTTAAATTTACTTTTATTTTAAAATAAATGTTAGCTTCAAAAAGTCAGTAAGTCTGTACACGTTTGGAATAATCTCTACAAAAAGCCAAGTTTTCAGAAAAAATTATTCTAGTTTGCACAACTTTAAGATCTAGCTTTCATATTTTAACCTAAGAGATCTGTTAACCCCAAAACAGCCTACTAACAAGGCAGTTTTCAAAACATTTTTATTTTAGCAAAATAAAAGCCGAATATATTTTCAAAGATACAATAAATACATTTTGGTAAAATATATCTGTTGTATTTGCCTCGATTCATTCCGATCAGTGTCAGAACAGTATGACATACAGAGAAAAAGCACACACAAACCATAATCTTGTAGACCCCACGGAAAATAAAATATTGCTTCCCTCCCACAAGAATAACAAAATGGTGTGGGTTTAAAGGAGCATTTTAAATGAACAGCAATTCCCAGCCAAATTACTCTTGGTTAAATTACCCTCTTGCTAGACAGAAGCAATACTCTTTTCTGAATTCATAACCAATCTTGTAACACAAACTTATCAATTCCCTTAAAGTGCTAAAATAAGTGCTAGCTTAGAGTTTTATACTATAATGAAATCTCAAGATCTTTCAACCACTTTTTAAAAAACCTAAATCACCAGCCTTCTTCAAATGTGTTGGCAACAGTGTGACAACGATGGTGTTAATTCGCCTTCTAATCAACTATTCCCATAACAAAAACGCACACGTCCAGGAAACCATACAATTTGAAACAGTGTCTACTATCCAAAACATTCGACATGCCCCTTTTGTGACTTGAAAGCTCTACCAGGTCCCTACTAGAACCTGGGTTAGCTAGCTGGCTGATTCTCCAGCTACAAAATCATGCTCGATCTCTCCTGCCTGGAGAGGCGATAGCGTTGATTTTGTTTTTAAAGTTGGTGTCAGAGCAGCTACAAACTTTTTTCAGCATCCCTGCCTGGCTGCCAACTGGAGCTCTCCGTTCACTTCCTCACCAACTTGAACCACCCCCAAACAGTTTGAGAGTAAGCTGGAGTTAGACACCGGCAGGAGCTGACACACTTACGAGAAGGGTTTGACACCGCAGAAAACTTTCACTTCTCTTCTCCCAGCCCTTCCACCCGGGGACTCCGGCCTTTCGCTCTTGCTCCCCTAGAATTCCCCTCTAAGGCCGGGCAAGGACACGGAAACCAGACTGTTCCAATGTCCCCGAAAAGACACCCCCCCCCCAGAGCCCTCTCCCCCAGACCCCAGTCCTGTTCTTCACACAAAAGAGCCAGAGCAGCAAAGCTATCGCAGCCCTACCTAGCCGGGTACCATCCTTCACCGCACCCGCAGACCCGGTCCCCAGCCGCCCAAGCGGTCTCCACTGGAGGCTTCCTGCCGTAACCCGGCCAGACAAAGCCCCGGCGGCCGGGCCGGCACTCGGAAGCCTCCGGACTCGGGCCGCCGCGCTCTTACCCGGGCCTCTTCCAGAGCGACGCCGGCACCACCGCTTCCCCCGGCCTTGGCGCCGGGGCAGCTGGCAGCGCGGGTCTTGGAGGAGCGGGTCCGAGAGGAGATGAAATGGCTGCTGCCTCCGGTCGCCCCAGGCTCTGCTCCGGCCCCAGGCCCAGGCCCAGGCCCAGGCGACTTGGACCCGAGAAGACGCAGAGAGCTCTTCCGGGTGTTCACCATGGTCCAGCCAGGAGGACGGGGTCCACACAGCGCCCGCCGCGCCTGGGAGAGCCGAGGAAGGCCGGCCCGCCGGCCGGGCAGTCAGGGCCAGTGAAGCCGGGCCGGGAGAGACGAGCCGACCCGGACTCTGCGGAGCGCAGACGAGGACAGGCGAGAGTAGGGCAGACGAAGGGAAGCAGGCGTGAGAAGGCAGAAAGCGGGAGGCGGGAGCGATACTCCAGGCCGACAGCTCAGACCCTCCACCGGCTTCGCCCTCCTCAGCGGGAGCCGAGCGAAGCCGCCATGTCTGCCCCTTTCTCTCTCGTTCTCGCTCTCGAGCTCCGTGCGTCAGGGATCCAGCGCCGCAGGGCCGACGAGACCGCTTCCGGCCGTGGCCGCTGCGGGGCGCTGCAGGGTCGGCCAGCCCTTCTCCTGTCCGCTCCCCCTCCTCTCCCTCCGCCCCTCCAGCAGGCCCCGCCCAGCGGCGTGGCGTCAGCGCTCGGCGGCGGGGGAGGGGGGGGCAAGGGACGCTCTGGGCTATGTGAGCTCTATGGTTCATAGGTCTGGCCCGGAGTCTAGGAGGGGGATGGGAATAACCAGAAACGGCGCGGAACGAGCTAGAACGCTGGAGTTGACCCTGGGACTCTCACGCCCTGCGAGGCCCGAATACCCTAGTATCTCCACCATCGCTCCAGGTGGCTTGGATACAGCCAGGAACGACCGGCAAAGGCGGGGGGATACACAGGGACAGGGGAGGACGAGGGCGCGGTGACCTGAGTTGGAATCCCAGAGGTACCCGAGGCAGGACACCGAACTTGAGTCGCACTTTTCGTGCCTGTGAAAATGAGACTATGGTAAATTAGATCTGTGCGGCTTCTGGCACATGGTAAATTGAAGAAAGAACAAACGCTAGACCGCTGTGTCCTTAAACAAAGCAAGAAAGGGTTGTTTTCTATAACCTTTGCCAGATGTAAGGCGGAGTCACAAAGAATGAATTCTTTCACGTAAGAGTCTCCTTTATCACTGTGGGCCCCCGCCCGCGGAAGAATTAAGAATACAAAAAGCTGAACACAAAATATGAAATTTGTGATTTAACTTTCAAGAATTAAGAGAATATGAAAAGCTCTCCAGTAAAAGAGAAATTATGTTAATTTCACCAAATGCTTGGTACATTAGCGATAGAGAGCGAACTATTCATTGGGTAAAAGGTTCTTCCTGTTTGCTGCACTAAGAAAAATTGAAGGCTCAAGAAACGTCCTGTAAAAATACCCAAGCTGTATCAAAACTAGAGCATTCTAGCCACCCAAGCTACCAATCATTCGACAAAACTGCGTACAGCACTGAGAATGGAAGTCATTTTTCTGTTTGGAAAAATGTACGGATTCCAGGAAAGCAGGCAAAACCCGCTTACATTTAAATGGCAACACATCACCCACCACTTAAACACATCACCACACCACCCACCCGGACTTTTGGGTGTGGAAACCTCATAATGGAAGTAGACCTGGTTCTCCTGAATCAGTTAGCTGTGAATGAGATCACTGAAGAGAATAAACAGTTTTCCTACAGACAGAGGCTGGTTTTCAGATGTATATGAAGCGTCCTGAAGAGGTGTATAACATGCAAATTAGGATATAAAGGGTTTGTGTGCTTTCCTCCTTTGTTTTCTGTGTTTGTTTTTGTAGTCCTAAATTAAGACAGTCAAGTTATTATGATTTGGGTCATTATAACTAATAAGAACAAAAGGCAAGCTGAGTGTAAAAACACTGAGCTGAGTGGGACATAGATCTTCAGGCACTAGTAAATGCCTAAGAACAAAGGCAGGGGAAAAACAAATGGTTAACTGATAAAAATCACAGTCTTGTAGGATGTGAAACCCCACTACAGTTTGTAGCTGTCTTAATGATTGACAAGAAAAACACAATCTTGGGGGCCCGTGGCTGGCTCACTGGGAGAAACATGCAACTTTGATCTCAGGGTCATGAGTTTGAGCCCCACATAGGGTATAGAGATTAACTAAATAAATAAAACTTTTAAAAAAGAGAAAAAGACAATCTTAATAGACCTCCAGGAACCTATAAACTCAATTTCCTGGGGCCCTAAGGTCACTTTCACCTCTATAGGTTAGACAACCCTATATAATCAGTCATTCCCTGCAATCACAGTGCAGCTCTCTGCCCAAGGGTCCTGTCCCTGTGCTATAATAAAAATGCCTTTTTGCACCATAAAATGTCTCAAGAATTCTTTCTTGACCATTGGGCTTGACAATCCTGCATCAATAACCTGCATCATTTACTATCAACAAATGTTTACTCTAAACCCAACTGGTATTTGGTACTCTGCCAGGCCAGGAAGTAAGGAAATTTTTTTAAATACAACAACACATAGTACTTACAAGAGAGATGGAGACTGGCAAGAAACTAACAAGCTTCAATACAGTGTGATAAAGAATGAGGCACAGACCTCTAACTCAAACAGGGATTTAGGGAAAGCCCTGAGATTTCATCTTCAACCACAAAATGGAATAAGGGAACATTATGGATAAAAGAAAGGAAGGTTTGAAGAAGAAAGAGTTGTTTGTTTTCTGCAGTATGAGCCAGAGAAAATAAGTCGATAAAAATCTGTTTTTAAACTTGGCTTAAAATTACATGAGCTATGGGGTTCCTGGGTTGCTGAGTCAGTTAAGTGTCCAACTCTTGATTTCAGCTCAGGTCATGATCTCACAGTGGTGAGATCAGGGTCCAGCATCAGGCTCAGCGCTAGGTGTGGAGTCTGCTTAAGATTCTCTCCTTCCTTCTACCCCCTCCCCCCACTTCTGTGCTTGCACAGAAGCACAGTCTCTCTCTCTCTCTCACTCTCTTTCAGCTCTCTTTCTCTCCCCCCCCCCCCACTCCCTCTCAAAAAAGGCCAGGGGGTGGGGGCAGAGGGTACCTGGGTGGCTCAGTCAGTTAAGCACCCAACTCTTGGTCTCAGCTCTCGGGTCATGATCTCACAGTTCATGAGATCCAGCCCCAAGTCAGGCTCTACACTGACAGCACCAAGCCTGCTTGGGATTCTCTCTCTCTCTCTGTCTGTCTCTCTCTCTCTCTACCCTTCCCCCACTCTCTCTCTCAAAATAAATATATTTTTTTTAATATATGAGCTGGCAAGATACCAAAAAATGCTTAGACCAAAAACAAAGTCACTGCAGAAACCCAGACCAGTAATGTATTTTCAATGCATTTGCTCAACCACAGTGAACTTGACCTTCTATGTTCTGTCTTCAGGAGATAGAAAAGACAAGACAAAGCCCAGGACCTGCTCAAGTTACAGTCTGACGCAATCACCCTGCAAAATCCTGGTAAAAAAGGATACATCTAAGGGTAAATTAGAAATAAACCTGCCAGGGGTGCCTGGGTGGCTCAGTCAGTTGAGTGTCTGACTTTGGCTCAGGTCATGATCTCACAGTTTGTGAGGTTTGTAAGTTCGAGCCCCGCATCTGGCTCACTGCTGTCAGTGCAGAGCCTGCTTTGGATCCTCTGTCCCCATCTCTCTCTGCCCCTCCTTGCTTGTGCTCTCTCCCTCTCAAAATAAAGAAACATTTAAGAAAGAAAGAAAGAAAGAAAGAAAGAAAGAAAGAAAGAAAGAAAGAAAGAAACCTGCCAACCTTCCTTCCCATCATTCATCCCCAGGAAACTGCAAGGAAAACTGACTTTCCCAACATCTACACCAAGAGTGAGAGGCAAAGACACCTGGATGGTTCAGTTGGTTAAGCATCTGATTCTTGATTTCCTGCTCAGGTCTTGCTCTCATGGTTTGTGGGATCAAGCCCTGCATCCCGTTCTGTGCTAACAGCTGGGAGCCTGGAACCTGCCCCACACTCCACACTCTGTGTCTTCCTCTCTCTGCCCCTCCACCACTTGTGCTCTGTCTCTCTCTTTCTCTCCCTCAAAAATAAACATTACAAAATAAAATAAAATAAAATAAAATAAAATAAAATAAAATAAAATAAAATAAAATAAAATAAAATAAAATTTTGCAGCACCTGGGTGACTCAGTCTGTTGAGTGGCCGACTCTTGACTTCAGCTCAGGTCATGATCCCAGGGTCGTGACATGGAGCACCACATCAGGCTCTGTGCTGAGCATGGTGCCTGTTTGGGATTCTCTCTCTCCCTCTGCCCCTCTCTCCCACCCATGCTCTGTCTCTCTCTAAAAAAAAAATTTAAATAAAATTTATATGGAGGTGTGCCTGGTTGGTTCAGCAGGTAGAGCATGCAACTCTCAATCTCAAGGTCATGAGTTCAAGCCCCATATTGGACAAGGAGCCTAATTAATTAATTAAAAATAAAATGTATATTGAGATACAAAGAACCCAGAGTCTCACACACACACACACACACACACACACACACACACACACACAAACACACACACAGTCACCTAAGCAATCAGGAAAAAAATAAAAGTGGAGAAATTTACACTACCTCATTTCAAGTCTTACTATTACGTTTTAATAATCAAGGCAGCATAAGTATATAGTCATACAGCTGAATGGCAAAGAATAGAAGGTCCAGAAGGAGACACATACAGTCAACTGATTTTTGTCAACTGGCCAAGGAGATTAATAGGGAAAGGATATTCTTCTCAATAAATGATGCTAGAACAACTATATATCCCTAAACAAAAAAAATAAACCTTGACTATTACTTCATGCTAATTAAAAAGATTAACTTCAGATTGATTATAGACTTAAACATAAGGCCAAAACTGTAATTTTTTTTTTATAATGAAGCCTAAAAGAGAGAAGGCTCAAGCAGGGGAGAGGGACAGAGGAAAAGAGAGAGAGAGAATTTTGATCAGGCTCCAAGCTGATGTGGGGCTCAGTCCCCACATATCATGACCCGAGCCAAAATCAAGAGTTGGATGCTCAACAGACTGAGCCACCCAGGCACCCCTGAAAGACACTTTTTTAAATGTTTATTTATTTGAGAGAGAGAGAGCACATATGAGTGAGGGATGGCAGAGGGAGCGAGAGAGAGAGAGAGAGAGAGAGAGAGAGAGAGAGAGAGAGGAGAGAGAGAGAGAGAGGAGAGAGAGAGAGAGAGAGAGAATCCCAAGCAGGCTCTGCACTGTCAGCATGGAGTCCAACACGGGGCTCAAACTCAACAACCATGAGATCACAACCTGAGGTGAAATCAAGAGTTGGACGCTTGGGGCACCTGGGTGGCTCAGTCAGTTGAGCATCCGACTTCAGCTCAGGTCATGATCTCACGGCTCCTGGGTTCAAGCCCCGCAATGGGCTTTGTGCTGACAGCTCAGAGCCTGGAGCCCACTTCTGATTCTGTGTCTCCCTCTCTCTCTGCCACTAACCCACTCGCATTCTGTCTCTGTCTCTCTCAAAAATAAATAAACATTTAAAAAAATTTAAAAAAAAAGAGTTGGACGCTCAACTGACTGAGCCACATAGGTGCCCTGTTTTGTTTTTTAATTTTACTTCTGATGGAGCTTGGGTGAGATACTATAACTCCAGAAAAAGGTCCTATGGGAAGAGACTCTGATCCAGTAGGCATAGGATGCAAGAGACTATACTTTTAAGAAGGATGACACTTTGAATAACCACTGAGTCATGGAACAAAATCAGAATTGGTGACATTAGAATTCTGTGCTGTCCAATGTGCCAACCACTACCCACATACAGCTATTTAAATTTAAATTAAAAAATTAAAAATTCAGTCCTTCAGATACATTACCTATATTTCAAGCATTCAGTAGCAAAATGTTGCTAGTAGTTAATGTATTAGAAAGTGCAGAAACAATTCCCTCATCTCAAAAAGTTCTGTTGAACAGCTCAGTCGTAGGTATTCATCTTGAGGTAGGGGAAAGGACCAAAGATGATCACAGTGTTTTAACCTGAACTGGATGGTTGGAATGGATACCAACTGAAAAAGATGATGCAGGATCAGGAGCAGATTCCTGAGAGCCACCTATTATCTTTCCATGTCAATTCAAGATGCATTTACCACCCCTAGTACGGATGTATGTAACACCTACTGTATAAAGTATTCTGGAGAAGAGCTAACAAATACATGACTCAGTTTGCACCCTTAAGGAGCTTACAGTGCTGTTTGAGCATTTAGACTTACAACTAAAAAGCCAACAGATTCAATCCTGGGTTTTGTTACCCAAAAGCAAACAAACAAAAAAATAATAGAGAAAATAGAGAAAGAGCAAATGAAACCCAAAAGCTAGTAAAAGGAAGGACAGGGTGCCTGGGTGACTCAATAGGTTAAGTGTCTGACTCTTGATTTTGGCTCAGGTCATGATCTCAGAGTTGTGGGATCAAGCCCTGCATCAGATTCTGGGCTGAACGTGAATCCTGCTTAAGATTCTCTCTCTCCCTCTCTCTCTCTCTCTCCCTCTCTCTCTCTCTCTCTCTCTCTCTCTCCCCCTTTCCCCTGCTCATAGTCTCTCTCTTTCTAAAAAAAAAAATTGGGGCACTTGGGTGCCTCAGTCAGTTAAGTGGCTGACTTCAGCTCAGGCCATGATCTCACTGTTCATGTGTTCAAGCCCCACACCAGGCTCTGGGCTGACATCTCAGAGCCTGGAGCCTGCTTCGGATTCTGTGTCTCCCTCTCTCTCTGCCCCTCCCCCTGCTTACACTCTTTCTCTCTCTGTCTCTCAAAAATGAATAAACATTAAAAATTTTTTTTCAAAAAGAATCATAACAAAATACTATGAACAATGTATGACAACAAGCTAATCTATGTGAAATGGACAAATTTCTAGAAACATACAAACAACCAAAAGTGACTCAAGAAGAAATAGAAAATCCAAACAGGCCTACAACAAGATTGAATCAGTTATCAAAAACCTCCCAACAAAGAAAAGCTCAGGACTAGATGACTTCACAGTTTCTACTAAACATTTCTACCAAATACTTAAGAAAGAATTGACACCAATCCTTCTCAAAATATTCTGAAAAATAGAAGATGAGGAAACACTTCCTAATTCATTCTATGAAACCAACATTACCTTCATACCAAAGCTAGACAAAGGTATCACAGTAAAAGAACTACAGAGCAAAATCATTTATTAATAGAGATGCAAAAATCCTCAAGAAAATACCAGCAAACTAAATCCAGCAGCATGTCAAAAGAATTCTACATCATGACCGAGTGGTATTTATCCCAAGACCATTAAATGGGGAAAGGACAGTCTTTTCAAAAAATGGTTCTGAGATGGGGCACCTGGGTGGCTCAGTCGGCTGGGTGTCTGACTTTTAATTTCAGCTCAGGTCATGATCTCAGTTTGTGAGATTGAGCCCCACATCAGGCTCCATGCTGACAGGTTGGAAGAGTCTGCTTAAGATTCTCTCTCTCATCTCTGCCTCTCCCCCCACCCCCAATTCAAGCACACTTGCACTCTCTCTCTCTCTCTCTCTCTGTCATCAAAATAAATAAATAAGTAAAAAAAAATTTTAATGGTTCTGAGAGGGACGCCTAGGTGGCTCATTCAGTTAAACATCTGACTTCAGTTCAGGTCATGATCTCATGGGTTTGTGAGTTCAAGTCCTGCATTGGGCTCTCCCTGCTGTCAGCATGGAGCCTGCTTCGGATCTTCTGTCCCCCTCTCTCTGCCCTTCCCCTACTTGCACTCTGTCTCTCTCAAAATAAATAAACTAAAAAAAAAATTTGAAAAAATGGTTCTGAGAAAACTGTATATCCACATGCGAAAGAATGAAGTTAGACTCTTATTTTACGTGTATAAAAATTAATTCAAAATGCATCAATCACCTAGTATAAGAGCTAAAAGTATAAAATACTTAGGAGAAAAAACATAGTGCCAGGGGGCACCTGGCTGGCTTAGTCAGAGGAGCATGCGACTCTTGAACTAAGGGTTGTGAGTTCTAGCATGGGCGTATACCTTACTTATATAAATAAAAGAAAGAAAGAAAAAGAAAAAACATTGGGGAAAATCTTCATGACATTGAATTTGGCAATGGTTTCTTGTTTATGACCCTAAAAGCATAGAGGAAAGAAAGGAAAAATAAATAAATTGAACTTCATCAACATTTAAAGGACAAAGGGCAGTGTCAGAGGACACTGTCAGTAGAATGAAAGGACAACCCACAGCATAGGAGAAAATATTTGCGAATTACATCTATGATGAGGACTTAATCTCCAGGAAAAAAAAAAAAAGAAAATAACTACAACTCAACAACAAAAAATAATCCTATTTAAAAGGCAAAGGCTGGGGTGCCTGGCTAGCTCCGTTGGTTAAGCATCCAACTCTTGGTTTCAGGCTCAGGTCATGATGTCAGGGTTCATGGAATGGAGCCCTGAGTCAGGCTCTGTGCTGACAGCCCAGAACCTGCTTGGGATTCTTTCTCTCTCTCTCTGCCCCTCCCCCACTCACACTCTCTAAATAAATAAATAAACTTTCTTTCTTTTTTCTTTTTTTTTTTTTATGAGGGGCTACAGGTGGGGTGGTGGCTCAGTTGGAAGAGCATGGGATTCTTGATCTCAGGGTTGTGAATTCAAACCCCAGGTTGGTCATAGAGTTTGCTTAAAATAAATAAATAGAGGGGCGCCTGGGTGGCGCAGTCGGTTAAGCGTCCGACTTCAGCCAGGTCACGATCTCGCGGTCCGTGAGTTCGAGCCCGAGCCCCGCGTCAGGCTCTGGGCTGATGGCTCAGAGCCTGGAGCCTGTTTCCGATTCTGTGTCTCCCTCTCTCTCTGCCCCTCCCCCGTTCATGCTCTGTCTCTCTCTGTCCCAAAAATAAATAAACGTTAAAAAAAAAATTAAAAAAAAAATAGATACATAATAATGGGCAAAGGACTTGATTAGATATTTCCCCAAAGATATACAAATGGTCAATAAGCACATGAAAAAATGCTCAACATCACTGTCAGGAGGGAAATAAAAATGAAAACCACAATGAATACCAACCACTTCACACCAACCACTTCACACCAATTAGGATAGCTCTTATAAAAAAAAAAAAAATCCAAAAAAACAAATATGGAAAATAACAAGGGCTGTCAAGGGTATGGAGAAACTGGAATGCACACGCATTGCTGATAGGAATATAAGATGGTATCCTTATCGTAGAAAACAGTTTGGCAGTTCCTCAAAAAGCTAAACATAACCCACACGAGCCAGCAATTCCACCTCTAGATATATACTAAAGAACTAAAAGCAAGAGACTTAATCAGATACTTGTACACCAATGTCCACAGCGTCATTGTTCACAGCAGCCAAAATGTGGAAACAATCCAAATGTCCATCAGCAGATGCATGAATAAACAAAAAAAAAATGGTATATACATGCAACGGAATATTATTCAGCATAAAAAAGAATAAACTCTGATACCTGTGACATGGATGAACCTTGAAAACAACGCTAAGTGAAATAAGGCCAGACCCAAAAAGATAAATATTGTATGATTCCACTTATACGAGGTACTTAGACTATGGCAGCTTCACTAGTGGGGAGGGGTGACTATTTCTATAGGGGAACTCTGACCCTGAGATCTGCAACTGTCTCTAAGGTAAATCAGAAAAGGGCTTTTCTCTCGCAGGGAGGAGGGAACAAAGACTAGAAAGACCTGGGTGTGCGGAAGTGGGAGGAACGGGTGGCGGGTGATCACACAGCACTTCAGTGTTTCACTCGGACGTGGACCCAGATTTTCAAGAGTGGTGGATTAGAAGGGGCTGTTGACTGGCTCAGGCGGAGGGTGGGTCAAAGTTTAGGGGCCTGGTGGAAGGAGAGAAGTTGAGTAAAGTTTGGT
The DNA here is from genome assembly GCF_016509475.1 of Prionailurus bengalensis. Lineage (NCBI taxonomy): Eukaryota > Metazoa > Chordata > Mammalia > Carnivora > Felidae > Prionailurus > Prionailurus bengalensis. Next base: position 121,691,780 of record NC_057354.1, on the reverse strand, counting down.
CGAGTGAAGGTAGCTGGTATTTTGTCCAGATTGCTCAGCGAGTGCAGTCGGTTCGGCTAATCATTTATGAGGCAAAAGAATAAGGGAATTTGGAGGGTCTGTGTCTGATCCGTCACAGGTGAACAAGGGGGCACACGTGAGTCATACGTGAGTCACACGGGGAAAGGCGGTTCCTTGCAGAAAACCATTTCAGGGACACAAAAGGGTGGAGGGATTTCTTTCACCGTCGCTTCCCAGAATCCCAGAGCTCGGGTAAAGTTCCACACTGTGGGAATGCGGGGAAATCTCTCCGCGTATTCAATCAGAGGCCGAAGAGGTACAGAGGGCGGCAGCCGCTGGGTTCTCGGTGGAGCCCGCACGTTCCGCGCGGGGCCAAAAGGCAGCTAGCGGAGGCGCCGGGTGCAGGCAGGCGGCGGCCGCCATGAGCTCGGGTAACGCCGAGCCCTGCGGCGGTGGCGGCTGCAGGCCCCGCCCTCCCGCGCGCGCGCTCTCGGGGCTGCGCAGAGCCAGCTCGGCGCGCGCTCGGCGCCGGGCGGCGGAGACCCCGGGAGGCGGCCCGGGAGCCTCGGCGGGCCCGAGGGCCTCCAGCCCGCCAGCAGCGGTGGCGCCCGCGGCCCCGGAGCCAACTGAGGACGCGGCCGCGAGGCGGCCACGCCCAGAGGTGAGTGTGCTGGGGCCGCGCCGCGTTCGGCCGGGCGAGGGGCTGGGGCATCCGCTGGCCGCCGGGCGTGGGCCGGCGTCTCCCGGGCGGGGGCGCTGGGGTCGTTGGGTCCGGCTGAGCCGTGGCGCTTGTCTGGGTGTTGGTCTCGGCGGGCCCTGGATCCGGACGGTTTCGGCGACGCTGGCGGCGGCGGCCGGGGCGAGACTCCTGGCCAGCTCAGGTGAGCCGCGACTCGGGCCTGCAGCCTGCGCTTGCTTCCTGCGTACGAGCGCAGCGGAGGGCTTCCGTTCTGACGGTACTCGGAAAACTTCGAGTTAGGAGCGTTCGAATGCCCCCATTTCCAAAGACGTGCCCTGCAGGAGCACTGTGCCGAAAAGGCACGTTTGTTTGCGGGGGCCGTTTCTTAGGTAGCTTCGTTACCAGTCTCCCACAACACTCTTGTAGGTTTCGTGTTCGCCGTTTCCCAGGTTTCATTTTTTAAAAGTGTGCGTCTCTTTCTTTTTCACTCGCAGTTTCTTGTTAGCGATAAGGAACGTTAGAGTGGTGTCCAGCATCGATTTCTTCGTACTTAATTTGAGATGATGGAAAAGAAAAACAGGAAACTGACAGTCTTTTTGATGTCAGTGTGAACCTGTAAAGTATGACATTGTGTGAACGACGTGAACATCGGCCTCCTTGTTTTAAAGTCATGGCTCAAGTGTGTTTGGGGAGTGTTGATAAGTCTTTGAATTACAGTTTAGTTTTTAATGGGGAAAGCTCTTTAAGTTGATGTTGCGTCTTCTATGTAAATATGCTAAAAGGCGTATTGATTTTAAAGGCAGTTAAACTCAGTGAATATTGAGCACCTGTTTATACCACTACAGTTAGTGTTGGCATCCAAAAACGGGTACGAATGGTGTGCAGGCTGGAGGGACTGATTAAGCACGCGAATAATAATGATACAAGGCAGAATACGGAAAACAGAAAGTATTGAGAACTGACTCTTAGCCCTGCACTGCGATAAATACATGGATACTTTACCCAATATTTAATGTTAATTACTTAATTTGTCATTCAGAATTTTTTTAGCACCTACTGTATGGTGAGTGCCCACAATACTATGGTGACCTCTATAGATTTTGCTTATGGACTTTACATTGTTATTGGGGGGAACATATTAAACAACTAATCACACAAGTATCAGTTGCCCCTTGAACAATGGTGGGACTGTTAGGGGTGCCAACCCCCACACGGTGAAAATCTGTATGAATTCTGATTACCCAAAAACTTAACTACTAATAACCTGTTGACCAAAAGCCTTACCAATAATGTAAACAGTTGATTAACACCATTTTGTGTATTATATGCATTATGCTGTATTCTTACAATAAAGTAAGCTAGAGGAAAGAAAATGTTATGAAGAAAATCGTAAGAGAAAATACATTTACAGTAATGTACTGTGTTTATAAAAAAAAAAAAAACTGCATATATGTAGTCCTGCATAGCTCAAACCTGTATTGTTCAAGGCTCAACTGTAAATACCAATAAACCTACATAGAGGCTTAAAAAGAAAGAATGTAGCAGGTTGTGAGAATATGTAACAAGTGGATAACCAGCTGGGAAAGTCAGGTAAAGTTTTCTTAGGAAAGCAGTCTACCACCTAACATATTATGGGTAAATAGGAATTAGGTGAAGGTAAGTCCCAAAGGAGGGAAGAAAGTAGAATCTATTCCGCTGAAGGAGGCTGGGGAAGTTTACCCAACTGAAAGGTCACAGCAGTTGGATTGAGTGTAGAATGCAAAAGGGAGCCAGAGATACGATGCCAGGTCTTTTAAGCAGCGTTAGGTATTTGGGACCGGCTGTTTATTTCTTTCTGTTAAACTTTTTTTAAAAATTTGTTTTAATGATTATTTATTTTTGAGAGCGAGACAGTGTGAGTGGGGGAGGAGCTGAGAGAGAGGGAGTCACACAGAATCTGAAGCAGGCTCCAGGCTCTGAGCTGACAGCACAGAGCCCAACATGGGGCTTGAACCCACAGAGTGCAGGATCATGACCTGAAGTCAGCTACCCAACCTACTGAGCCAACCAGCACCCGTCTCTTAAACTTTCATAGCAAAATTTTCAAACCACTCAAATATAGTGAGAAAAGAGTACAGTGAACTCTGTAATATTACCCAACGTATGTGGACCTTGTTTGAAGAGCGTGGGTGGTCATTGAAGGGTTTTAAGCGGGTAAATTGCAGTCTTTTTTTTTTTTTTTTTTTAAGATTTTATTTTTAAGGAATACTCTACACCCAACACGGGGCTCAAACTTACAATCCTGAGGTCAAGAGTTGCATGCTCAACCAGGGAGCAGCCAGGTGCTCCTCAGTCAAATTTGTATCTTAAAAAGTCAACCCTGGGAGCTCCTGGCTGGCTCTGTGGTAGAGCATGGAACCCTTGATCTCAGGGTTGTGAGTTTGAGCCCCATGTTAGGAGTAGCGTTTACTTGAAAAAGAAAAGAAAAAAGAAAACTTTCTGTGTAGAAACTGCATTGTATGGGGATGGGAATGGATGGGAGAAAACCACCAAGAGGTGACATTTGGTCCTAGAGTTGTGACTGTTAAGATAGTATGTGTCCTAAGGGTACATAGCTGATCTCTCCTGTGTTAATAATTTTATGTTTCCGTCTTTCAGAGTAATTGTGGAAGGTTTTTTAGGGGAAATTGTGTTTGAGCTGGGTATTGCAAGGTAGATAACACTTCAGTATGGAGCCCCAGAATGAGAATGTCTTGATGTCAAAGTATGGCTGCCTCAGTGACCTTGACAATCTCTGCCAAAGTGTCCCCTTCCCCCTAGAATTTCTCATTTAAATTACTTTTGTCACTATCACTTTGGTCCTTGGGAGCATAGAACTTCCACATTAACAGTTCTTCTAGAAGAAGACAAATATGTATTTTTTTTTTCAAGTACTGTGATTGCAACTAAGATAAGCTCAAACTTCCCATAATTTTTGAATTTTTATTATTTAATAGTTAACTAGAATTCACTAAATACACAAATAAACTGTCTTTTAAAGTGTTTGATTTTGATGCTACCATAGTTTGCTCTTGGAGGTTTGGAGACCTGAAGAGTGAAGTGAAAAGAACCCACTGAAATGTGATCCATCGGTTCCTTTGCCCTGTGTTTAATGCCAGGAATGGCTTTATCCTTAAGGAGAAACTTCAGCTTCTGCATAAAGATAGCATACCCAGTGGTATAATATCTTGATACAAAAACTTAATCTTAAAAAAAAAAAAATGTAGCCTGTCATGTATGTTTACAAAACATAAGTAAAATCAGTATTATGCAAATTTTTTCTGTTTGAATTTTAATGTATACATTGAAAAGACTTTTTCTTGGTAGTCTAAGTCTATTTTGACTGGGTTTTCCTTTCGGTGGATATGTTCCAAAAAGCTCAATCTCCTCTGTCTCCTGACTGATTTTATAACTGCAGTTGTTGGGAGTAAGTGGGATAATAATTGGGAAGGTGTTTGGTAAACTGTGATACACAATACAAATATAAGATGGTAGTGGTACTAATTGGAAGCAAACTGAAGCAAAATGAAGGAAATTCTATTCATCTGTCCCTTCTGATACTGAGCTTCATGCTGGTGACTTAGACATTTGTCAGGTGGCTTTTTAAATTCTCTGTAGTATAGTACATGACTTCAGTTCATTTGTGTCCCATGACTGATGATTGTAGAAGCTCACTCAGTTGATATAAATAGATTTTACATGGCTTATTTACATATTACTGATTATGGTGGGAAATATTGAAATACCGGTGCCTTTATATCTATTTTAGATTCAGTTTTTACTTAATAATTCTATGCCATGTTAGCAATCAGTAATTCAGTATATTTTTTTCTTGTTAGTCTGTAAACTCCCTGATAGTGTAGACTCTGTGCTATTAACCCTTCTTTCATTAGTTCTAAACCAGAGCCTTGTACACGGTGGTGGAAGGTTCAGTAAATGTATAAACGTTTTTAGAAGTTTCATTAGTGAAATCAAAACTAAAGTTTCATAGCCATGTTGAAATTGAAACTTAACACTAAGCCAGAAAATGATTCTTACCAGTCCTTGTAACAGATTATGACGGAGGGATCAGAAAAGAGAAAGGAGCAAACATTATCATATTCTTAGTATTCTACTCCTCGAAACAAGCATGTGAGGATGACAGTCATCCCTATGTTACAGGTTTAGGCAACTGGAGCTTAGAGAAGGTAAATAACGATGAACTCACCCAGCTCAAAAATGATGTACCCAGTACTCCAGTACAAGTCAGTTTGAATACAAGGTCTTCTTCATTCTCTATTGCTTTCATAAAACAAATAAAACCCATTTATTAGTAGCTTACAATTATGAAATGATGAAAAATATTAGCAGTTTGCTAGAGAGCAATAACCTGTTAAAGGGAAACATGGTGACATACTTTAGGGATGGCTCCTCTTTGGTTTGCACGCAGCTAGGCACTTGGAAGAAACACGAAATATGTAAGTCACCATACCTGTTCTCAAGGTTCTTGGATCCAGTAGAGGCAACTAAAAAAACACAAAAGAAACAACAGGAATCAGTATCAGATAATACGACTTAAATACCAAAAATCTACATGCTTTAGGAGAGGAGTATTAGTACAGGTGTAATATCTTACTTGGGGCTCCTGGATGTCTTAGTCGGTTGAGCGTGGGACTTCAGCTTAGGTCATGGATCTCACAGTTCTTGAGTTCAAGGTTTCTGCTGTCAGCCAGAGCCTGCTTTGGATTGTCGGTCTCCTTCTCTCTCTGTCCCTCCCCATCTCGAGCTCTCTCTCTCAAAAATAAACATTTAAAAAAATATATATTTTACCTTTATAAAACCTAAAAATGCACCCATTCTTTTTCTCTAAGTACAACTACTTTGAACTCATAGCTGTTTCTTCTGATACGTACAGTCGTATTTCTTAATGAAAAAAAACCAAAGAGTTTATGGTAGACATGGATCTTGAGCTGTGACTTGAAGGATAGTTAGGATTTGAATGCCCACAAGGATGGTTATGTGTGAACAAAAAGTATAATAAGGATCATATCCAAACTAAGGGATTATTTAGAGTAGTTGAAAATAATGTTAGAAAACTGTCAAGTGAAAAACAGCACCACCAGGATGTAATGTCCACGAGGGTTGGAATCTTTGGCTCTACATTTTTTAATGTTTTTAATAGTTTTATTTAGGTATAATTAATATGCAATGAAATGCACATATTTAAGACATACCATTTAATTTTTAAGTGAAATTGTATTCAATTCTATAATGCTTTATTTTAAAAAAAATTTTTTTTTAACGTTTATTTACTTTTGAGACAGAGACAGAGCATGAACGGGGGAGGGGCAGAGAGAGAGGGAGACGCAGAATCCGAAGCAGGCTCCAGGCTCTGAGCCATCAGCCCAGAGCCCGACGCGGGGCTCAAACTCATGGACCGCGAGATCGTGACCTGAGCTGAAGTCGGACGCTCAACCGACTGAGCCACCCGGGCGCCCCATATAATGCTTTATTTCTTAAAAAAGAAGTAAATAAGTCCAAATTAAAACTTTCCTGACCTCTGAATGGTTGGGGTGGGTGTTTTATGTTTTTCTCTGTTTTCTGTACGTTTTATTATTTATTTTTGACATTTATTTTTTTTTTAGAGACAGAGACAGTGAATGAGCAGGGTGAGCAGGGGAGGGGTAGACAGAGAGGGAGACCCAGAATCTGAACAGGCTCCAGGCTCTGAGCGGTCAGCACAGAGCCTGTCATGGGGCTCAAACCCACTAACAGTGAAATCATGACCTGAGCCAAAGTCGGTTGCTTAACCCACTGAGCCACCCAGGTGCCTCAGAAAGGGAAGAATTTTTTTTTTTTTAAGTTTATTTAAGAGAAAGGGAGAGAGTGCAGGCACAAGTGGGGGAAGTGCAGAGAGAGGGGGACAGAGGATAGTAAGCTGGCTCTGTGCTGACAGCAGAGAGCCCAATGTGGGGCTCAAACCCACAAATTGCGAGATGATGTCCTGAACTGAAGTTGGAAGTTGGGTGCCTGAAAAGAAAGAATTGTTTTAAAGGAAAGCAATTAGTTTTAGAAGTATGAAATTTGAAGAAGGACAAAGTCTTAGGAGAAAAAATTAGTGACCATGAAATTCTGGTTTTCTGAATATGTTTTTAATTTGTTTCCTACTTAAAAAAAAATTAAGTTTATTTATTTTGAGAGGGAGAGAGTGCAAGCATGTGTGCAAGTGGAGGCGGGGCATAGAGGGAGAGAGAGAATCCCAGGCAGGCTCCATACCGTCAGTGCAAGACCCTGATGCGGGGCTTGAACTTACAAACCATGGGATCGTGACCTGAGCCAAAGTCTTATGCTTCACTGATTGAGCCACCCAAGTGCCTCTGCTTTTTAATTTTTTAAATCAAAATAATATATACACATAGTTTAAAAGACAGTAGTGTTAGAAACCTAAAAATGCACCTATTCTTTAAGTACAACAACTTTGAACTCATAGCTGTTTCTTCTGTTATGTACAGTCGTATTTCTTTACAATGTACATTTTGAGTTATTAATTTTGAACATTGCTTTTCATATTGCTATTAGGATAGACATAACCATTTTAGCCGTCTTTTGTTTACCCCTTTTGCCTTCTCACATTCTTTTAATAGTTTTAGCTCATTTTTTTTCCATACAATAAGTAAAAATATACACTATTTTTCCCCCTTTTAGACCTCAGGTTCATCCTTGGTCCAGAGATGGTATGTTCATATTTGTCTAATAACTATAATAAACATTGCAAACTCAAAAGAATATTGACAATATTATATCTTACATTTAACAGTCGTTTTTTTAAAGCTTTTTTTTAAAGTTTATTTATTTTGAGAGAGAGCACACATGCACGAGCAGGGGAAAGGTCAGAGAGAGAGTGAGAGAGAGAATCCCAAGCAGGCTTCGCGCTGTCAGCTCATAGCCTGATGTGGGGCTCTGTCTTACGACCCATGAAATCATGACCTGAGCCGAAATCAAGAGTCAGACACACCTTACCAACTGAGCCACCCAGGCGCCCCTAACAATCATTTTTATGGCTGCATTTTTAACGCCTATAGTTTACTCATATAATCTATTTAAGATGTTATAAATTAATGATATAAAATTTTCTTGTCTGGTTTATTTGTAAATCGAATGCCTAATGCCTTATGTTTAATATATACATATACATTTAATATATGTATTAAATATATATACATATATACATATATATGTATATATGTACATACGTACATAATATGTGTATATTTAATTTAATAAATATTGACTAAGATCCTTTGAAAGAACAACAAAGTAAGCTGTATACACAGAATTTGTCCAACACAGATGTAGGTCTAGGGAATAATTTTGAAGAGCATTACAGAAGTCTTTTGGAAATACAGAATAGCTCACTTGTGATAATAGAGTCATCCAGTTTGCTTTAGTTGTTGGATGCCATCCTCTCAGATGGTGTGGCTGTCATGAATCCTACCTTGCCCTCTAGCTGCAAGGCAGAGTGTGAAGTTACTGTTGGGGATGGCCTTGAAGGTGCTGTCCTTTGCTTTATATTCTGTACTCCTCAGCCCCATTGTGTTTCCTCCTTTTTCCTTCCCTTTCAGTTTCTCCTTGTCTTACAGAATTTTTCACAATTTTCTCATGACAAGGCCAACAAATAAATTTTCCATCAACTCATAGTCAATTCATAATTAAAATTAGAGGTATTTAAAACAACTTTCAATGATAGGATATTTTCCAGAGCAGATTCCACTATCCTACTTTAATTCCTAGCAGAACAGACACTAAGTGGGAATTAGTGCTCAACACAAGTTGCTGTGGTTATGGCACAGCTCCATTAGCAGCAGGAAGTCAGACTGATTTTATCTGGCTGCTGCCAGATCCTCACTTACCAGATTAAATTTACCTGGTAAATTACTTGGGAGATTTTTAGGATAGGTCTGATGGATCTTCAGTGGCTATTAGCATGTTTGCCTTCTATTCAGATGTGCTTAAATTTTTATTTTACTTTATTTTTTATGTTTATTTTATTTATTTATTTTTGGGGGAGAGAGCAAGCAGGCAGGGGGAGACGGGGGGAGACAGAGAATCCCAAGCAGGCTCCATGCTGTCAGAACAGAACCCGACACGGCTCAAATCCACAAACCATGAGATCATGACCTGAGCCAAAATCGAGAGTTGGACACTTAACCAAATGAGCCACCAAGGTGCTCTGGATCTGCTTACGTTTTTAAATAGAGGTACACTATTTACATGTCGCAGAAATATTCATCTTTTGACCCTGATTTTCCACATCTCTAGGAATCTAAAGAAACAACAAAGTTAGCTGTATACACAGAATTTATTAGGAAAAATTGAAAGTGAACTAAATGCCCAATAGTCATGGTATATAACTGCCTGATGTGATAATATGTGTCCTTTAAAATCTTTATGAAGCAGTTTATGTAGTCAAGTGGAAAAAGCACATAAATGAAAAATACAGGAAATAAGAATTATTAATATACTAATAATGCATTTGAATGTATATGAAGAAACAGACAAAAGTTTAAATAGTTATTGCTGGAGGTAATAAAATTATGGATTATCTTCTGTCTTCCCCAAACTTTTTGTATTATTGTTTTGCCTTTGTAACAAAATATTGTTAAGAAACAAACAAACGAATGTTTAAAGTAGTCCAAGCCATCTGTCCACTGAGAGGTCCCGGAAGCACTGACACACGAGAAGCAACACACACTCAGATCTTGGTTTTTTAATATAATTTTCCAACAAAAAAGGGTAGCCATGGCCCCTTAGAGAAAAGTCTTATTCCAGGGCTGGGGCAGAGGAAGAACAAATGATCTTGGAGCATCTGCTTGCTCCAGAAGGTAAGAAAGTGCTCAAAGAATTATGAAGACGTAGCAAAAGGACATTGAAGTCACCTTGAAGGGGCCACCACTGGACAAATCTGGGAAATGGAAAATCAAAATAAATAATATTAATAAATTATAACTCATTGAAAAACAAAAACCCACAAATCCATACTGTTAGATCTGAAGGAAAAAGTCAGAAAAAGATGGACTTTTTTACTGTATTGTATTTTTTTAGGAAAAGGTGGACTTTTTTTTTTTTTTAATTTTTTTTTTCAACGTTTATTTATTTTTTGGGACAGAGAGAGACAGAGCATGAACGGGGGAGGGGCAGAGAGAGAGGGAGACACAGAATCGGAAACAGGCTCCAGGCTCTGAGCCATCAGCCCAGAGCCCGACGCGGGGCTCGAACTCCCGGACCGCGAGATCGTGACCTGGCTGAAGTCGGACGCTTAACCGACTGCGCCACCCAGGTGCCCCGGAAAAGGTGGACTTTTATTTTTTCTTTTATTTTTATTTTAGAGCGAGAGAGCATATGGGAGCAGAAGAGAGGGGCAGAGGGAGACAAAGAGAGGCCCTACACTCAGAGAGCCTCCCAAACAGGCTTTATACTCAGCAAGGAGCCCAACATAAGGCTCCCAAGATCCTGGGATCATGACCTGAGCTGAAATAAAAAATGGGACGCTCAACTGACTAAACCATCCAGGCACCCCAGGAAAAGATGGACTTTTAAATAAAAACAGTCATGTGGAGTCACTGTAACTAAGATAAGTTCCAAATATGTCTGAGGCTAAAATTTTTTTAATTAAAATTGAGGGTCATGTCAGCAAAATGGCAAGATGAGCAGTTTGAAGCTCATGTTCCCACACAAACATTGAAAAACAAGCAGTAACTGTTAGAACCAACTTAGAACTCTGGAAAGTAATCCAGGGTGTATAGCAGCCAAGCAAATGGTGAATAGAGAAAAATGCAACTTGGGATGGTTGGCTGGCTCATTTGGTGGAGCATGTGACTCTCGATCTCAGGGATGTGAGTTCAGGCCCCACGTTGGGTGTAGAGACTACTTAAAATATGTTCTAAAAAATTGCAACTTAAAAACAGTGGCAAAAATAAAAAATAGAACAGATAAATAAAAAATGGGTAAAGGACTTGAACAGACCTTTCTCCAGTGAAGGTATGTATAGACAAATGACCAGTAAGCACATGAAGAAGATTCTCAACATCCCTAATTGCAATGAGATACCACTTTAGTAGGATGGGTATTCCTCAATAAAAGAAAATAGCAAGTACGGGGTGCCTGGCTGGCTCATTAGTAGAGCATGTTACTCTTGATCTCGGGGTTGTGAGTTTGAGTACCATGTTGGGTGTGGATATTACTTAAAAAAATAATAAAACAAGGCAAGGATGTGGAGAAATTAGAACTCTGGCAGGAATGTAAAATTATTCACAGTAGCCAAGAGGTGGAAACAATCCAAACGTCTGTCAACAGATTAATGTGTAAACAAAATGTATATACATATAGTGGAATATTATTTACCTGTAAAAAGGATGAGTTTATGTTAAGTGAAATAAGCCAGACACAAAAGGACAAATATTGTATGATTCTATTTATGTGAAATACAAGGCAAACTCAGAGACAGAAGGTAGAAAAGAGATTACTAGGGACTGGGAAGAGAGAAGAATAAAGAATTATTGTTTAATGGGTACAGAGTTTCTTTTTGGGAAGTTGAAAAACTCTTGGAAATGGATAGTGGCAATGGCCATACAACATTGTAAATATAATTGATGCCAATGAATTGTATACTGTACATCTTGTCAGTTTGCTTCCCCAAGGAATTGTAAGAATGAGAATAAGAATGTTACATTCACTTTTGTTTGTTAAACCAAAGGGCACATTGTAATTTTTTATCATAATTTTTAAGAAATACTTCTTTTGTTGGAAGCTTATTAGACTCCAGAATTTATTTTTTATTATTTTTATACTTTGTAGATGAAAACGAGAGCTTCAGGTTTGGTCACTCAGGCCCTTAAGACGCTTGCAGTGCTACTTTAAGAGTGCCTAATGATTTATGTCAAAGAATATTCATGCATAAAAATACATGTATCTAAAATTCTAAATTGAGGAATTTAACTTTTGTTTATTTTTACTTTTACAGTAAGGCAAAAGAGAATGAAAGAAGTAGATAACCTTGAAAGTATCAAAGAAGAATGGTAAGTTAATTTGAATTTTCTCTGTTATTAATGCCTTTCTTAGTTTCTATTTTTGCTGCATTTCACTGACTGTAGATGTTTTCATTATGGTTCTTTTAGTTAAAAAACTAAAGGTAATGTATTCTAAAAGGTAAATTTTTATTCAAAGCTGCGTTGAATGGATTTTAATGAAGTTACTAAATGTTTTTATTAAAAAAAAATTTTTTTAATGTTTTTACTTATTTTTGACAGAGAAAGAGAGAGCACGAGTGGGGGAGGGGCAGAGAGAGAGGGAGACACAGAATCTGAAGCAGGCTCCAGGCTCCAGGCTCCTAGCTATCAGCACAGAGCCCAGTGTGGGGCTTGAACTCAAGGACTGTGAGATCATGACTTGAGCCAAAGTGAGGCGCTCACCCGACTGAGCCACCCAGGCACCCCTAAATGTTTTTATTATTAATAAAAAAAGTGTTATATTTCTCTCTGGTCGCATATTACTTCTGTTGTTTAAGTGAGAAATTCCAGGAACTGTTTACTTTTTTGGGTTGTACTGTCTTAGAGTCATAGTGGAAATAAAATGGATCTGGAGTCAGATAAGCCTAAGTTTGAATCCTTTCACTGTCTTCACTATCTCTGTGGCCTTTGAGCAACTGAATTAAAACAGAGGGGCGGGCCGGGGGTGGGGCAGGCACCCGGCCTGGGTGGCTTCCTTGGTTGAGTGTCTGACTCTTTATTTCAGTTTAGGTCATGAGCCCAGAGTCATGGGATCAAGCCCTGCATCGGGCTCTGAGCTGAGTGTGGAGCCTGCTTGGGATTCTGTCCTCCTCTGCCCCTCTCCCCAACTTGCTCTCTGTCTCTAAAATTAAAATTAAAATTAATAAATAAAAACTAAAACAGAGGCAGGAGATACATATGTGTATGTACCTGAAAGATACGTATGTATTTATGTTTTAATTTATTTTTATTTTAAAGAGAGTGAGAAGGGCACCTGGGTGGCTCAGTCGGTTGGGCATCCGACTTCAGCTCAGTTCATGATCTTGTGGTTTGTGAGTTTGAGCCCCGTGTTGGGCTCTATGCTGACAGGACGGAGCCTGGAGCCTCCTTCGGATTCTGTGTCTCCTCTCTCTGCCCTTCCCATGCTCATGCTTTTTCTCTCTCTGTCTCTTAATAATAAATAAGTGTTAAAAAAAATTTTTAAGGGGCGCCTGGGTGGCGCAGTCGGTTAAGCGTCCGACTTCAGCCAGGTCACAATCTCGCGGTCCGGGAGTTCGAGCCCCGCGTCGGGCTCTGGGCTGATGGCTCGGAGCCTGGAGCCTGTTTCCGATTCTGTGTCTCCCTCTCTCTCTGCCCCTCCCCCGTTCATGCTCTGTCTCTCTCTGTCCCAAAAATAAATAAACGTTGAAAAAAAAAATTAAAAAAAAAATTTTTAAAAAGAGAGAGGGAGCACATATCAGGGATTCCATAAATGCTAGGTGCAAAGTCTATGGTTCTTACCAGTCAGTGTAGAATATTTTATTCTGACTTATCTAAGGTGAAATATTTATTTTTGTATTATGCTGTTTGTTTTAAATACTTGAAGTAAATTTTTTCCATTCATAGTCCATTTAAGGAGACAGACAAGTATTTATTTCATACTTACAAATACTTTGTAAATGCTTCTGTACTAAACAAATATTATTTGTTACTTTCTCACTACTTATTGTTTTATGTATTTGATACTATATAATTGTGAGATTGTGTCAGGGGCCTCTAAGACCTCTCCCAGGTTTAATGATTTGCTGAGAGGATGCCTAGCCTAGGCATGCCTAGGCTAGGATTCTTACTGGAAGCTAGTCACATACTAAAATTCCAGACTCAGGGGCACCTAGGTGGCTCAGCTGGATAAGTGTCTTGAGTCTTGATTTCAGCTCAGGTCATGATCTCACAGTTCATGAGACAGAGCCCCGTGTTGAGCTCTGGGCTGACAGCATTGAGCTTGCTTGGGATTCTCTCTCTCCATCTCTGCCTCTCTCTTTCTTGCTCTCAAAATAAATAAATAAACTTAAAAAAATTTTTTTCCAGAATCATACGGAAAGTAAGCAGACCTTTCAAAGGATAGCAGTCAGCAGTTAGGCCTGCTGTATTAACTCTTTCTTGCACAAAAATAAATGGAATGACTGATTTTTTTTTTTTTAATTTTTTTTTTCAACGTTTATTTATTTTTGGGACAGAGAGAGACAGAGCATGAACGGGGGAGGGGCAGAGAGAGAGGGAGACACAGAATCGGAAACAGGCTCCAGGCCCTGAGCCATCAGCCCAGAGCCCGACGCGGGGCTCGAACTCACGGACCGCTAGATCGTGACCTGGCCGAAGTCGGACGCTTAACCAACTGCGCCACCCAGACTCCCCAGGAATGACTGATTTTAACTTAGGACTTTTTTTCTTCCCAGCAGCTTTATTGAGACATAATTCACATACCATATGATTCATCCATTTAAAGTATACAGTTCAACAGGCTTTAGTACATTCACAGAGTTGCACAAATTTCACCACAGTCAATTTTATAACGTTTGTATCACCATACCCATTAGTAGTCATACCTCATTCTCCTACACCCTGCCCCTGACAACCACCAGTATACTTTTTATCTTTATAGATTTACCTATTCTGGACATTTTTATTTTATAAATGGAATCACACAATATGTGGTCTTTTGTGATTGGCTTTTTTTTTTTTTTTTTCAACGTTTATTTTTGGGACAGAGAGAGACAGAGCATGAACGGGGGAGGGGCAGAGAGAGAGGGAGACACAGAATCGGAAACAGGCTCCAGGCTCTGAGCCATCAGCCCAGAGCCCGACACGGGGCTCGAACTCACGGACCGCGAGATCGTGACCTGGCTGAAGTCGGACGCTTAACCGACTGCGCCACCCAGGCGCCCCTGTGATTGGCTTTTTTAATTTAACATGTTTTCAAGCTTCATTCATGTTGTAATATGTATCAGTACTTTGAGTGTAATTAAATAATTAGTAAGGTATCAACACAAAAAGATTAGGATTAGATTTTATACTTTTCATTGTAACAAAGAAATTTTTTGTAACAAAAATAGATTTTGTTAGAAGTAGCAGTCCAGGGGCACCTGGGTGGTTCAGTTAGTTAAGTGTCCAACTCTTGATTTCAGCTCAGGTCATGATCTCGAGGTTTGTGAGTTCAAGCCCCGGATCATGCTCTGTGCACACAGCGTGGCCTAATTGGGTTTCTTTCTTTCTCTTTCTCCCTCTCTCCCTGCTGCTCCCTCCCTCCTCCCCTCCCTCTCCCCCCCTCTCCCTCCCTCTTCCCCCCTCTCCCCCCCCTCCCCCTGTCTTTCTCTCCTCCGCCCCCCATCTCTCTCTCTCAAAAATAAATAAATGAACATTAAAAAAAAAAATAGCAGTCCAGTAAAACAAAATGAAGACTGATTTCCTCAGTATATCAGTATTTCAAAGACTATAAAATGGTGAAGATCTGTATTTACTGTGTGTTCCAATAAAGCATACACAGATGCAAATCCTTCACCCATTTGGGCAACAGCTAGTTGATAACCTTATTTATTCAGAACACTGTAGTGAATGAGAAAGTCAGAAGCCAAAATAGATGTTTAAAAGTCCCTTTCCTGAACTTGTATACTTTTTATTATTAGAGGAATTCCTGAAACTTCAAGACTTTTTACTTAGCTATAACAACTTTGATAATCTGGTTTTCACATTATGGAGAGGAGGATTGACATTTGTATCATAAGAGGATAAGGACAAGGGAAAGGATGACAGAGTAGAGAACATAGATGAAATAATAACATTGTCTGGATACTTTAGTGTTAAGGCAAGTCCTGGTAAATTCATATGCCCATGGGATTTTTGCTGCATTATAGCTTAATATATAGTACAATATAAAGAGATTCTTTGAATTATAAAGAAAAATTAAATGTGTACTTTTCTCATTTTTTTCCATCTAAGAATGTCTTTCATACTCTTTTTAAAAAATATTATTTTTTAATTTTTTTTTTAACGTTTATTTATTTTTGAGAGAGACAGAGACAGAGTGCGAGCAGGGGAGGAGCAGAGAGAGAGGGAGACACAGAATCTGAAGCAGGCTCCAGGCTCCGAGCTGTCAACACAGAGCCTGATGTGGGGCTCGAACTCACAAACCGCGAGATCATGACCTGAGCCGAAGTCGGATGTTTAACCAACTGAGCCATCCAGGCACCCCATTTAAAAAATATATTATTAATAAACCTGTTTTGGGGGCGCCTGGTAGCTCAGTTGGTTAAGTGTCTGACTGTGGCTCAGGTCACGATCTCATGGTTTGTGGGTTCCAGTTCCTTGTAGGGCTCTGTGCTGATAGCTCAGAGCCTGGAGCCTGTTTTGGAATCTGTGTCTCCCTCTCTCTCTCTTCCCCTCCCCAGTTCACACTCTGTCTGTCTCTCTCAAAAATAAACATTAAAAATTGTTTTAATAAACTTTATTTTTAAGAGTTTTATATAAATACTGAGCAGTAAATACTCAGTTCCCATATCCCCTACCCCCACCCCCACCCCCACAGTTTCTTCTGTTATTAACATCTTGTATTAGTGTAGTTTTTTTTGTTACAATTGGGAACCAATATTGATACATTATTATCAACTATAGTTTACATTGGGTTCATTCTTTGTATTGTACAGTTCTGTGAGGTTTGAGAAATGGTGCTGATGTATATAGCGTTATACTTTTTTTTTTATGTTTATTTTTTGAGAGAGGGAGAGTGACAGAGTTTGAGTGGGGAGGGGCAGAGATAGGAGACACAGAATCCGAAGCAGACTCCAGGCTCTGAGCTGTTAGCACAGAGCCTGACATGGGGCTTGAACTCACTTACCATGAGATCATGACCTGAGCTGAAGTCAGATGCTTAGCTACTGAGCCATCCAAGCACTCCATATAGTGTTAAACTTTTATTTCTTTATTATTATTATTATTATTATTATTAATTTATTTTTTTAAATAATCTCTACACCCAATATGTTGCTTGAACCACAGCCCCAAACTCGAGTCGCATGTTCTTCTAACTGAACCAGCTAGGTACCCCTACTGTTGTGGTTTTAATTCCATATATCAGTTGTTATTGCTGGTGTATAAGAAAGCACTTGGCTTTTGTGTATTAATCTTGTATTCTGCAACTTTGCTAAAATTACTTATTAGTCCTAGGAGTTTGTTGTTGATGATGATTTGGGATTCTCTGTGTAGACAATCCTGTCATCTGCAGAGAAAGACAGCTTTATTTCTTCCTCCTTCCCATTCTGTATACCTTTTATTTCTTTTATCTGTCTTACTGATTTTGCTAGGATTTCCAATATGGCATTGAAGAGGGGTGGTGAGGAGGGACATCTTTGTCTTACTCCCGATCTTAGGAGGAAAGCATCTAGTTTCTTATCATTAAGTATGTTAGCTGTAGGTTTTTGTAGATTTTCTTTATCAAGTTAAGAGAGTTCTTCTCTGTTCCTAATTTGCTGAGAGTTTTTATCATGTGTGTGTGTTAGATATTGTCAGCTGCTTTTTCTGCATCTGTTGATATGGTCATGAGTTTTCTTCTTCAGTGTGTGGATGTGATGGATGACATTAATTGATTTTCTCATGGTGAATCAGCCTTGCATACCTGAAAAAAACCCTACTTGGTTGTAGGGTATAATTCCTTTTACATGTTGGATTAGAAATGCTAATATTTTGTGGAGTATTTTTGCATCTATATTGATGAGAGATACTGTTTGAGTTTCCCTTTCTTGAAATGTCTTTGTCTGATTTAGCAGTAGAGCCATGCTGTCCTCATAGAATGAGTTAGAAGTGTTCCCTTCTGCTTTTATTTTCTGAAAGAAATTGTAGACAATTGGTACAATTTCTTAAATGTTTGATAGAATTTGATGTGGGAAACAAAGGCAGAAGGAAATGGCAGATAAAGTTAAATTTCCTTACAACCTGCAGCCCATTGACAAGTACTTGAGGTAGGCAGAGGTTTCTCCAGGAACTCCCTGCTATCTTAATGCTAATGCTTTGCTGGAGGGAAAAATAACCTTAGTTTGAAAATAGCTGGGCCTCCACTATCCTGTGAGTCTTCTTTAGCATATGAAAATCTCACTGGAAACTTCCCCTGGACTTTACCCCCCCAACTCCAGTCTCTCCTCTTGGATCCGGGGCAGCTCTTCCTGCCCATGGGTCCTGTCCCCGTGCTTTAATAAAATCACCTTTTTGCCCCAAAAACATCTTCAAGAATTCTTTCTTCGCCATCAGCTCCGGACTCCATGAACCACACTATCACCCCAAAACCTCAACAGAATTCACTAGTGAAATCTTTTGTGCCTGGTGCTTTCTGTTTTGGAGGATTATTATTGACTCAATTTTCATTTTTTCTTTTCTTTTTATTTTAGCTCAAGCAGGGGAGAGGGACAGAGGAGAGAGAATCTTAAGCAGGCTCCACACTCAGTGCAGAGCCCAACGCAGGGCTCCATCCCACGACCCTGGGATAATGACCTGAGGAGAAATCTAGTTGGACGCTTAACTGACTGAGCCACCCAGGCACCCTGAGTTTTTTTGTTTGTTTGTTTTAAGTTTATTTATTTATTTTGAGAGAGAGAGAGAACCCGGGAGCTCATGCCCTAGCCGGGGAGGGGCAGAGAGAGAGAATCCCAAGCAGGATCTGCAATGTCATTGCAGAGCCTGACGCAGGGCTCAATCTCAGGAACCATGAGATCATGACCTGAGCTGAGATCGAGAGTCAGATGCTTAACCAATTGAAGCCCCCAGGTGCCCCTCAATTTTCTTAATAGATACTAGCCTTTGCATATTATCTTTTCCTCCTCATGTAAGTTTTGGTAGATTATAAGTTTGAAGACTGTCCGTTTTATCTAAGCTATCAAATTTGTGGACATAGAGCTGTACATCTTTACACGATGTTCTCTGAACCTTTTAAAAACCTAGACTATTTTCTTACTCATCTTTGTGTCCCCTACCACCTACCATATGGTAGGTACTCAATAGATATTTGAATGGCTTAAATTAACATAATGAAGGTTAGTAGAATTTATGTATCAAATACGTAAAGGAGTACAGCTGCTCTAGATGGTCAGCTTTATTGGCTTTGTACATAGTAATCAAGTATAAACTGCTTTTTTATAGCCGAGGCACAGGGGGTCCCAAACACTACAGGATCGGCCGCTGGCCACCAACAAAGTCCAAAGGCAGAGTGGTTGTGAAACAAGAGAGGAATTTATTTTGTGACGCCAACACCTGAAAGATAGCCAGGAAAGAGCAGACTAGCATCTCCAAGATTGTCTCCAGAGTGCGGAAAATACTTCCAGGTTTATATAAGGAAAATGTGCAGCAAAGGTGTGTGGGTCTGGGCAGGTAGGCATTGAAGGTCAAATCGATCATTGTGTTGGAGTCAATCACTATCAGGGGCTGGCTGGCTGAGGGCAGTCCTTGTTGCTTAAGGGGGTAGTTTCAGTTCCCATCTGAGGTTGCATTGTCCTCAGGGTCTTTTGCAAAAGCCAAGAAACACTTTGGAAAGACCCCAATTAGAGAGTGAGGTCAAGATGGAGGCACCCAAAGTCTTCTTTCATTCTGAACAGAGAAAAACAAATACCAGAGAGGATTGAGTGGTCATAATGATATCATTATCTAATATTGTGTGCCAGTGCGTGTACTGATAGAAACTGTATATCAGGTATAGGTTTTTGTATGTGTTTGCTTCTAATCTTCACAGCAACCATGAAAGATAGGTGGTAGTATCTGCATTTGCAGATGAGGAAGCCCATCACACAGAGGCTAGTAGGTTTCTCACCCAGTCAGTGTGACTCAGTTCCTAAACACAGACACCAGAGCCTCAACTGTTAGGCAGTAGCCTCTACTGCTACACAGCTGTACTGACTGAAGAGACGAGAAAATCATTAGTACTGTGAGAAATTGTCTCAGCATGTGATTCTTTTTATTAAGAAGTATCCTGTCTTTGCTCTGAGAAAGGCCCCACCCCGCTCGCGTGCTGTCTCTCTCTCAAAAATAGTGAACATTAAAATTTTAATATTTCTTTTATGACAACATAAATGCAAAATAAAATTAATACTTTGTGATAATATGAAGCATCTTTGTATACAGAGATCACCTAGAAGAGTAAAAAGAGCATGCCTACATTAAAATATTGCTCTGAGTGTTGGCAGTTTTTTAAAGGTTATTATTTTTTATGAAGTAATCTTTATTCCCAACATGGGGCTCGAACTCATGACTCCAGGATCAAGGAATACATTGTCTACTGCCTGAGCCAGCCAGGTGCCCCAGCACATAATAATATAGTGATGACTATTTTGTCTAGGACAGTGATTAAGAGTACAGGCATTGGGTGCCTGAGTTCAGTTTTCGAACTGCTTTCGAATAGTTTTGTGATCTTGGGCAACTTGCTTAAGCTTTTTCTTGACGTGTTAAACAGGGATAAAAAATAATATGTGCCTTTTAAGTGTGCGGGTTGAATGAGTTAACTCATGTGGAGTACTTAAAATAGTTCCTAAAATATATAATAAATGCTCAGTAAATGTTAGCTATTAAGAGAAGCTTTATGGGGCTCCTGGGTGGCTCAGTCGGTTAAGTGTCCGACTTCGGCACAGGTCATGATCTCAAGGTCTGTGAGTTCGAGCCCCGCATCGGGTTCTGTGGTGATAACTCAGAGCCTGGAGCCCTCTTCAGATTCTGTGTCTCTCCCTCTCTCTCTCCCTCCCTCTCTCCCTCCCCTGCTCATGCTCTGTCTCTGTCTCAAAAATAAACGTTAAAAAAATTTAAAAAAAGAAAAGAGAGAAGCTTTATAGCATATCATGCTTAGGTGCATAGATGCGGAAGACGGATTAACAGGGTTTGGATTCTGTCTTTGTCACTTACTAGCTGTGTAAATTCACGTAACTTAGCCTTTCTGTGACTCATTTTCCTTATCTATAAAAATGTGGATAAGAATATCTACCTTGCAGTTCCTGGCACAGTATGAGAGCTCCAAAAATGTTGTCATTATTTATGGAATCTGAGAAATTGTATTTCAGTACATTGATGAATTTTCTGTATGACTTAAAAAAAGATAAACCAGAAACCATCTTTTCTTTCAAATAATATCTTCAGTAGTATTTCTTTTATGACAGGAGCACCTGGGTGGCTCAGTCGGTTTGAGCATCTGACTTTGGCTCAGGTCATGATCTTACGGTTTGTGGGTTCAAGCCCCTCGTTGGGCTCTGTACTGACAACTCAGAGCTCTGTACTGACTCTGTACTGACAACTCGTCAGTTGGGCTCTGTACTGACAGCTCAGAGCTTGGAGCCAGTTTTGGATTCTGTGTTTCCCTCTCTCTCTGCCCCTCCCCACTCTTGCTCTGTCTCTATCTCAAAAATAAATGAACATTTTTAAAAAATTACACATTTCTCATAAAAAACATAGTGCAAAATAAAAATACAAAATAAAACATAAATGCAAAATAAAAAACAGTAGATGGGAGTAGGCGAAATGGACAAAGAGACTCAAAAGGTACAAATTTCCAGTCATAAGTAATGGGGATATACTATACAGCATAGCAACTATAGTTAATAATATTCTGTTGTATATTGGGAAGTTGCTGAGGGAGTAAATCTTAAACGTTCTCATCACTGGGGCACATGCGTGGCTGTCATTAAGCATCCTACTTCAGCTCAGGTCATGATCTCACAGTTTGTGATTTGGAGCCCTGCAGCAGGCTCTGTGCTGACAGCTCAGAGCCTGGAGCCTGCTTTAGATTCTGTGTCTCCCTCTCTCTCTGCTCCTCCCTCCCACCCCCCCCCCCAAAATAAACATTAAAAATTTTTAAAAATCATTTAAAACATTAAAAAAAATTTTTTTAATGTTTATTTATTTTTGAGAGAGACAGAGAATGAGAGTGGCCTAGGGGCAGAGAGAGAGGGAGACACAGAATCTGAAGCAGGCTCTGAGCTGTCAGCACAGAGCCAGACGTGGGGCTTCAGCTCACCAGCTGTGAGATCGTGACCTGAGCCGAAGTCGGACGCTCAACCGACTGAGCCACCCAGGTGCCCCTCATTAAAAAAATTTTTTTGAAAAGTTCTCATCACACAAAAAAATTCTGTACTGTTAACGGTGATGTATGTTAACTAGACTTGCTGTGCTGATCATTTCATAGTATGTACAAATATCAAATCATGTTGTTGACCTAAAACTAATATGTCAGTTTATACCTAAATTTAAGAAAAAATAGAGAGGTGCCTGGGTGTCTCAGTTGGTTGAGTGTCCAGCTCTTGATTTCAGCTCAGGTTATGAACTCACGGTTCATGGGTTTGAGCTCTACATTGGGCTCTACGACAACGTAGAGCTTGCTTGGGATTCTCTCTCTCTCCCTCTCTCTCTCTCTCTCTCTGCCCTTCCCCACTCATGCTCTCTCCCTCTTTCCCTCTCTCTCTTTCTCAAAATAAATAAATAAGCATTAAAATTTTTTTCCAACGTTTATTTATTTTTGAGAGACAGAGAGAGACAGCACGAGCAGGGGAGGGGCAGAGAAAGGGAGACACAGAATCTAAAGTAGGCTCCGGGCTCTGAGCTGTCAGCACAGAGCCCAACATGGGGCTCGAACCCATGAACTGCAAGATCATGACCTGACCAAAAGTCGGACGCTTAACCAACTGAGACACCCAGCCATCCCAATAAATAACCATTTAAAAAAAGAAAAAATAGAGAGGCACCTGGCTGGCTCAGTCAGAGGAGCATGTGACTCTTGATCTCCTGGTTGTAAATTCAGGTCCCATGTTGGGCTTTGAGATTATTTAAAAAGAAAATGTTGAATAATAAGGGGCGCCTGGGTGGCTCAGTTGGTTGAGAGTTCAGCTCTTGATTTCAGCTCAGGTCATGATCCCAGGGTCATGGGATTGAGCCCCATGTTGGGCTGTGTGCTGAACATGGAGCCTGTTTAGGATTCTCTCTTTCCCTTTTCCCTCTGTGCCTCCCCTCGCCTCTCCATGCTCATGTGTGCATGCGCTCTCTCTCTCTTCAAAAAAATATAAGGGGCGCCTGGGTGGCTCAGTCGGTTAAGCATCTGACTTCAGCTCAGGTCATGATCTCGCGGTTCATGAGTTGGAGCCCCGCGTTGGGCTCTGTGCTGACCTGTGAGTCTGGAGCTTGCTTTGGATTCTGTGTGCCTCCCCCCTCTCCCCCCACCCACCTCTCTCCTCCTCAAAAATAAATATATTAAAAAAAAATTTTTTATGTAAAAATAATAAAATAAAAAAATAAGATAATTGATTTAAAAAATAGTGGAGTATTAATTACAAATCAAAGTCTTCAGTGAGAAGTCTTATTCTGAAGTTACGCAAATCAAAACTATGATTAGGACCGTTCCTGACACACTATCCCCTTTAGTTTCAAAAGTGCTTTCTGTGACCAAAAGGTACATAGTAACTGTGGTGTCTAAATGGGGTGTCTCTCAATCGATTGGATGGGGGCCCTCAAATGTGAAAGAATTCACCTCAGGCAGAACAAAGGAGATAGGGTTTATTGAATACACTTCAAAGGAGCAGGGGCCGGACTGCAGAGGAGGAACTGCAACAAGGCAGTGGGTGGGGGTTGTTTTAAAGGGGAAAAGTGAAGAGGTATGGGAACACATGGAATTTTCCCTTTTTTGGTAACTTCTTGGTTGTGAGTAGCCCATTGTTAGGGCCTATGGATGTTTTGAGGTGGGTCACCTACTGGGCCTCTTCATAGCCAAGTGGTCACTGTGGGACCTTTTCACATTCCATTGCTCAACCCTGTTTGCCTACAAGCAGCCTCTGCAAGGGCACCTGGGTGGTTCAGTAGGTTAAGAGTCCTAGTCTTGATTGTGGTTCTTGTCATGATCTCACAATTTGTGGGATGGAGCCCAGCATCGGGCTCTGTGCTGATAGCAAAGAAAAAAACAAAAAAAACAGCCTTTGCAGTAACCTTGTGAAACTATTTTGAGCTTTTTACAAAGAACACATTTTTTCCCTCTGGACCAGTGATTTTCAACCTGGTGAAGTTTTGTCCCCCAGAGGACACCTGGGAATGTCTAGAGATGGTTTCAGTTGTTGTAACACTGGAAGAAGGGTGGGTGGAGGAAGCATGATACTGGCATCTAGTGGATAAAGGCCACATATGCTGCTGAATATCCTACAATGGACAGGGCAGCTCACACAACAAAGAACTATCCCTCCCCAAATGTGAGTAGACTGAAATGGAGAAGACCTCGCTCTGGACCAAAAGGGTTAATGACTTCCCAAGGTCACATATCTGCTAGAATCTTAATTTAGAAACGGGTCTTGGCACCTGGGTGGTTTAGTCAACAGCTAAGCATCCAACTTCTATTCAGGTCATGGTCCCGTGGATCATGAGTTCAAGCCCTGCATTGGACTCTATGCTGACAGTTCAGAGCCTGGAGCCTGCTTCAGATTCTGTGTCTCCCTCTCTCTGTGCCCCTCCCCTGCTTGTTCGTTCTCTCTCTCTCTCTCAAAAATAAAACATTAAAAAAATTTTTAATTTAGAAGTGAGTGTGAATTGTGTACAAGGAAGCGTCTGAGTTCAAGATCCCTTAACAAGTACAATTCATGTAATTTTTTGGAAAATTAGTAGTCAGTACTGCTTATTTTTCTTTTTTTATGTGTAGGGTCTGTGAAACGGGATCTGACAACCAACCTCTTAGTGATGATCGACAAACAAATTGTGAATATTTTGTTGACAGCCTTTTTGAGGAAGCTGAGAAGGTTGGTGCCAAATGTGTGTCTCCCACTGAACAGAAGAAACAGGTAAATGTCCATAATTTTTTCTCTTCCAGTGTTTCTCAAAATAGGGACCATATTTTGGGTCCATGAGGTCAAAAGTGTTTTCATAATAATAGTAAGTTATTATTACCTTTTCCACTGTGTTAACATTGCGCTAATACCACAAAAGCAATGTGGGTTAAACTGCTGGTGCCTTTGGAGGAATCAAGGTAGTAGCACCAAACTGTACTAGTCATTACCATATTTTCTCCCTGCTCTTGGTCTGGGGCATGCTAGTTTCAATGAAGAATGCCCTTGATGAAGCCAGGCTTGGGATAGCTTTATAAAAAACAGTGTGAGAGAAGAGAGCATTGGAAATAGATGGCTTAAAACCTTGTAAGCCTAGGGGTGCCTGGGTACCTCAGTCATTGAGCATCCTTTGGTGTTCAAGATGACTCTTGATTTTAGCTCAGTGCATGGTCCCAGGATGCTGGAATCTAGCCCCACGTTGGGCTCCAAGCTGAACATGGAGCCTACTTAAGGTTCTCTCTCTCTCTCTCTCTCTCTCTCTCTCTCTCCCCCTCTGTCTCCATCCCTCTCCCTCTCTCTCCCCACTTCCTCCCTCTCCCTCTTTCCCTCCCCTCCTCTCTCCCTCCACCTCCCTCCCTCCCTCCCTCTCTCCCTCCCTCTCTCTCTCCCTCTGTTCTTCTCCCTTATTCACTTGTTGGAGCATGCGCACTCTGTAATTAAGAGAAAAAAAAAAGCCTTCAAGCCTAAGTCTATGTTTCCCTTTATTCTGCCTTCACACTTGATTGATACAATGCCGTTCTGGTATCTAAGCTTTTGTGTGTGGCACGTTTTTTACTTCCTGAAAGCTTTAAAATCTTTTTTTTTTTTTTTAATGTTTATTTTTTGAGAGACACAGACCGAGTGTGAGCAGGGGAGGGGCAGAGGGAGACAGAAACACAGAATCCCAAGCAGGCACGGAGCCTGATGCAGGGATAGAACCCATAAACTGTGAGATCAAGACCTGAGCTGAAGTTGGATGCTTAACTGACTGACCCACCCAGGAGCCCCTCCCTGAAAGCTTTTAGAATATTTAATTCTATGTTCTCATGGGCCTTGATGTGGGTCCTTTTTCATTCATTCAATGTAGAAGCTCTTGTTTTACTATTCCAGGACATTTTCTGTTCTTTTCTCTCTTCTTTTTTTCTTTCCCCTCCCCTCCCCTCCCCTCTTTTACTTATTTTGAGAGAGTGGGAGCCGGGAAGGGCAGAGAGAGAGAATCCCAAGCAGGCTCCACACTGCCAGTGCAAAAAACAAAGCCTTATGTGTGGCTCAAACTCACAAACCATGATCATGACCTGAGCCAAAATCGAGTTGGCTGCTTAACCAACTGAGCCACCCAGGCACTTAATTTTTATATAATTTCTCCTATTTTCTACCTCTTTGTTGTTTTGTTCTATTTTATTTTAGTATTTTTTAAAGATATTATTATTATTAATATTCATTTTTTTTTAGAGTTAGAGAAATAGAATATGAGTGGTAGAGGAGCAGAAGGAAAGGGAGACACAGAATCTGAAGCAGGCTCCAGGCTCTGAGCTGTCAGCACAGAGCCCCACTCGGGGCTAGAATCCATGAACTGTGAAATCTTGACCTGGACTGAAGTTGGATGCTTAACTGACTGAGCCACCCAAGTGCCCCTATTTTTTTATTTTTAAGTTATCTCCATACGCAATGTGGGGCTCAAACTTAGAACTCCAAGATCAAGAATCACGTGCTCCACAGTCTGAGCCAGCCAAGCACCCCTGTTTTGCTCTATTTTATTTTGTTTTGTTTTATTTTATTTTTTTAATGTTTTTTTTTTTAATTTTTTTTTTTAACGTTTATTTATTTTTGAGACAGAGAGAGACAGAGCATGAACGGGAGGGGCAGAGAGAGAGGGAGACACAGAATCTGAAACAGGCTCCAGGCTCTGAGCTGTCAGCACAGAGCCCGACGCGGGGCTCAAACTCACGGACCGTGAGATCATGACCTGAGCCGAAGTTGGACGCTTAACCGACCGAGCCACCCAGGCGCCCATTTAATGTTTATTTTTAAGAGCGAGCATGCTGAGGTGCCTGGGTGGCTCAGTTGGTTAAGCGTCCGACTTCGGCTGGGGTTGTGATCTCCTGGTTCGTGAGTTCAAGCCCCTCGTCGGGCTCTGTGCTGACAGCTGAGAGCCTGGAGCCTGCTTCAGATTCTGTTTCTCCCTCTCACTCTGCCCCTCCCCCACGCATGCTTTGTCTGTCTCTCAAAAATGAATAAATGTTAAAAAAAAATTTTTTTTTTAATATTAAAAAAGGAGAGCACGCAAGAGAGAGGAAGGGAAGGAGCAGAAAGAGAGGGAGACGGAAGATCTAAAGCCTGCTCTGCCCTGACAGCAAACATCCTGATGTGGGGCTTCAACTCACAAACTGAGATCATGACCTGAGCCAGCATTGGATGCTTAACCAACTCAGCCACCCAGGCATCCCTTGTTCTGTTTCTGTATATGCATTTTTAATTTTAATTTTAATTTTTATTTTATTTTTTATTTTTATTTATTTTAAATGTGGCCTTTATTTATTTATTTATTTTTTAAACGTTTATTTTTTTGGGGACAGAGAGAGACAGAGCATGAACGGGGGAGGGGCAGAGAGAGAGGGAGACACAGAATCGGAAACAGGCTCCAGGCTCTGAGCCATTAGCCCAGAGCCTGACGCGGGGCTCGAACTCACGGACCGCGAGATGGTGACCTGGCTGAAGTCGGACGCTTAACCGACTGCGCCACCCAGGCGCCCCAAATGTGGCCTTTATTTTTGTTAAAAAAAAATTTTTTTTTAACATTTATGTATTTTTGAGACAGAGACAGAGCATGAATGGGGGAGAGTCAGAGAGAGAGGGAGACACAGAATCCGAAACAGGCTCCAGGCTCTGAGCGGTCAGCACAGAGCCCGATGCGGGGTTGAACTCACGGACTGCGAGATCATGATCTGAGCTGAAGTCGGTCGCTTAACCAACTGAGCCACCCAGGCGCCCCTATTTTTATTTTTTTAAGTTTATTTTGAGAAAGTTTGAGTCGGAGAGGGGCAGAGAGACAGGGAAAGAGAGAGAGAATCCCAAGCAGGGTCTGCACTGGCAGTGCAGAGCCCAACTTGGGGCTCAAACTCTCAAACCATGAGAGCATGACCTGAGCTGAAGTCAGATGCTTAACCAACTAAGCCATCCAGACACCCCTGTATATACATTTTTTAAAGTGAACTTTATGCCCAACTGGGGCTCGAACTCACAACCAGCGAGGTCAGGAGTCTCATGTTATACCGACTGAGCCAGCCACGGATCCCTATATACATTACTTTTGATATTTTACACTTGAAGTTTGCTCTTAAGAGTGATACATTAAAAAGGCACCTTGGTGGCTAAGTGGGTTAAACGTCCAACTTCAGCTCAGGTCATGATATTGAAGTTCGTGGGTTTGAGGCCCATGTTGGGCTCTGTGCTGACAGCTCAGAGCCTGGAGCCTTCTTCAGATTCTGTGTCTCCCTCCCTCTCTGCCCCTCCCCTGCTCACATTGTGTCTCGCTGTCTGTCTCTCAAAAATATATGTTAAAAAAAAATTTTGCAGAAGGTGATCAGGATGTACAAACTTCCAAGTGTAAGATAATTACTGGAGTTATAATGCACAATGGATGACTGCTCTGATACATAGGAAAATTAGAGTAAATCTTCTGAGTTGTCATCACAAGGAGAAAATTATTTTTTTCTCTTTGTTTTTTTTAAATTTTTTAAAATGTTTATGTATTTTTTGAGAGAGAGAGAGACAGAACACAAGCAGGGGAGGGGCAGAGAGAGAGGGAGACACAGATCTGAAGCAGGCTCCAGGCTCTGAGCTGTCAGCACAGATCCGGACCTGGGGCTGGAACTCAGGAACCAAGAGCCGAAGTTGGATGCTCAACCAGCTGAGCCACCCAGGCACCCCTTCTTTTCTTTTTATTGTATCATTATGTGTATTATGAGTGTTAGCTGAACCTATTGTGGTAATTATTTTACAATACACGTAAATCAGAGCATAATGTTCTATGCATTAAACTTACATAGTGATGTGTATTAGTTTCTCAGTAAAACTGGAAAAAAAATTGTAGTTTGGTAATGGATGTTGACCAAAATGTGATAATCATCTCGCAGTATGTGCATATATAAGGTCATTTTGTTGTACACTAAAAATAAGTACAATGTTATATGTCAATTTTACCAATTTTAAAAAGGGAATGATACATAAAATACATACAATAGAAAAAAATTCAGAATTTTAATCTAGTACATTTTATTAACGTAATACATTTTTTTCTTACTGTTTTGCAGGTAGATGTTAGTATAAAATTATGGAAAAATGGATTCACGGTCAATGACGATTTCCGAAGTTACTCTGATGGTGCAAGTCAGCAGTTTCTAAACTCCATCAAAAAGGGGTAAGTACTCTTTGTAAACTCAAGGATATTTTAAACGTTTCATTTGGCAGAATCCACATTATTACATATAGCTATGGTTGGCACGAATCCCTGAAGCAATGTAAAAAATACAGATAAATCTCATTATATAAATATTAAAAACATATTTACCAGCGACACTTATATGCAGTCAAAAGAGAACTGCCAGACTGGAGTACTTGTTTCATGTATGTCATGCAGATGGAATATATATACAATTCCTATGAATCACTAAGAAAAAAATGGAAAGAATATTTTATGTATTTGTACCGTTTGATCTGCTTTATAACAGTATGCATTTGATAAAAGTGAATGATATACATCTATATGTTAACATGAGAAGATTTCCGTGGTATCTTTTATTTTTAAAAAGTTTGCAGGGACGCCTGGGTAGCTCAGTCAGTTGAGCGTCTGACTCTTGATTTTGGCTCATGTCTTCATCTCACACTTCGTGAGAGATCCAGCCCCACGTCAGGCTCTGTGTTGACAGCATGAAGTCTGCTTGAGATTCTCTTTCTCTCTCTCTCACTGCCTCTCCCCTGCTGGTGCTCGGTCTCTCTCAAAACAGATAAACTTAAAAAAAAAAAAAAAAGTTTGCAGAGAATACTGATAATTTGTATACATCAATACCATCTGCAGAAAAAATAAAACAATTACATGGAGTTTTATTATATGTATAGAGAAAATCTAGGAGATAAAACACCAGAGTTTTGTGGGGTTTTAAAATTTTTTTTTAATGTTTATTTTCTAGAGACAGAGACAGAATATGAGTGGGGGAGGGGCAGAGAGAGAGGGAGACACAGAATCTGAAGCAGGCTACAGGCTCTGAGCTCTCAGCACAGACCCAGACACGGGGCTTGAACTCACGAACTGCGAGATCATGACCTGAGCTGAAGTCAGACAGTTAACTGACTGAGCCACCCAGGTGCCCCAATGTGTGTTGTTTATGTTTTTGTTTTAATGTAAGCTCTAGGCCCAACATGGGGCTTGAACTCACAATCCCAACCAAGATGAAGAATCACATGCTCAGGGCGCCTGACTGGTTCAGTTGGTGGAACATGTGATTCTTGATCTCAGGTTCCTGAGCCCTAGGGGTTGTGCGTTTGAGCCCTACATTGGGTGTAGAGATTACTTTAAAAAAAAAAAAAGTGAAAGAATTGCATAGTCTACCAACTGAGCCAGCCGGGTGCCCCAGTTTTTTTTATTAAAGTGAGAGTAGGTTTATAAGGAATGTCTCTTTCTTTTTAGTTATTTATTTATTGATTTTGAGAGAGAGTGAATGTATGGGGTATGGGGGATGGGCATTGAGAGAGGATCCCAAGAAGGCTCCACCCATCAGTGCAAAGCCTGACTCAGGGCTTGATCTCAGGAACCATGAAATCATTAGCTGAGCTGAGAATAAGAGTTAGTCACTTAACCAACTGAGCCACCCAAGTACCCTAGGATTGTCACTTTCCAAGTTGACTTATGTTTACATTTTTTACATCTTTTTTTTTTTTAGAACAAACATGTATTGCTTATTTTTAAATAAAAATTTTTTGAAGTATAACATATACAGAAAAGTACAAAAATCCTAAGTATAAAATGAATTTGTATTATTTCAGTTATCAAGAAAAAATTATTTTATAAGTATGTTAAAACTTGTAATTTGGTTAAAATTTTCCCATGGAAGTTCATTGCTCATATATCTGTGTATTCCATAACATTGTAAACTTTCAAGTGTTCATTAGAAAAGACTGCTTTAATTTTTTTTTTTTTTAACGTTTATTTATTTTTGAGACAGAGAGCATGAATGGGGGAGGGTCAGAGAGAGAGGGAGACACAGCATCTGAAACAGGCTCCAGGCTCTGAGCGGTCAGCACAGACCCCGACGCAGGGCTCGAAGTCACGGACTGCGAGATCATGACCTGAGCCAAAGTCAGACGCTCAACCGACTGAGCCACCCAGGCGCCCCAAGACTGCTTTTAAAAGATCGTAAGATTCAAAAAAGTTTACCTTGTTCAGAAGAGAAGCATCTGTGGTATATGAGACAGAGCCTCTGATGGAGTCCACGTCCTAACTGTGTTACTTTATCTTTCTGTTAGGAGTATGAAATGTGAAAATGCTTTTTTAAATTCTGCATGTTTTGTATTTTATTTCATCATGTGTAGAGTAAATCTATATATTTTTAAATTTTTTTTATATTTCTATTTAAAAGTGGAAATGAGAGCCTGATTTTTCTAGCACATTTTTAGTTTTATTCAGACACCTATAAAGAGATCAAATTGTTTAAATTTAGCAGAATATAGTCATCAAATATTTCATGACTTTAGTACTATTCTAGGTACTGCTGAGTAACTCAAGCTGTTCATGAATTTGTAGTCTTAAAAATTAACTCTGTATTTGGGGCACCTGGGTGTCTCAGTCAGTTAAGCATCTGACTTCAGTTCAGGTCATGGTCTCCACAGTTTGTGCGTTCGAGCCCAGCATTGGGCTCTGTGCTGACGGCTCAGAGCCTGGAGCCTGCTTCAGATTCTGTGTTTCCTCTCTCGTTGCCCCTCCCCAACTCATGTGTGTGGGCTCTCTCAAAAATAAATGAACAAACATGAAAAGAAATTACTCTGTATTCTTATTTCTTGGTATTCATCTTATTTGACTGTATTTTAAATACATCCAGTTTGGGAGCAAATAGCTGGCTCAGTCAGAACATCTGACTCTTGATTGGGTTGTGGGTTTGAGCCCCACATTGGGTGGAGAGATTACTTAAAAATAAAGTTTTAAGAATATATTTAGTTTTTTATTGTATTATATATGCCTCTTATTTCTATATATTTTTCAGTTCTGTTTGCATACAGAATATGTTTTTCAGAGAAAGAAAAAACATATTGGGAGCTTTATCACTTTGTTTCTTTTCCTTCCTAGGGAATTACCTTTGGAATTACAGGGAATTTTTGATAAAGAGGAGGTGGATGTTAAAGTTGAAGACAAAAAAAATGAAGTATGTGTGTCAACGAAGCCGGTGTTCCAGCCCTTTTCAGGACAGGGTCATAGACTGGGAAGGTAAATAGGCTCATTAGCTGTGTTTTCCATAAACAGAGGCTTGACTAATACTCAACTTGTCATTATTTTACAATATAGACCATATATAAAGAGCTTATCATTTCTCTCATTGGAAGTGAGATTATTCTTAACTTTCATGAGGACTCCTAGGTCCTATTTACTTTAGTGTAAATTAACACATGCTGGTAGTACACTAAAAAAATCGTGGAGGCTTTTTTGATTTTACCAAATTAAAAGGACGTGGATTATTTAGGACATTAGGCAAAATTGGATGTATATATAATTTTTCTCCCTTGCACCCACTCCTTGATCATTGCCATTAATGTTACAGAGTACGTATGTTAAGTTTTGAATATAGGGTTCAATTTTATACTTATCAGTGCCTTCAACGTTGTGTTCTGTGATAAGTATCTGAATTGTGAGGTAATAAAACTGAAAAATGCATGATAAAGTTAGTATCCATATCAAAGCCTTTAGTGTCACATTTTGCAGTCTTCATCATATCTGTCTTATGACAATTACAAAGAGGTTACATATGTGATCGCTTGTATTTTTATGCATTCTCATATATTATCAAGGTTGGTAAAGTTATCTACATATTCATCCACACATATAAAAATATTCAGATGTCGAGGCACCTGGGTGGCTCGGTTAAGTGTCCAACTTCAGCTCAGGTCATGATCTCATGGTTTGTGAGTTTGAGCCCCACATTAGGCTCTGTGCTGACGGCATGGAGCCTGCTTTGAGTTCTGTGTCTCCCTGTCTCTGTCTGCACACATTCCTCCCCACCCCCACTCATGCACTGTCTCTCTGTCTCAAAAATGAGTAAACATTAAAAAAAAATTCAGATGTAACTTTCAGAATAATCAGGAAATACTTTGCTTCCTTTTTTTCCCCCTTTATAACCCAAAGATTAATCTCTTGAAAACTTCTTATTTTTTACAGAAAATTTTTTTAAAGTTTTATTTATTTTTGGGAGAGAGAGAGAGAGAGAGACAACGCAATTAGGGGAGGGGCAGAGAGAGAGGGAGTCACAGAATCTGAAGACAGGCTCCAGGCTCTGAGCTGTCAGCACAGAGCCGGTCATGGGGCTCCATCTCAGGAACTGTGAGATCACGACCTGAGCTGAAGTCGAACACTAACTGACTGAGCCACCCAGGTGCCCCATTTCTTACAGAAATGGGGAGTAGTAGGTAAAGGTAAAGTCCGTGGATCTAATAACCCTGTAAAATTATTCTGTAAGGTGCTATTTAAATAATTACAATATATTTACAATATTTTATCATATATTTACATAGCATTCTACAGTCTTACAAATTACTCAGATATGCCTAATTTCATTAGGTTGCTACATTCATCTCATCATATATGATGGACATAAATAATATTATTATTGAGGAAATAGCATTGACTTACTAAAATCTTGCTAAAGTATACTTAATGTAAAATTTTTGTAGTAATTATTTAATGATAAGGTTTTGCTTAATGAACAACATGCATCTGATTTTGTTGTCTGGATTTTCTTAGTGCCACACCAAAAATTGTTTCTAAGGCAAAGAGTATTGAAGTCGAGAATAAAAATTTGTCTGTTGTTCAACTAAACAACCTGGAACCCATCACTAATGTACAGATCTGGTTAGCCAATGGAAAACGGATTGTCCAGAAATTTAACATTTCTCATAGGTGAGTCTTCCATTTCATTATTTGTCTTAATTTTTTTCTTTTTAAATTTCTTTTCAGTTCAGTAGGCAGAGTTTAAGAACTAAGCAAGGATCTTAGTTCTCTAAACATAATATATCATGAAAATAAAAATTTTTGGAGATGAAGTATTTTCAGTTTGTCGTATGGATTATCATTTGGTTAGTTTTCCTATATATCTAAATATGTAATTTTATTAATTTATTTTTAATTTACTTTTGTAACCATTGTTTTTAAGTGAAAGTATCTTTTTTTTTTAATTTTTTTTAGCGTTTTATTTTATTTTTGAGACAGAGAGAGACAGAGCATGAACGGGGGAGGGGCAGAGAGAGAGGGAGACACAGAATGTGAAACAGGCTCCAGGCTCTGAGCCATTAGCCCAGAGCCTGACGCGGGGCTCGAACTCATGGACCGCGAGATCGTGACCTGAGTTGAAGTCAGACACTTAACCGACTGAGCCACCCAGGCACCCCTGAAAGTATCTTTTTTTTAATGTTTGCTTATTTTTGAGAGAGAAAGAGCGAGGTGAGCCAGGGAGGGGCAGAGAGCGAGGGGGACAGAGGATCTGAAGCAGGCTCTGCACTGGCAGCAGAGAACCCAATGTGGGGCTTGAACTCAACAATGGGATCGTGACCTGAGCCAAAGTTGGACACTTAAGTGACTGAGCTACCCAGGTGCCCTGTAACCATTTTTGTTTAATGTTTATTTATTTATTTAGAGAGAGAGCATGCACACGTGTGCACAAGCGAGGGAAGGGCAGACAGGGAGGGAGAGAGAGAATATGAAGCAGGTCTTGCATTGTCAGTGCAGTCTGTCACAGGGCTCATCTCACAAACCGTGAGATTGTGATGCGAGCTGAGATCAAGAGTCAGATGCTTACCCTACTGAGCCACCCAGGCGCCCCTAGATATATAATTTTAGAAGAATTGTTTTTAATATATTTTAAAATCAGTCGTTAGCATTATATGCATATTTTCTGTTGAAAAATATACAGAAAAATATTGAAAGAAATTGAAGTCATTTGAAATTCCATCACCCGGAGATAATCACTATTGTCAGTTTCATGGGTTTTTCCAGTCTTTTATCTCTTTTTTTTTTTTTTTAAATTTTTTTTTTTTCAACGTTTATTTTATTTTTGGGACAGAGAGAGACAGAGCATGAACGGGGGAGGGGCAGAGAGAGAGGGAGACACAGAATCGGAAACAGGCTCCAGGCTCTGAGCCATCAGCCCAGACCCTGACGCGGGGCTCGAACTCCCGGAACGTGAGATCGTGACCTGGCTGAAGTCGGACGCTTAACCGACTGCGCCACCAGGCGCCCCTCCAGTCTTTTATCTCTTAAAATTTTTAATATTTTAAATTTATTTTTATTTATTTTTAATTTTTTTTAACGTTTATTCATTTTTGAGACAGAGAGAGACAGAGCGGGAATGGGGGAAGGTCAGAGAGAGAGGGAGACACAGAATCTGAAACAGGCTCCAGGCTCTGGGCTGTCAGCACAGAGCCCAACACGGGGCTTGAACTCACGGACCGCATGATCATGACCTGAGCCGAAGTCGGACACCCAACCGACTGAGCCACCCAGGCACCCCTATTTAATTTTTTAAGTAAACTCTACCCCCATCATGGAGCTTGAACTCATGATCCTGAGATTACAAGTTTCGTGCTCTTCCAAGTGAGCCAGCCAGGCACCCCAAAAATTTTTGTTCATTTTAATTAGAAGTAGGAACATACTGTGCATAGGTTTCCTTCTTTATTTAAAAACATTAAAACATTTTGGAGAGAAATGTTTTACATAAAAGTTATATATGTATAGTTAAATTAATAATAAGATAAACACATATACTGCCTCACTCAAAACAAACACCAATGTATCTGTGTGCCTTTCTTTGGTCATATTTCTTTCCTTTTGTGCAGGAGATACTCTATTCTGAATTTGTGTTATTCTTCTGCTTTTTTTTTTTAAGTCCTTTATTTTGAGAGAGAGACAGCATGGGTAGGGGAGAGACAGGGAGGGAGAGAGATAATCCAAGCAGGCTCTGCACTGTTAGCACAGAGCCCAGGGAGGGACTCGAACTCCTGAAACTGAGATCATGACCTCAGCTGAAACCAAGAGTCGGACGCTTAACAGCTGAGCCACCCAGGCGCATCCTTCATCTGGTTTTATTCATAGGTTTGCCAAGTACATACGTATCTTTTAAAAATATTGAGTTGTTTTGCTCATTGTCAATTAATTATCTTAAGTTTTACAACAATCATAAACATACAGAAAAATTTTAAGAACACTATAAAGAACTTTTTTTTCCTAGCCATTCAAGAGTAAGTTGCCAAGCTGATGACCCATCACCCAAAATACTCTGGTATTTCCTACAAACATGGGCATTATCCCATATAACCACAATTCAACCATCTGGAAATGTAACACTGATACACTTCTTCCAGCTAATGTTTGGCCCTATTCAAAGTTTGCCATTTAATCCGATATTATCCATTTTATCCAAAGACTATTCAGAATCACACATGTCCCAGTTTCTGGGTTTTTTTTGTTGTTGTTGTGTTTTTTGTTTCTTCCAAGATTTTATTTAAATCCTAGTTAGTTGACATATAGTGTAGTATTGGTTTCAGAATCAGAATTTGGTGATTAATAATTTACATATAACAACACGCAGTGCTCATCATAACAAGTGCCCTCCTGAATGTTCATCACCCATCTAGCCAGTCCCCCACCCACCTCCTTCCATTAACACTGTTTGTTCTCTATCATTAAGAATCTCTTATGGTTTGCTTCCCTGCCTCCCATATATTCTTTTTTTCCCCCTTCCCATATGTTCGTCTATTTTGTTTCCTAAATTCCACATGAGTGAAATTATGATATTTGTTTTTTTTTCACTGACTTATTTCACTTAGCATAATACAGTGTGTAGTTCCATCCATGTTGTTGCACATGGCAAGATTTCATCCTTTTTGATGGCTGAGTAATATTCCATTGTGTGTATATGTGCATCTGTGTACACACACGCATGCATATACACGCGTGTCCTTTATCCATTCATCAGTTGATGGACCCCTGGGCTCTTTCCATGGTTTGGCTATTGTTGCTAATGGTGCTGTAAACATCAGGGTATATGTGCCCCTTCAAATCAGTAGTTTTGTATCCTTTGAGTAAATAGCTAGTAGTGCAATTGCTAGGGCTAGGGTAGTTCTGTTTCTCACTTTCTGAGGAACCTCCATACTGTTCTCCAGAGTGGCTGCAGCAGTTTGCATTCCCACCAACAATGCAAGAGGGTTCCCCTTTGCCCACGTCCTCACCAACATCTGTTGTTTTCCTATGTTGTTAATGTTAGCCATTCTGACGGGTGTGAGGTTGTATCTCATTGTGGTTTTGATTTGTATTTCCCTGGTGATGTGTGATGTTGAACATCTTTTAATGTGTCTGTTAGCCATCTGGATGTCTTTGGAAAAATGTCTATTCATGTCTTTTGCCCATTTCTTCACTGGATTATTTGTTTTTTGGGTGTTGAGTTTGATAAGTTCTTAATAGACTTTAGATACTAACCCTTTTTCAGATATGTCATTTGCATATATCTTTTCCATTCCATAGGCTGCCCTTTAGTTTTGTTGATTGTTTCCTTTTCTCTGCAGAACTTTTTATTTTGATGAAGTGCTAATAGTTCATTTTTGGTTTTGTTTCCCCTGTCTCCATCAGTGTGTCAGGTAAGAAGTTGCTATGGCTGAAGTCAGAGAGGTTGCTGCCTGTATTTTCCTCTAGGATTTTGATGGTTTCCTGTCTCACATTTAGGTCTTTCATTCATTTGGAATTTAGTTTTGTGTATGGTGTAGGAAAGTGGTCTAGTGTCATTCTTCTGTATGTTGCTGTCCAGTTTTCCCAACACCATTTGTTGAAGAAACCTTTTTCTCATTACATATTCTTTCCTGCTTTGTTGAAGATGAATTGACCACATGGTTGTGGGCCCATTTCTGGGTTTTCTGTTTTGTTCCATTGATCTATGTCTGTTTTTGTGCCAGTACCATACTGTCTTGATGACTACAGCTTTGTAATATAGCTTGAAGTCCAGAATTGTGATGCCTCCAGCTTTGCTTTTCTTTGTCAGGATTGCTTTGACTATTTACGGTTTCTTGTGATTCCATACAAATTTTAGGATTGTTTGTTCTAGCTCTGTGAGAAATGCTGGTGATATTTTGATAGGGATTGCATTAAATGTGTAGATTGCTTTGGGTAGTGCAGACATTTTAATCATGTTTGTTTTTCCAATCCATGAGCATGGAATTTTTTTCCTATTTCTTTGTGTTCTTTTCAATTTCTTTCATAAGTGTTCTGTAGTTTTCAGATCTTTTAACCTTTTTTATTAGGTTTATTCTTAGGTATCTTACTGGTTTTGGTGCAGGTCTAAATGGGATCGATTCTTTAATTTCTTTTTCTGCTGCTTCATTATCGGTGTATAGAAATGCAACAAATTTCTGTATGTTGATTTTATATCTTGCAGCTTTGCATAATTCATGTATTTAGTTTTAGTAATTTTTTGGTGGAGTCTTTTGGGTTTTCCAGATAGAGTATCATGTCATCTTCAATAGTGAAAGTTTGACTTCTTCCTGCCAATTTGGATGCCTTTTATTTCTTTTTGTTTTCTGATTGCTGGGGCTGAGACGTCTAGTACTATGTTAACTCGTAGTGATGAGAGTGGTCATTCCTGTCCTGTTCCTGACCGAAGAGGAAAAGCTCTCCATTTTTCCCCACTGAGGCTGATACTAGCTATGGGAATTTCATATATGGCTTTTATTATGTTGAGTTTGAAATAATAGTTCCTCTTTCTTTGATTTTTATAACCTTGGTATGTTTCTTTTAATTACGGGCCAATTTTGTATTTGATTGTTTCTCATAATTATATTTAGTTCTCTAATTTTGGCAGGAATATCACAAAAGTGATGCTTTTGTATCTCATTGCGTTCTGTCAGGTGGCATAATTTACATTTTGTCCCACTATGATGTTAAATTTGTTCCCTTTTTTTTATTAAATTTTTTTAACATTTATTTATTTTTGAGAGACAGAGTGTGAGTGGGGGAGGGGTAGAGAGAGAGGGAGACACAGAATCCAAACAGGCTCCAGGCTCTGAGCTGTCAGCACAGAGCCCAATGTGGGGTTCGAACTCATGAACCGTGAGATCATGACCTGAGCCGAAGTGGGACGCTTAACCGAGTGAGCCACCCAGGTGCCCCATGTTTGTTCACTTGATTAAAGGGATATCTGACAGTCTCCTTTAATATAAAGTTATTTTTTCTCTTTGTAGTTAATACATATTTTCTGGGGAAGAGGTTTGAAATTGCATAATTACATGTTTTTCCTATGACATCAGATTTATTCGTTTATTTATACCTACATCTTCTCATGTTTCCTATTTTATTTGAAGGATTGTATGCTCTCACCAGCAAAATTTATTTTAATGCTCATATATTCCCAGATATAGTCAGTGGGACTGCCTTTATCTTACTGACATGTTCCCATCATTCTTTATTTCTTTGTTTTCTGGCACAGAAGTTTTTTCAGGTTTTAGTCTTTTTCTCAGAAGCCCTGGTTCTTTTTCAGTGGACAGTGGCTACCCACCGTTCTCAGGCCCTCTGAGTGGAGAGAGTGATGGGTGTACACACACATGTACATATATATCTGTATTTTCTGTATCTTTGCAGAACAAAAAGCATGAGTTCACATAGATACTGCCAAACTCAATCTACCACCATGGAGTTTATTCCAGTTTTTTCCTTTCTGTGCTTATAACTGATTTCTCCCATACTGAATAGCCTGGCTTCAATTATTCTTAA
This sequence comes from Prionailurus bengalensis, assembly GCF_016509475.1. Lineage (NCBI taxonomy): Eukaryota > Metazoa > Chordata > Mammalia > Carnivora > Felidae > Prionailurus > Prionailurus bengalensis. Next base: position 121,652,219 of record NC_057354.1, on the reverse strand, counting down.
TATATTTGTTTATTGATTAGTTCTCCTGTGTGGAGCCAATGTCTTTGTTCCCCATTGCCACCTCCCCCTCATGGAAGACTTCTTCACCCTGCCTGGGCTTTACCATATCCTTCTTGAGTTCCCTCCTCTTCCTGCTGGGTCTCTGACACATCACCCCAGACCACTTCAACACCCTGTGCCGCTGGCCTCTTTACCCTCTTGGTGACATTCAGTGCAGCCTCTTCTCCCCGGTGCTTGTACACTCTCTTCACCCCTCTCTGGTTCTGACGCTGCAGTTGGCTGCTCCTCTGTGAGAAGGCTCTTTCCGTTTTGCTTGACACAGTCCACCTTGTGCCACTTCTTCTGCCCCTCAGTTTGGACATATTCCTCACCCCAGTGGGCTGCTGGCAGTCTGTACTGGACAAGTCTTCTGTGTGGGACACACCCCTCACCCGCGTAAGCTCTGACCACCCCTGCTTCATCTCCGCCTGCATGGACACCCTTCTTGTGTTCATTGGGCTCTGGCACCATGCAGGTTGTTAGCTTTCCTGTGCAGAGACCTTCTTCACCCTGCTTAGACTCTGAGTCCCTGTCCTGGGCCACCACAACTCCCTATTGTTTCTGGTTCCCATGTTCTGCCATACTATTGGCTTTTGGACCAAGTTGTTTAGTAAGGAAAAAGAAAAAGAAAGGCAGCTTTGCTTTTTTTTTTTTTTAACATGATATGAATGTTATTTTTTTTAATGTTTTTATTTGTTTTTGAGACAGCATGAGCAGGGGAGGGGCAGAAAGAGAGGGATACACAGAATCCAAAGCAGGCTCCAGGCTCCGAACTGTCAGCACAGAGCCTGACGTGGGGCTCAAAATCATGGAGTGTGAGATCATGACCTGATCTGAGGTCGGACACTTAACCTACTGAGCCACCCAGGCACCCCCATGATATGAATGTTATTATATGTGTTGTACAACTTTTGTTTTTGAGACTCATCTATGTTGATGTATGTAACTGTACCTCATCTATTTTCATTTCTATAGTATAATCCATTATATGAAATCAATGATCCATTCTATTTTTATTGGTAATGGTCCACATTTACATTTGCTTATATGGATATATCAATCAGCATTGCTCAGTAAACATATAGGAAAATCTCCTGGCCTGTTATGGTAAGTATTTATGTGTTGGCTGGTATGGCTTTTCTGGTCTCCGCTGAGCTCATTCACGTTTGCAGGTCATCTGAGGGAGCGCTAATTTAGGTTACATCTCTGTGAGTCTGGGTCTGCTCCTTGTGTCTCTTCTCCTTGAATCAGCAGCCTGCTTGTCCATGTTCTCATAACAAGGGCAGAGGCACAAGGCTTGTCCCACTAAGCAAAGTTTTACTTGTGTCACTCTTCTAACATCCGTTGGAGCAAGTCACGTGGCCACGTCCCAGATATTACACTGTGGAAGAGACTTCTTTCCTGGCCCGATTGCTGTGGCATCCTGTGTAAATCACATGATCTGTTCTGGACTCTCCATTCTATTTGAGTGGTCCACCTATCTTTTGCCAGCTACGCTTTCTCTTAATTACTATAACTTTTCAATAAATTAAATTACTGCTTTATTTTTCTGCTTATTTTGTCAGTTACTTACAGATCTGTGCTAAAATCTACAACTATTATTGTGGATTTGTCTACTTCTCCTTTATTCCTGTCAACATTTTACTTCATGTATGCTAAAGCTATGTAGTTAGGTCTGTGCAGAGGTAAAAATTTTTTTTCTGATTAATTGACCTTTTTAGCAGTAAAGAAACATCTCTTTTAATCCCTAATAATTTTGTGTTGAAGTTTACTTTGCCTGATACTAATATAGTTACTTATACCGGCTTCCTTATGATTGGTGCTTGCTTACATGGTGTATCTTTCTCCTTCCTTTTAATTTCAACTTAACTATGTATGTGTCTGTATCTTTAAAGGTGTTTCTTGTAAATAGTTATTTGAGTATAGTTTTTATATCTAGGCTAACAATCCTTTCCAGTTCCTCTTTTTGTGCTTTTTTATATTGTTTTTAGCTACCACCTATTGAGTGTTTTCTGTATAGTAGGCTCTCTTCAAGGCATTTCACTTCTATTATTTCCAAATGGCAAACCACCCTACGCAGCTAGAATCAGAGAGCTGATGATAATAATAACAGAAGCATATGTTTAAATGGTGCCTTAGAATGTTCTTCTGTGACCCAAATTCCTTTAGAATGAATGGAAGACAAACTAAACAGGTAGAAAATGGAAGAGGGGATATGTTATTCCAGTCTAAATTTGTTTCTTTGTAGAGAAATAAAATATTTTAATTTCAACTTCTTTGTGTAGAAAAATACTCCAACATTTTCAGTAGCAAATAGTCACCTAGATTTTTTTCTCCTAAAGTACTGAAGCATTTAATAATCATTGACCAACAATATTTATTGTCTATTAATCAGACTTTGTTTTTATTTTTTTAATTTGCACATTTTTTTTAATTTTTTTAGGATGCATCCATAATTTTATTACAAAACCTTTCTTTTGGCAGTAGTTACCGTGAGCCAGATACTATGTGGCATAGCATCTCTAATGTAACAATTGCATTCCTGCTCCTGAACCACAACCGAAGTTACTTTTATCCATCACATACAAGTTACCTGCACTCATTAATGGTGCAAATGCAACACAGTGGCACATACTACCTTTAGGGAGGAGGTGATGCAAAGGCATTAGAGTAAATGTTGGTAAGACTACAAACATTCCTTCTTGGGACTCTCTGTTTCTTCTCCCTCCCTCCAAGTTACTTTGCTTTAAAAGAATCAGAATTACTAGCCTGAATAGCCACAGCACCCAAGTAGCATCACACGGCACATTTTCTACCACAGGCAAAGGGAACAATCACTTTAGTTATAAATTCCTGCATTACAGTCTCTTAAAATAAAAGCATTCCATCAAATTCTTCCAAATATTATTGTTGTACATTTGTTGGTAGGTGACTTTCTGTGGTGGTTTGCTTTGAAGGGATCTTCAGTATATTTCCAATATTCGTTTCTTATAGTGTCCTTTTCTTTTTCTTTAAAAAAAATTTTTTTTATGTTTATTCATTTTTGAGAGACACAGTGCGCGAGCAGAGGAGGGGCAGCGAGAGAGAGGGAGACACAGAATCAGGAGGAGCCTCCAGGCTCTGAACTGTCAGCACAGTCTGACAGGGGCTCGAACTCATGAACCTGAGATCATGATCTGAGCTGAAGTCAGATACTTTACCGACTGAGCCACCCAGGCTCCCCTAGCGTCCTTTTCTTTAGGATTTCACACGACTCTAATGCTTTATGAAGAATGTTCTTGGTGCTTAAGGAAAAAATTGTTTTTAAGCTTTAAAAAAAAAAAAAAAAAAAGTAAAATAACATCCTCCTTTGGGTGCCTGGCTGGTTCAGTTGGTGGAGTTTGCAACTCCAGATCTCAGGGTTGTGAGTTCATTGAGTGTAGAAAAAAAGAATTGTCACATTGGTTTTCTAGCATGTCTTCATAGACAGCCACAAAGAAGCCAATTAGGGGGAATTGTGACTTGGTCGTAAATGATTAAGTGATTTAACAGATTGAGATGTTTGGAAAGACCACAATCCTGTAAACTCCCTTTCTGATAGTTCTGTGCGCTTTCATTATGTGGTACTGGTTTGACCTTTTCCAGAGTGTACTGGACTTTTCTCTCCAATATAGCATGATCTTTGGGGCCAGTGGTGTTAGAAATTATGAAATATCTTGGTTGCAGACAGAGTTATTTCTCATATCCTCCTTAACAAGTTGGTCTAGGGGCACCTGGCTGGCCCAGTTGGTGGAGCATGCAGCTCTTAATCTAGGGGTTGTGAGTTCAAGCCCCACTTTGGGTATGGAGCCTACTTTAAAAAAAAAAAAAAGTTGGTCTGCATGTTGCAGCTTATTTTCCCAAAGTTTAAATTCCTGAATAACCCATTGTTGATGTTGCCAGGTATAATTCTTCGCATCCTGATTAAGAATATCAGCAATGGGGGGGGCGCCTGGATGGCTCAGTCGGTTAGGTGTTGGGACTCTTGATTTCAGCACCCCCCCGTCTCCCTCTTTCTCCCCCCCCCCTCTCTCCCTCTCTCTCTCTCTCTCCCTCTCTCTCCTTCCCTCTCTCTTCTTCCCTCTCTCTCCCTCTCTCTCCTTTCCTCTCATCCCCCTCAGCCCCTCTCCCCTGCTTGAGTTCTCTGGCTCTCTCTCTAAAATAAAAAAAGTTTAAAAACATTTAAAATGTAACTATAACACCCTCATCACACTAAAGATAAATCATAGTAATTCCTTACTATCCAGAGTCAACTTTTAAGATAGATAACCCAGGGGCGCTTGGGTGGCTCAGTCAGTTAAGTGTCCGACTTTGGCTTAGGTCATGATCTTGCAGTTTGTGAGTTCAAGCCCTGCATGGTGCTCTGTACTGGTGGCTCAGAGCCTGGAGCCTGCTTTGGATTCTGTGTCTCCCTCTCTCTGCCCTTCCTCCATGCGCTGTGTGTGTGTGTCTGTCAAGAGTAAATAAGCATTAAAAAAAAACAAAACCCAGATGATTAGTTCTATCATAATTTCACTGCTCTATGTATGAACATAGCTAAATATCATCAAGTTATTACCTTACATTAACTAATCCACGTTTTCATAAAATTATATTAATAGTCTGTGCTATTTTACAGGATAAGCCACATCAAAGACTTCATTGAAAAATACCAAGGATCTCAGAGAAGCCCTCCCTTTTCCCTGGCCACAGCTCTTCCTTCCCTCAGATTGCTAGATGAAACACTCACACTGGAAGAAGCAGACTTACAGAATGCTGTAATCATTCAGAGACTCCAAAAAACCGCTGAACCTTTTAGAGAACTTTCATAACATTGATTTTTGATACACTAAGTGGAAAGTTTGCAGAGAAATGATGGTTGTAAACGAACACTCAAACCAAAATGAGGGAAAGTAGATCTGATTTGCTGGACTTTGGGTTAGAGCGCTATTTAACTCCCTCCTGATGAGAAGATTTTAAATAAGTACAAGTTAGGAATGTAAACTATGACTGGAAACTGTATTCAATGCACTTTTTCCAAAAGGCTACTCAGAAAACACTTATTTTCAAATACCAGTTATTCAACAATAAGATATATTAAATCACTATATCCTATAGAATCTAAATACGATATAAATTAGCAAATGTATTCACACATCATTCATTCAGATGGTCCCAACCAGCAGTGATTTGTTTCAATGTCAGCTATCTCAGATTTTTTAAATAGCAATACATTAAGAAATTTGTACATGCAAATTCAAAGCACCAATGTAATTATTTTATACCTGGGATACAGTCAGAAGGCTAGAAAGGACTACTTTCACCACAACTATGCCTGAACCTCAAAGTGTTCTCAGTTTTTATTCTCTAATGGCAAGATATACTCCACTATTAATTTGGCACAGTATCTAAAATATATTTTTATTTAAGAATAAAATTGAGCAGTGTAGTATAATGTCAATACTAATCTGCCTACTCACATTTCTGTACTTTCAAGAAGTGTAATCTTTAAAAAATTTCTATCCAGGAATCCAACTTAATCCCTTATTTTATTTTCTTTTGAAAATTAGGGTTTTGTTTTTAGCTAACATTTTGAGTAAACCTTTCATTTGCTACCACTCATGTAGAATCTGTTCTAACGCCTGTGTTGGCACATTGCTAATATTTTTTAAATGCATCACATGAACTACGGTTTCCTATTCCATATATCAGAGTCAACCTGTGTATACGTTAAAGGATTATTTATTTATTTACGTTCTGATGCCACCAAGGGAAACATGTTTATTTTAAACTTCTAACTAAAACTGGTTAGACTTGAATATTTCATTGTCAGATTGAATTCCCTTGCCTGAACATAAGTTTAAGAAGCTTATTTTGCAAATTCTCTATTTGAATCTTATTTAAAGTGAAATGTACATTCAATGTGCCAAGAAACTAAGTAGCCATACCTGTCAGCAGTAATGTCCATAGGGCAGTAGTGGGTATCTGCCGGAAAGAACAGTTCTCAAACTTTTTAGTCTCAAGACCTTTTGTTTATGTGTGTTATATATATAACATTGAAAATGAAAAGTTAAAAGATATTTATTCAATAAAATAATAAGCACATGTTAGTATAAATCACATTTTAATGAAAAATGAATTTTCTAAAAAAGATTTCGTGGAAAAAGTGGCATTGTGTTCCATTTTTTGCAACTGTCTTTACGGTCTGAGTTAAAGAAGACAGATGGAACCTCACGTCTGCTTCCACATTCAATCTGTTGTGATATTGCACACCATGTAGCTGCTAGTAAACGCAACTGTATGTTCATGAGAAAATGAAAAAAAAAAGCAAATAATGTCTTAGTTTGATTATGAAAATAGTTTTAACTTTGTGGACCTCTTGAAAGAACCATTCTTACAAAGCAGTGGTTCACAGTAATTCTCAAACCTTCATGTAAGAATCACTTGGAAAGCATTTCAAAATGTCTATTCCAGGCACCTACCAGACGCATTCTGATTTATTGTGTCTGGGATGGGTCCCAGATCTCTGCAGGTTTAATTTCATCTGATTCTTAGGTACACAGGAGAAGTACCCGTGTTCAGGAAATCCAACACTATGCTTCCACCCTAAGAAAGAAAACCTGCCTGCTTCATTCACTGTGAACAGTGGAAGACTCCACTGAAATGGGACTTCTAGACCTTTAAGTTGTGTCCTTATCTCACACAGTTGGTCCTTAGACTGTTCCCTTCTCACTCTTAACTAATCATGATAGAAACTTACACTTCATCTTCTCTAAGCAGAGCTGAGATGAGGGTGGAACATTTAAGTGAGATTTTTAATAGAAGCTCAGGAATAACAAAAGGGAAATACACACATAGCTAGGTGACCTGGTTTATAAGATATGCCTTCTGTTTGAGGTCCATAGTAAGAGTGCTTGCTTTTCTGGCTCCCAGCCTTACAAATGGTAGAGGCCTGTCCTTTTATTAGGAAGAGAGAGAGAGAGCAAAGGAGAGCCTTTTGCTTTTGTCATTTACTCTCAGAAATGAACAGATATATAATAGAAAATACTGTCAGTGATGTTTACAGCTCTGTTAGAGCTCTCTCTCTAGTGAAACAAAAATAGTGGCGTTTTGACAAAAAATGAAAGGATGGTAAAAATCAGCGAACTGTTTCAAATATAAAATGATTGTTAGTGTATTTTTCAGCCTCTAAGAAAATGTTTCCCTAGACCTATCATGAAGCATTTTATAATTTGATATGCATAATTCTAGTCAATATGCGATTCTGCATTTTTTTCTATGAAGGGGCTTCTTGTTGGAAATATTTTTCTTGTACCTATAGAAAAGCCTCCTTTGTGGATTTTCCAGTTTGTAATTATTTATCCACAAGATACATAGGGGGCTTTCTTGTGTGTACATGTAGAATACACCCCAGTGACAAGTTCCTACAAAGACCCATCATCAGCAGTAACCTTCATTTTTGTAACTGTGAAAACTTTCATTAATGTGAATAATATTCTCAGAGGTTTTCTAAAATGAGAATCCTCTGATAAAGCTGTCTACCTTAAAGTTTAAAATTGTAAAGTTGTTAATTAAATATGTAGAATACACAAAACATACTTTAGAAAATATAGACTGAATTTGGTTTGGCAAGGGAAGGCAGACTTGAAAATCATCAAACACTTTGGGTGTAGGACACAATTTGACCTGTGTAGTTGTTTCAGAACTCGTCAATCAGTTTCTTGAGAATCATTGTTAAGGCTGATACATAGAAGTACATTTCTAGTTTTACAGATTCTAATTTAATGGTTAAATTACTGTGCGTTATGCAGGCTACAAAACTGGTCTTATTTATTTTATATACTTTTCTCATTCAGAGTACTTTTTTTCATTGTGTTTGTGTTAAAATATAGTATGTTTGCATCTATTTCAGTGCCTTATTTTAAAAGCAATCTTTTGCTAATGGTTAAAGAACTGTTGTCTTTAGAATGAAATAATTCATTAAAAGGATCTGTGAAATAATCTACATTTGTCTCATAAAATAGTTACATCTGGATGCATTTGTTATTTTTATTTGGCAAAGACCTTCAGTTTGAGAATCAACGTTTATTAGGTGCCTTCTGTTTGTCAGGTACTTTTATCAGTGTTACTTTCATTCAATACTCAAAAGTGTTAAGATATGGTAGTTTTAATACTCAGAGGTAGGTGTTTTAAAAACCATTTGTGTCCTGAGTTGAACTAGCATGAAAACTCCTTGGTAGAGTTTACTTCTTTGTTCTTTCTCTAAGTACAAACCATTTAATTAAAAAATTGCTCATCACACTAAATCTTCAAATAGAAGTGGCTAATTGAGTAGGCTAATATTTGGCTCTTTGTCATTTGTTTTAAATATTTTTTCATAGGTAATTCATACTCATTGTGGAAAATTAGAAAATGTAGATACGCTGAAATGATCTTTAAATCACCTATTTCACCTTTCAAACATAACCTCTAATAACATTTTGGTGTTCATCCTTTCAGATATTTTTAAGTGACTCAGTGTTTAGTTTTATTTAATTAAAAGGCAGGCTTCTTGGTTATTGTAATCCTGCTGTTTTATGTCTTGAAGTCTAACATATTTGTCTTTAAAAATTTATATTAGGAACATCATTTTAGGAACAATAGCTGTTAGGGACAAATGCTCAAGGAAGGAGAAGGTACCGTAGGTTAAAGAATTGAGGCATATTTTGCAGGATAAGGAAATAATCACTACTTTGTATTGAAAGTACTGAAACTAGTATACTGTTCTATGTCAGTTATACCTCAAAAAGAATTGAGGCATTGGAAATGGAATGGCTTGCTTTAGACCGGATGGTGCATACTTTAGGATTGTATTTAGCCATGACAGAAAATCTAAACTCATAGTAGCTTGCAAAATAAAATGTTACTCATTTCCATGCAAAATTTGGATAGAAGCAATTCAGGGCTGGTAGAACCATTTCATGAAAGGTCAGACTCGTGTTGTTTGTCTCCGCATACCATCACTGACCTCCATGTCTCAAGATGACTGTCCTAGCACCAGTCACCACATTTGCATTTCATCCTGTGGGAAGAAGCACACACCTTTCCCTTTAAAAACAAAAGCAAAGCAAACAAACAATAGCTTTATTGGGATGTAATCTACCTTACCATTAACCCAATTAAATTGTACAATTCGGTGGCTTTTAGTATAGCCACAGGATCACCACAATCTGATTTTAGAGTGTTTTCATTCTGTCTAGTGTTTTCATTCTAGAAGAAACCCTGTACTCCCTACCCTCAGTTCTACACTCTGTTGATGTACCTGTTCTGGACATTTTGTACACATGGAATCATACAGTATATGGTTTTCGTATCTTTTCACTTAATGTTTCCAAGGTTCATCCATGTCCTTTTTATTGTGGAGTAATAAATAGTCCACTGTATGGATGCACCTACCACATTTTATTTATCCATCAGTTAAGGGACATTTGGGTTTTCACTTTTTGGTTTTTTTAAATCTTGATATGAATATTTGTGTTCAAATTTTTGTGTGAGCATGTTTTTTTCTAGGGTATATACTCGGGAAGAATTGCTGGGGCATATGCTACTTCCATGGTTAACTTTTTGAAGAATTGCCAACATTTTCTATAGCACCTGCACCAGTTTACATGCCCACAAGCAATGTGTGATTTCTCTACGTCCTCCCCAGTGCTTGTTATTGTTGGTCTTTTTATTCCTAGCCATCCAGTGCTGTGGGGTCTTGCAGTTTGGGTTTTCCCTAATGACATAAGCATCTTTTCGCGTGCTTATTTTTTGTCTATTGAAAAGTACCTCTTGAAACCTTTTGCCCATTTTTAAGTGTTTTATTGTTAAGTTGTAAGTGTTCTTTATATATTCCAGTTCCAGCCCTTATGATTTGGGGATATTTCTCCCATTCAGTGGGTTGTCTTTTCACTCGTTGGATTGTTTGCAGCACAGTTGCTCATCTAGATATGGTCCAGCTTGTGGTGTCCTAAGAAACAGCTGTCCAACCCAAGGTTGTGTAGATTTGCTCCTGTTTTCTTCGAGGTGGTGTATACTTTTAGCCTTTACGCTTACGTCCGTGGTGCATTTTTACTGACTTCACACACTGAAGTCAGTGTGTGATGTGACCCCTTCTCTCGTAAGGACTTTTCTGGAACGCTGCTCTCCAGCCATCCACCGGCCAGAACTTAGCTACATGACTATACTATCCCATCTGTGTGAGGCTGGACAGCGTGTGTTTCAGGCATCTTGTATTCAACTTGACCGGTTGGAAGCCTCTCGGCCACAATCTTAGTCTAAACAAGTCCATTCTATAGCTTCGTTTTCCAAATAAATTGATCTGGCGACTTTCACCGCCAGGATTTAGCAGGGGTGTAGCGCGAACCGCCGCTGGCTGTCCGTCTCTCCCTCTCTCTCTCTCTCTCCACGGGACCTTCCCCGAGGAAATTGGTCCCGAGGGATTTCCCGGCCGCCCCTCCACCCCACCCCCGCTCCCGCTGCGAATTTGGGCTCAAGGCACTTCGCCTTTGTGGAAACGAAACAGCACTTCGCGGCTTCCCGCCGCCCGCCCCTCGCCGCGCCGCGCCCACTCGGCCCCGGGGCCGCCCTCCCCGCGGGGCCCGGGGCGCGGGCCGGCCGATAACGCCGCAGGGCAGCGGCCGCGGGCGGAGCTGCCGCGCGCCATGGCCTCGTCTCCCGGAGCGCCCCGGGCCCCGGCCGTCCAGGCGCCGCCGCCGCCGCCGGAAGCGCGCACCTCGGAGCGCGGCTCGGTGAGCGCGGGGCGAGGGCGAGTGGGGAGCTGGGGCTGCGCGAGGGAGGCGGAGGGAAGGGGCGCGGGGCCCCGGCCCGGGGCTCCAGATTTCCCACCCCCACCCCCACCCCCTTGGTGGACTCGGACCGCTGAGAGCCGAGAGGCCAGATGCTCGCGAGTCCTGGACAAGTGAAGTAACCCGCTGGGTGCGTCTTAGCCAGGCTGGCGGGACCAGGGCGGGTCTCTGGGCTCCCGATTCCCAATCTAGGGCTCTTGTCCACCACACCCCGGGTCTTCCCAGGGCGCCCCTGTACCCCGGGCAGGTGGGACTTTCAGGTGTGTGTGCGGGGCTGCCCCTCACCCCAGGCTCCTGGCACAGGGTGCAGGCTCAGCCAGCCTCTCAAAACCTGGCACCAGGCTCTCTTGGGCCCTCGCCCCCCAGAGATGACTTCCTGGCAGCCGGCTTCGCAGTGAGGGTAGAGGGCAGGTGGGAAGGCAGGGGTGTCCTCAACTTTCCTCATCTCCTGGGTGGCCGGGGCAGGGCGCCTGCCCGGCCGTGTTGGAGAGGGGTTAGGACCTCTGAGCTCGCCGTCGGACGCACAGGTCCGTTGCTCGCTCCGCGCGCAGTGGTCCGTCGTGGCGCCGCTTCACCTGGTTTCCCTTTGTTGCCTCAGTTCTTCCTCTCAGACGCCTCAGAGCAAAGGATTTGTGGCCCCTAAGAAAGAAAGTGAGATAAGGAGGCCCCCTGGGGACCCTCATTTCCCAGGGAAGTTCGGGGTGAGATTAATGGCAAGAGGGAAAACTGAAGTGCCAGGCTTACATTCTCCTAACAACCCTCCGAGGTGTATTTTTTACCCCGTTTCACACATGAGGAAGTGAAGCCCAGCCACGTTTCAGTACCTTGCCCTAGAAGTGGCAGACAGAATTTGAATCCAAGTTAGTCTAGCACCAAAACCGGTGCTCCGTTAACTGTGAAAGGCTTGTGATTTAAGTGGGTGAAACTGTCATCCTCAAGGTTCCAAGAGAGTTTCAGCTGGAATTTCTCTTTCAAGTGACTTCTATGTGACAGAAGCTTGCTAGGAGTGTTTAGGGGGAAACAAGAGTCCCATGGGGTGAAGTGGGGCTATCAAGTTGGATTCTGCCTGTTAATAAAATTTTCTGGAAGTTGAAATAATGTTCACACCAACGTCAGAAAAGGACATCACATTTTGCCCTGTGTGTGGTTCTCTTCTGAGAACAGGAAGAGTGTGCAAAGGATATGATAAACCCTTATCTAGCAAGAACTTCCCTTCAGAAGGGCCCATTTGGGGTGTCCCGCAAGATACTAAAATGGGTAAAGTCATAGTCCCCTCCACTCCCCCTTATGTCCCCGAGCAAAGGATGAAAAGGAAGGATTCCCAGCATCTTTTGGAGAAACAGCCTTTTACATAGTGTCTTCATGGCATTTATTTCTTCAGCATATCTATACTGAGCATATGCCAAATGTTGCTCTAGGTACTGGGGACATGGTGGTGAATAAAAAATTATAGTGCCTGCTTTCAGAGAGTTTATATTCTTGTGGGGAGAGGCAGGAAACAAATGAGAACATATCAGATAGTATAATTGAGAGAGAGAGACATGGGTAGTCAGGGAAGGCTTCTCTGAGATGACATTCAGGCTTAGACTTGAATGGCAAGGGGTCAGCTCTGCAAAAACTCAGAGGAAAAGCCTTGTAGACAGAAGGAACAGGAAGTGCAAAGGCCCTGAGGCAGCAATGGGCATGGTCATTTTTGAAGAATAGCAAGGAAGCCACCATGGTTGAGGAGAGCTGTTGAAGTGAGGTGGGAATGGGGGGAGGGGCTGACTGGATTCCTGTAGGCCCCATGGGAAGGATGCGGAATTTTATTCAAACTGCAATGGCAAGCTGTTGGGGGGTTTTAAGCAGAGATGAGACACGATCAAATTTATGTTACACGGCTGGATAGGGAGTGGACAGCAGGGAACGAGAGCAGAAACAGGGAAGCCATTTAGGAGGCCACTGATTGATTTGGTGTGGGGATTGGGAAAGAGAAATCAAGGGCTCCTAGGTTTGTGGCTTGATCTGCTGAGTGGACATGGAGGCCGTTTAATGCAATGGGGACAATAGGGTTAGGAGTTGGGTTGGACAATGGGTGGAAATCAGGAGTTGTGTTTTGACCATGCTTAGCTGAAATGCCGGGTAGGCAACCATGTGGGGCTGAGTAGGCAGTCGAATATTCCAGTCTGGAGTTCACTGGATAGCTTAGGGCTTGTGAGATACGCACACATTTGGAGTCATAAACAATACTTTATCTCAGTGATGGGCTGGGAAACAGTCTCCCCAGGAAAATAAAGAAAACACCTCTGATACGTAGTATTTGCTGATATCTGTGGTATAAATTCGCCACGGCTGATTTCAGGCTGCCAGTGGTTCAGCGCTGGCAGAAATCCTGAACATTAAACTCCGCTCCTGGAGCAAATAACACTTGGCTTCATTTGCGCATCAAAACAACTCTTGAAGTTGGCAGGAATGTTCCATTTGACAGACGAGGCTTAGATTCAGTGATCTATTCAAGGTCACACAGGGAGTTGGTGGCAAAGTTGGGGGCCTCCTGACCCCCCCAGTTCCCTCTGGCTTGCTGACTCAAAATAAAACAGACTGTAGCAGTAAGCACCGAGAGGGAAGTGTAAGGAAGAACTTCCACTGTGGAATCTTTGAGAGGTCATGGTTTAGGACTCTTTTTCCTCCTCTTTGCCTCACTTCCTTTTAAGATGATTTAGGGCAAATCAGGACTGAGAAGTTACTGGAAAAGCCCTCCAGACATAGGGACCTCAGGATGCTTATGGAGGTCAGGAGGGTGTGGGGAACTCTGTGTGTGTGTGTGTGTGTGTGTGTGTGTGTGTGTGTGTGCGCGCGCGCGCGCGCGCGCACGCGCATGCGCGCGCGCAGATGGGGGGCTTAGCTCCTGCGTCTCTCCCCAGGACAGCAGAGCTGGTCACCTCTCATTCTGTACCAAGGTGTGCTATGGCATTGGGGGGATCCCCAACCAGGTGGCCTCCAGCGCCACTGCCTTTTACCTGCAACTCTTCCTGCTTGATGTGGCACAGGTGAGTGTGGACAGCAGCACAGGGCCCCCCATCTTCCTTGGTACCCACTTCTTCCACCCCTACCTGTACTTCACTTGGCAGATGGCACTTCTGTCCCCAACCTGACAGGAAGCCAAGTGCCTTTGAGGGCAACCTCCTCGAGGATGTTTACTGCAGGCTTTTTGTAGTGAAAAATCGGGAAACAATATGAATGCCCAACAGTACAGAAGTAGTTGTATAATAAGTTGTGCAATATCCACATAATGGACTATTCTGTAGCCATTCAAAAGAATGAGCTAGATCCATACCAGTTGACTTGGAGGGATTTCCGTAATGACCCTCCAGTGAGAGAAGTTACTTTGAGAGAACAGGATACAAATTGATCCCATTTTACCAAAACAAAGACACGCCCCATGTATGTAGGTACATGAGTATGTGTATGTGACTATATATGGTTAAAATACAAGCATGGAGAAAATAAATTACAGAAGGATATCTATAGGCTGTTAATGTTGGCTGTAGGAGGGAATGGTGGATGGAGGACAGAGGGGAAGCAGAAAAAAGATTTCTAATGTAGTACCTATGATTTTTTTTTTTTAATGACACTGATACGATCTCATTTAGGTAAAATTATAAATTCTGAATGCACATGAATAAATGCCTGAAAAGGTGATCACCAAAATGCTCTGGCAGTTGTCTCAGGATGGGGGGATTTCAGATGAGCTTTGCTCGTATTTTTCTGTACTGTTTGAATGTTTTTATAACGAGTGTGTCATTTATGTAATCAGAAAAACGAATAAAACATTTACATTGTGAAACAAAAAGCCTACTTCTGTCACCCTTCTTGCACTGAGCCACCTCAGATGAGGGCCCCCAAGCCTCCTCCAGAAGTGGCTGGGCATGAGTGATAACGGGAATGTGCCAGTGTGTGCCTGTCAGCTCCTCCCCCCGCCCCTCTCTTCACTAGTGCAGGCGTGCCCTTAGAGCCTTCTGGATTTGTGTCCCTGGAAAGAGACCAAATAGACCTTCACACCACAGTTCTGCCCCCTGCCAGGTCACCAGCACTTTCTCCTGGCAGGTGGGCAGGCCCAGACACCCCTCTCTGACGCTGCGGGGCCTTGGCTATCCACCCCCCCCCCCCACCTGTGCTTTTCAGATCCCTGCTGCCCAGGTGTCACTTGTCCTGTTTGGAGGAAAGGTGTCTGGGGCAGCTGCTGACCCTGTGGCTGGGTTCTTCATCAACAGAAGTAGGAGGACAGGGTCTGGACGACTCATGCCCTGGTGAGCGGCCCCACAGCCCCACAGATCCTGGCTCCCAGCCCCCGTGGAAAGCCAGTGGATGGCTAGAGGACAGGACAGTAATAGGTGCTGGTACCCAAGTAGGTCAGGCTGAGCCATGCAGGAGTTCAGAGATATTCCTAGGGGCTTTCCCTCACCAGGTGGCGCAGGGCTGGACAAAGCCTCCAAGGCTTCCAGGCTGGATCTAGGGGTCTACTTGTGGCCAGGGTGGGCTGGAGGCCTTGGAAGGCCTGGATACAGAGAATGGGCAAGTGGAGGCCCCAAGTGCCCAGAGTTCTGCAGTGAATGGCCCCACGCTGCAGGCTACCGCCACCTCCCCCCGACCACCCTGAGAGCCCCAGCCCAGGGCTCCTCTTGGGGACAGAGGATTTCTGCCCAGAGGGGTGTGGTGGTTCCAGGTTTGCCCTTAGAGTCGCCCTGTCCTGGTGCCCTACCTCGGCTGTGCTTCCTCAGGGTGCTGGGCTGTACACCCTTCATCACGACGGCCTACTTCCTCCTGTGGTTCCTGCCCCCCTTCACCAGCTTGCGGGGCCTCTGGTACACCACCTTCTACTCCCTGTTCCAGGCCCTGGCCACGGTAAGCAAGTGGCTCCCCTGCCCGGGGCCTGGACTCCAGGAACCCCAGAGAGGGCTATTGGCCACTGTGAAGTCTGTGTGGAGGGGAGAGGGTAGGTGTCCTGGAGGGCCCCACTGCCAGCACCTGCTCACGCCTCCGGCCCTAGGCCCCTTCCTCTGGGCTACAGGGGATCAGCCTGGGCGTGCCAGCGTGCTGCAGGGACCGGCTTGGGCCTGGGGGCTGTGGTCCCGGGCCCCCAGAGGCTGCGTCTGGGCCGCGGGGGCCAGCCTGAGCCCGGCCTGGGCGCCCAGTTCTTCCAGGTTCCCTACGCGGCGCTCACCATGCTCCTGACCCCCTGCCCGAAGGAGCGGGACTCGGCCACCGCGTACCGTGAGTGCGGGCGTGGGATCGGGCGGGAGGCCGCCGCCCCCGGGCCCGCCAGCGCCGGTCACCTGGCGCCGCTCTGCCTCAGGGATGACCATGGAGATGGCGGGGACGTTGATGGGGGCCGCCGTCCACGGCCTCATCGTGTCGGGCGCCCACGGGCCGCACAGGTGCGAGGACGCCGCGCTCCCCGGACCGGTCGCCGTCTCTCCCGACGCGGTGAGTGCCCACGCCACCCTGTCCTCGCTCGCTTCTCGCTCCCTCCCGCTCCTCCGGGGGGACTCGGTGTCCTGCCTCCCTCTAAAGCAGACCTCCTCTAAAGGAGGAAGCGGCTCCTGTGACCTGTCCCACTCAGCCCTGACTAGGTGGCCCCCACCCTCAGCCTCACCCCCGGTGCGCAAGGACAAGGGAGACCTGGGAGCAGTCCCCCTTCCTCTCCCTGCAAACCAGATCTCTCTTCAGCAACTAAGGGACATGCATCTATTTTATCCATCAAGTTCAGCGACTTTTCCCTTGAGCAAGTGATACCATTATCCAGCAGAACCCCAGGAGCCATCATTTAGTCCTCTCTCTTCAATCGTTACCCCCCCTCCAACCCATTACCAACTCCTCTCCGTGTTTGAGGCCGCAGATCTGGAATCAGGTCATGACCTTGCATCCCCAACTGCTCCAGCCTGGCCCACACACCAACATCTCCCCAGTCACCCCAGTATTGCAACAGCTTCCCACACGGGCACCCCAGCCTCCAGCCCTTCCCCCAGCACAGTCAGGTGGCCATTGTAAAGGAGTTCCAGCATGGGTGGCCCTCACCTTCAGGTCCTGGCACAGGTTGCTCCTCCCCGGGTTTACTTTTCTCTGCATCTTTCTTGTTTGCCAGCTCGTTTAATAAATACGTCAGATTTAGCAAAAAAAATTATACAGCTCTGGTCCTCAAAGTGCGGTCCCTGGACAGCAGCAGCAGCAGCAGCAGGCACCTGGAAACTTGTTAGAAAGGCAAATCTTGGGCCCCACCCTGATTTACAAATTTTGGGAGGAGGCCAGCAGTCCATATTTGAACAAGCTCTCCAGGGGATTCTGCCCCCCACCCGGGCTTGAGAATCGGGAGGAGAATAGTAGCACATCTTGGCCCAGAGCCCACTGAAGAGACATGACAATGAAGTCCCATGTTTCCATCCCCAGACCCATCTGCAGGGCCAGCTACGAAATTTGCCTTTTACAGTGCAAAATGAAAACAGGGGGCTCCAGAGACAGCAGGGAAGTCAGTCTGTCCTTCCCATGGCCCACTGCCCTAACCGAGGGATTGTTTGGGTCCAGGTGCATGAGGGGCCCCACCAAGTTGCCCTCAGGCTCATCATGACACTGCCAGCTGAGGGTCAGAGGTGGTGGCCTTGCCCCTCCCAGACTGACTCCACCCACATGCATGTTCACCCCCACTCAGGCCTCCACAGGCCCCCTCCCCAAAGGTACCAGGTCACTCTCTGGGTGCGGATGACAGGGGCCTTGGGTTGGCCTGGCCTAAAGTGCAAAGGAATGGGAAGCAGGAGGCTGAGACCCCACCCCCAGGAGGTGGAGCCTCATGTGAGCCAAAGCACAAAGCTTCAGGTACGTCATGTCACGCTGTACCGTCCCATCAGACTTCACTCACAAAACACGAATTCATAGACAAAATGATCAAGCATTTCAAGACGGTGACAGCAGAGCATTAACGCCTACCCCAGCACCGTCCTGAATGTGGAGTCCTGTGCAACTGTGCTGAGCCCACCCAAGCCTGCCTCCTTCTTTCTTCCCTTCCCCAGAGGCAACCTTTTCCTGTAGCAGGTGACTGTTACTCCTGTGCATGTCTACATATATTTTATTACTTGTATATCTTCCCCTGGGTGACAGGGAGCACCGTTTCTGTTGTTGACATTTGTCTGTGTCATTGTGAGTCACGCTATATTGTAACTGTTGGCTCATGAGTCTGTCTTCCACACTCGAAGCAGGAGTCACTTATTCACCACTGTAACCTCAGGGTCTAGCTTGCAGAAGTCCCAGCAATAAATCAGTGCCTTAAAAAATGAGAGAGAAGGAGAGAGGAAGGGCTCAGACCCTTGGTGGCATGGATGCCCTCCTATTCACGCAGGAGCCACAGGCGCAGCAGAAGGACCATTCTGGGCCCTGAGATCTCCATCTCCTGCGGTGGTGATTGGGAGGAGGGGCACCCAGCATCCTTGGGCTCGGGCTGAGGGTCCCTCTGCCCCCATCGGGGTGTCCCCTCTTCCGTAGGTGGGAGACATCACCTCCACCCCAGTTCTGTCCTGTCCCATAGACTCGTCTCTACTCCATTGCCTCCGCTGTGGTTGCTGTGACCTACCCTGTGTGCAGTAGTTTGCTCTGCCTAGGGGTGAAGGAGCGACCAGGTAAGGGAGTGCAGTCAGAGTGTGGGAAGCAGAAGCAGGGACAGGACTCCTCTGGGGCGTGGGTTTTGGTTTTGAACTCTGCCAAGCCCAAGTGTCACTTTCCTGTGTCGCAGGCTCCTCCGTCCCAGCCTCAGGCCCAGGCCCGAGCTTCCTGGCTGGGCTGGTGCTCACTGTCCGGCACCCACCTTACCTGAAGCTGGTCATCTCCTTCCTGTTCATCTCAGCAGCCATTCAGGTACCTCTGGCCTTGGCTCTAGCCATACTGCCCCTGTGTATGTTCGGCTTCGGTCTCCCGGCTCCACCAACCAGAGTTGGGCTTTAATAGGGAGAAATGGTGGCTGGCACGGGGCCTAGGGAGTTTGGTGCAAGGAGGAGAGGGACCTGGACAGAGCTTGTGGGGCTGGGAGGGTCAGGGCCCCGATGCTAGGAAGCTGACAGAATCTGCATGGTGAGGTCCACTAGCCAGGCAAGAGTGAGGAAGGACTAGGAATGGTTATTCATCCCTGTGTCAGGGCTAAGTGTCCTCTGTGGGGGAGGGGATTGCATGATGGCAGCAGCAACCCGTATTCGAGGTCCCAAAGAAGAGGCCAGACTTGAGACCTAGGCCTTGCCTTGACTTCTGAGTTCCTGCCGTTCCCTATGCAAGCCTACTTCCTGTTGGTCTCCTCAGGTGGAGCAGAGCTACCTGGTCCTGTTCTGTACACATGCCTCCCGGCTACATGACCATGTCCAGGGCGTGGTGCTAACCATCCTGGTGAGTGGTCCTGAGGTGGCAGAGGCAAGGTCAGTCAGGGGCCTAGGTTGGGAAACTATGTGGTCCTTGACAAGACATGGCATAGCCGGAATTCTGGTCAACATTCTGGACTCTGCTGCGATCTTAGTCACCTGCGCTCCAGCAGAGGGTGGGATTCGGTCTGGGGTCATAAAGTTCATAGCCACTGGTTCCAATCTGGGGGCAAAGTGGAGTTCGAGCATCCCACCTAAAAGCCAGGGCTTCTGGAACCTGGGTGGGTAAAGACATTGGCAGCACGGCCCAGACTGGGATGATTCTGTCTGTTCACAGGTCTCAGCTGTGCTGAGCACGCCGCTGTGGGAATGGGTTCTACAGCGATTTGGGAAGAAGACATCGGCCTTTGGGATCTGTGTGAGTGAGGCAGGAAGCAAGGGCCGAGGTGCCTTCAGGGAAGGTGGTGGGGTCAGGGAAGTGGCCTTGGAGCCTCGGCCTCCTGGGAGCTGGCAGGGCTGATCTGTATTTGTTTGTCTTCGATCCCTAGCAAAGGACCAGGTGCAGGGTCATTAATAAAGACGGGTGAATGTGGGACTGAAAGAGCAAGTCTGGGGCAGGTGGAGGGATCAGCTAGTGTATCTATCTCCCCAGGTGATGGTGCCTTTTGCAATCCTGTTGGCTGCTGTGCCCACAGCACCTGTGGCATATGTGGTGGCCTTTGTATCTGGCATGAGCATTTCTGTGTCCTTGCTGCTACCTTGGTAGGCTGGGTGAGGGGGAGGGGTGGGAGCATCATGTCCTTCCTCATGGGTATGTCCTCTTTCACATCCACCTGTTGTCCCAGGCCCCCTGTGCCCACCCTGTGCTGGGTAGGGCCCTCCCACCTGCAGGAGACGGAGGCCACCAGCTCAGTCGCTGGAGCTCTCCTGAAAGAGCACCAGACAGCAGGAACGGTGGGCAGCTGTGTTGGGGGAAGGGAGGAAACACAAGCACACATATTGCCTGGCTCCCTGTGGGCCACTCCTGGTCCTAGGCAGCAGGAACCCAAGGATGGATCCGATTTGGTCTCTGTCCCCGGAAAGCTCTCGGGTTGATGGCTACCAAGGGGACAAAAGGGGTAATTCTGCAGCCCCTTCCCCCAGGTCCATGCTTCCAGATGTGGTGGATGACTTCCAGCTGCAGCACCAGCATGGCCCAGGCCTGGAGACCATCTTCTACTCATCCTATGTCTTCTTCTCCAAGCTTTCTGGCGCAGGCGCCCTGGGCATCTCCACTCTCAGTCTGGAGTGAGTCCCAGGGCTGGACTGTACTAGAGGCACAAAAGACTAACTCCCACTGGAGTGGGAGGAAGAGGGCAGAGTTCTCCACCCTAATGGGCCAGGGGACACCCATGAGTCAGGGACCCAAGGTCTGCTCTTTAGAGAGTGTAGGGGAGCTACCTGCCTCAGGTTGCCCTGTGCACGACTGAGAGGGGTCTTTCTTGGGGGCTGTACCCCACATTCTTAGTTTTGTCTGAGCTCCTCCCTGGCCAGCCCATTCTCTCAACTCTCCCTTCCGCCATGATCAGGCTGATCTGGCCAGGAAGTGAATCCAAATTTCAGGGTAGTGTGGGGGTGGGGTATCTGGGACCTCTCCTGCAGGGAGCCGGGCTCCATGAGATCTGAGCTGGATGCGTGGGATGCTGTGTCTCCAGGTTTGCGGGGTATGAGGCAGGAGCCTGCAAGCAGGTGGAGCAGGTGGTGGTGACCCTCAAGGTCCTCATCGGCGCCGTGCCCACCTGCATGATCCTCACCGGTCTGTGCATCCTCATGGTCAGCCCCACTCCAAAGGTGCCCAGCCAGAACTCCTCCCGCCGGCTGAGCCTTCAGAGGTGGGCACCCCATGCACATGGGTACACACGGCAGGGAAGCACAAACATCCACTGGTGTGAGGTTGACCAGTCGGCAGGTGCCCCGAGACACGTACACGGTTGAGCACTCCTGCTTCTGCAGACTCTGCACTTAGCTTTGGTGATGCCATCTTCTCCTGGATTTTCTTCAGCTGCTTTGCTCATCCCTTCTCAGTCTCCCTCCCTCGATTACCTGTCGGAGGGTGGTGTGGAAGGGCTCCCTTCTCGGCCCCTGCCCCCCTCACCTCATCCACTTGCTTGATCTCAAGCACCTCTTGTGCCCAGTGACTCCTAAAGCTGCCCCTCCCCCCCGGACTTCCTTCAAGTTCTGGAACCACATGGCGGGCTCTGATTTGCACATCTCCTCCTGATGTCCCACCAGGGTGGAGTCAGTTTTGATGAGCCCCGAACTGCCGAACTCATCTTCTTCCCCCATTAGGCTCCTCCTCCTGTGATGGCACCATCCTCTAGCCTGGGAGCTGAAAGCTGGGTTGTCTTCTACTCTTTCCCCCACAGGTTGTGCTGAGTCACTCCCTGAGCCTTGTCCTTCCCACCTCCGAGCACTGATCCCTCCGCACAGGGATGAGATACCCACTGGCTGGCCTTCCCAGTGGACTGTGGGGGATCTGGATGGCTAGGGCTGTGTTTTATTCACTTCCGTGTACCAAGCCCAGCACAGGGGCCAAGGCCAAGTTGGTGCTGCAGCGTCAACACGTCTGGCCCAGTGGCTTTCACGAGCACGTGGCCGCATTTTGGGAGATGCTCACACACTCAGAACTTTGAGCACGTGTGCATACAGAGGACTGTACAGGATTGGCAGGAAGTGGCATTGTCATCCATCCCTCATTCTCAGCGTGGACGGCTCAGACTTGGGCTAACACTGAGATCACATGTCACACTCGGAGTGACATGCACATGGGGAATTGCTGGGGGGACTTGGTGAAACAAGGGCTGTAGCTTTTCCCAAGGGGCTGTGAAGGGGAGGAGTTGCTAGGACGGCAGGGACCTGCCACTTCCACCGGGTGTAGGGTCTATGGCAGGACAGAGTCCCCTTCCACCCTCATCTTTCTCTTTGGCCCCTTTTCCTTTAACAGGCGGACCAGCTACACCCTTGCTTGAAGTCTGAGCTTGCGTGGGCTGGAACAGCAGGAGCCAGCATCTTCTGGGCTCGACGTTCCTCTTTCTTCTCGGCCCCTTAGCACACTTACTTCGAAGGTTACATGCGACCCTTCTTTTCCCCTGGGATATGGAGTCTTCAGTGACATCTCCTGAAGGGACCAGCCTGGTCTCCAGTTCCCTCAGCCGTCATTTCTTGCCTGTTGACCACAGACCAGGTCAGATAGGCCTGTGCCCCTGACCACCCAGCTCCAGGTAACCTTGACCTGGAAAGCATCCCAATAGCAGCTATTCCTGGAAAAAGGAAGCCCACAACCTGCTCACCCAACAGGACAGACACACAGACCTCTTGTTCCTCCTAATACTCCAGTAGACATCGGAGAGAGAGGCTGACAGACATCGCACGAATGGGCAGAGTGGGGACAGATGGACATGCTGGGGATGTCACGAAAAGAGACACAGACAGATGCACTGAGGCCAACAGACCCCAGAGGGAGCACATGGGGACAGCGGTGGGGTGAGGAGACTGAGCAGGCCGCCAGAGGCGTTTCTCAAGCCTTTCTCTTTTGTTCAGATAACACTGTTTCTGGATATGGACACAGGCCGATATGGAGCCATCAAAGATCAATCATTTTTATGAACAAAAGTTCTTTTTGTGGAAATATTTTTTTGAAATGGTATCTTATAAAAAGCACAGAGACCACAGTTTTCTAAAGGCCATATCTTTGAGGAAGAAAGATCCACTGAGGTTTATTTTTTCAAAAAAAAAAAAAAAATTAAAAGGTTTATCTTCTATTGATTCTGTAAAATATGACTGTGGCCAGCCCTCTCATCCCACCTCCTGGGAAACCACTGCCCAAGGAGGGAAGGGGGAGGGTGCCTGACGTCACTGCCCCTGGCTGTGTGTCCTCAGCCGTATATCCCTGATTCTGCATTTCCTCAGGCCAGAGATGCCACGTGGGGCATGGGTTCCTCCTTTGCTTTGGAGGAGATAAAAAGTTGAGACTCTAGAGTAGTCAGGGTAGCAGCCCACAGTGGCTTGTGTGGGCTGGGGATGGGCGGGGGGGGGGGGGGGGGGGGCGGCGCTGCAGAGGTGTTGGGGAACCCATGGGGGTTCTGATGCCCCAGCAACTCTTTGAAAAGCCCAGACACCTAAAGAGGTGACCAGGAGGTGCAGACTTGCACCCTGCATTTCTCCCCAGCCCCCTGCTCTGTCCCCTCCATGGGGTCAGCTTTCCCAAGCCCACCGAGCAGGGGTAGGCCCCCTTCCACTTCCTCTTTAGAGCTTTGACTGCCTCTTAGGTTCCAGAGTCACCCCTAACACTGCCGGAGCTCAGACTCACATTCAGGACGGTCTGCCCCTCAAAGCATGAAACGCCTTGCTTCTTCCACAAACGTTGTAGCCCGAGAAGGAACCTGACCTCAGAGTGAGAGTACACAGTGCGACCTGGTCTATATGATGCCTGAACTCTCTGCCCTTGCTTGTGACACTGACATGGGTAGGTGATCATTGAGGTCACAGGGCATCAGGGAAAGAGCTGGGTTCAGCTTCTCTTCGTTGCCCATCTGCCTAAGGGGCTGCCAGGAAGCTCTGCTCACCCCTGGCTGCACGCGGAGACACACACACACACACACACACAACCAGTTTCTCAACAATGGAAAATCACTGGCTGTGGGAAACAGTACCTGCTAAGACAGAAGGCAAGGTAAAATTTCTCCCATGTTATCATGCCGTGCTTTGGAAAGATGGGCAATTCAGGTAGGATCAGAAGCTTGTGCCGAATTCTGTTACCTGTTTCCCAGGAGTGCAGCCTCAAGCAGAACTATACTGTCCAAATACAGCTGCAGGGGGCCACCTCTGGGGTCAGGGATTAGATGACCAGGGGCTGCCCAAAATGTATTATTCTCAGGTGAGGAAACAGGCTGGGATTAAGTAACTTGCCTAAGGTCAGTTGGTGGCAAAAATGGCCTTGAACCTAAGTGGGCCTGACTCTAAAGCTTGTGGAGACAGCCAGTGCTGGAAACATTTGTTGGAGGAACAGCTGATGCCCAGACTTTGATACCAGGAGGACCTCTCCCCCTCTGAAACCAAATGCCAGCATCCCCACCTCAGACTCTATGCTCCGATCCCACGGTATTATCTGTACTCATCGAGAATTATCATTCCTGACTCAACCCGTTATTCCTACTCTGGATCCTTTGACTCACATTTGCCCACAGGGCCTCCCCTCGTGTCCCTGTCCCTCTTCTGACACCCACCCTCAGAGCCAGTCCTCCTGTTTCAGAGAAAGAGGATGTCTGCTCACCACTAAGGCCCAGCCCTGGGCCTATTGCTGACAAAGAGTAGGCATCTCACTCACCCCTTCCCTCTCTGCTACCTTTTCCAAACCCACTTAAATCCAAGAGATCATGCCACTCACTTGCTCAAGACCCACAAGACCGGGGGCTGCTCAAATGTCACTTCTGGGACAGAGAGACCTTTCCTGAGCTCCTGCTCTCCCCTAGTGACCGTTCCTGCATTCCAGCACTCTCTAAGCTCTCCCTGCTTTGCCTGTGCTTAGTAGACCTACCTCCATGTACAATTGTGTATTTATCAATTGCTTACTTATTGCTGGCCGCCCCCACTAAAATGTTAAACGTCACAAGGCCAAACGTCATGAAGACGCTGGCTCTTCCTGCTGGATCCTCAGTGCCTGGAAGTAAATGTTCAATATGCATAAATGTCTACTGAATGAACAAGTGAATGTTTATATCAGCTTTATCCTGAAACAGACAAAAATCACCTTTCCTCGTTCCCTTAGCTTCTACCTGTCCAAACAATCTGCTTCGCTCTTCTCCCCCAGCCCCCCGCCACCATAGTGTTGTCCCCTTGTCCCCACCTGCCATTCCCCCCTCAACTCCTTAAACCTGGACTCTGCCTTCCTATGGAGACCATGCAGCTCAGCACTGTCAAAGGTCAACTCCAGCATCAGAGAAAAGGAAATGGGGGTTCGTATTGTTTACTTGTGTGACTCATCAACTTCTGTAACAAACCTGAGCCTGTTTCCTTTTTGAAAGGAATGTGTTCGCCATTACCTCTGGATGGCCATGAGGATTAAGTGTGAGATCATATCTGACCAGGGAAACCCTCAGTGACTGGTAGCCATTAAATGCTGGCCACTCATTTTCAAAACTCCATCCTCCCTTGGCTTACATGATGCACCTTCCCCCTTAGCTTCCACCATCTCTGGCCCTTCATTTTCTGTCTTTTCCTTTGCTTCTTCTTCCTTTGATGCTCTGTAGGTTTCTCAGGTTTCC
This sequence comes from Prionailurus bengalensis, assembly GCF_016509475.1. NCBI lineage: Eukaryota > Metazoa > Chordata > Mammalia > Carnivora > Felidae > Prionailurus > Prionailurus bengalensis. The sequence goes on along the minus strand of NC_057354.1, from coordinate 121,626,680 downwards.
CAGGGCCATGTGATCTCACTCACAAACACCTTTATTTTTATTTATTCTTTGAGAGAAAAGAGAGAGCACAAGCAGGGGAGGGTACAGTGGGCAGAGGAAGAGAGAGAATTTTAAGCAGGCTCTACGCCCAGTGCTGAGCCCTACATGGGGCTTGATCTTGTGACCATGAGATCATGACCTGAGCCGAAAGCAACAGTCGGAAGCTTAACCGACTGAGCCAGCCAGATGCCCCTCAATCACTATCACCGTTACACCTCTCTATTTTAACCCTGAGCTCTGCTGAACTTCAGAAGCCCATCTGAGTGTTCTTCAGGCAGTTAAAACATCCTCAAGCGGAACTCATCACCTCCCACGCTTGTTCCACCTCCTGCATTTTTGGTAAATTATGTCAGCATCTATCAGGTCACCAAAACCAAAAACTTGGGGTCTTCTTAGTTTTCTTTCTTCCCCATTCGCGCTGCTGCGCCCTTCCTGTGCACACGGAGTGCGGATGAAGCAATGGGAGGAAAGGGTTGCAGCTTGTATGTTATTATCAAATGGCAGAAGTTATTTGAAATTGGATAGAAAGTTGTAGCCCCAGAAATGGATGGGTTTGGCTCATAACACACACAGTGACACAGCCGCTTGTGAGATGTTTGAGGTGTGTATGTGTGTGCGTTTGCGTACTCCTATGAGACTTCTTCGTACTGCTGGGTATTTTTCTGTGTCTCTTAAGGACAAAACTGGTGCAGAAGCAAGGAAATTCAGGTTATGCTCAAATTGTTCTTTAATATAGCAATTGTGTTGGAACAAATTTGTGTTTTCAAAACAAGCGTTATAGAAGAACTGAGTGTATTCGTGTGTGAGTGTAAACAACAGAAATCCTAAATGATCTCATAAATATTCAAGGAATGAAATACATATTATAAAGCATTCACACACACATATACACCCAAAGCACGAGATTCAAATGATTTTACCAAGTGCTATCAAACTTTTTATCAAGGATCATTTCATAGCTTATGAAAACTTTTCCAGGGAATAGAAAAAGGGCAAACTCTACAACTCATTGTATCGGGCCAGAATAAGTTTAATACCAAAACCAGACAAGAAAAGTACAAATGAAAGGAAATTTACAGGCTAACCTTAGAGGATTAAAAGAGCACAGAACATAGAAGAATCTGAAACAAAATACTAGTAAACTAAGGGGCTCCTAGGTGGCTCAGTCAGTTAAGTGTCCAACTTCGGCTCTGGTCATGATCTCATAGTTTGTGGGTTCAAGCCCTGCATTGGGCGCTGTGTTGTCAGCTTGGAGCCTGGAGCCTGCTTCAGATTGTGCCTCCCTCTCTCTCCGCCCCTCCTCACTCATGCTCTGTCTCTCAAGAATAAATATTAAAAAAAAAAAAAGAAAAAAAAAAAAAAGAAAAATCTGTCCAGTGAAATTTACCACATTAATAAAGGATGAAAAAAAATTATGATCTCAATAGATACAGAATCATTTAATAAAAAGCTAATATTCACTCATGATAAAAGTACTAAGCAAACCAAGAGGAAAAGGACATTTTTTTTTTGAAGTTTATTTTGAGAGACAGAGAGAGCCTATGCACACACAGGCCAGCGTGGGGGACAGGGGTGCAGAGAGAGGGGGAGAGAGAGAGAGAGAGAGGATCCCAGGCAGGGTCTGCACTACCACCACAGAGCCTGATGCAGGCAGGGCTTGAACTCACAAACCATGAGATCATGACCTGAGCCGAAATCAAGAGTCAGATGCTTAACCTACTGAGCCACCCAGGCACCACAAGTAGAGATTTTTAAACCTGAGTAAGGCTATCTACCAAAAACCTATAGCAAACATTCTTAATGGTGAAATATGTCACCTAGTGGTAAAATGTTAATGATGAAATAGTCCCTTTAAAATCAGGAATAAGGGAAGGATTACTCACTATCAATGCTTCTGTTCAACACTTCATCAGGGGATCTAGCTAGTGCAGTAAGATAACAGTGTAATAATTAGAAAGGAAGAAACAAAATTGCCATTATTTATAAATGATATGATTACCTATTTAGAAAACCCAAAAGGACCTACAGATACATTATTAGAATAAGAGAGCACAGCAAGGTAGCTGGACATAGAATTAACAAAATTACATTTTTATATTCCAGCAACAGTTATAGAACATAATTTTTAAACAGTAGCAACAAAAAATATAAAGTACCTAGAAATAAATGAACAAGATGTGGAAAGACTTGCTCTTGGCCATGATGGAGTAGTAAAGACCAGATCCAGCCTCTCAGTTGAAGCGATTAAAAACGACTGGTCTGCATATATGAAATAAGTTTTCAAGACACTGGGCATGAGGCAATGAAGGAAGAATCTCTGAGAGATGGGAAACAAATGAGGCGATCTTAGGGATTGCCTTGAGGGTTCCCAGATGACCGTGTAGAGCACCATTTGGAGCCCAGAGGACTCTGAGCTGAGAAGGTGAGTTTGGGGAGACCAAAGTGGCTAGAGTTTGCAGGACAGAGTATTGTAGAGGAGTAAGCTACACAGAGAGAAAGAGGATTCCCCTCAAGTACCCAACAGGATGTTGATTAAAGAAATAAATGTGAAAGTTGCAGAAGACTATATGCTATAATATAATGCCGTTGTATAAAGCTCCAAAACAAGGGGAAATACAGACTATTGTTTAGGGCAATGTGTACATGTGGTTGTGGTGAAAAAGACAAGGAATGAGGAAATGATAATTACAACAATCAAGACATTAGTTACCTCTGGGGTGGAACTGTCTCTACGGAGAAGGATCCAGAATGGTTTCTAGTAATGTTCTGGTTCTTACATTAGGTGGTGGGTGGTTCATTTTATTATTAAGCCTTCCTATACTTCACATCTATTGCGTGTATCAAATAATAAATACCTGTACAAAATTCAGAAAAAATTGGGCACGAAGATTTGTAAAGAATGCCTTTCCTTATGCAAAATATTCTCAACATGACATTGAACAATAGTTAAAAGATGACAACTCTTCTCTCCCTGTTTCTAAAGCCAGCAAGTACTGGATTATCTTCTATTGTTCCAATGACTATAATAATAGCAAAGGCCAAGGAGACGTCTTTCGTAGGAGAGTTGTCATGGAATCAGATTTGTGATAAAGAAATAAATAATTTATATGCCAGACTGTCCGCCAGAAGAAATACAGAGACAACATCCACAAACAAAAAATCAAGAACTTTTCTTTATACCGGCAATAATCACAAAGAAAATACCATCAAAACATTCACAACAGTCGCATCAGCCATTAGTGATTTTATTGACTCATTTACAGGACTCTGACCAGGGAAATGGTGAACATAACATATACTTTGAGGCACCCACATTGATCTTACTACAGGGTCCCCAGGCCCCCTCTGCAGGCTTCATAATAGTGTACTTTCATCCCATGCAGACACTTCCTCTGCAAATGCAGCCAGGCCTCAGACTGTCCTCAGCCACTGCTCTCAGGCTACTGATTACAGACCAGCAGCCTCCGCTTCCATTATCCCAGCAGCTGCCTAATGCATCTGAACCACAAAATGGGCCCTCGCTTCTTTCTTATCCCAGCTCCATCTTCATAAAGGGTAACAGACAGACAGAAGTCCCCAAGGGCACAAAATCTTTCTTTCCAGACAATTTTAAAGGAAAGTGGGGAGAAAGATGCATATGTGCTAATGGAACCTCTATGGCTGAAACAATTTATCTGCAGATGTGCCCTGACTAGGCACACAGCCATCAATCTGTTGTGCTGCCGTCACTGAAATTTATGATTCTGCGTGAGAGGTGATGTGTCTATCTGAAGTTGCAGTCAGGGCTCTTTCCCCTTTACTAAGGTGGCACTTGAGCCCGTAATTATAATAAGCTCGTACTTCTACCCACCTTAGATTCAGTGAAATTTCCCATTTTCTGAACTACTTTCTCTCACAGACTCCGTGCTGGTCTCTAAGACCTGAATGGAGGGAAAAGAAAAACATCAAAATTAAAGTGACAATGTAACTAAGGGAGTGTACTGGGAGAAAAACAGGACATTTTTATGATCCCCAAACTGGGGGATGGGGGGTGAAGCATTTCAGGGAGAAAATCAGGAGGAGCGACAGCATAGAATCACGCCTCTGACCTCTGTGCTAGGCATTGCACTATTGACACGCGCACACGCTCAGGTGGGGTCCAGAGGGATCACAGCATTTGAAATTTCATTTGAAATCTGCTAGGACTAGTTTTTAGGAGTATCTAGACCATAGTTAGCCAGAATTTTTTAAGGAAGCAAGAGAGTTAGGTTTAAATCCTGGCAGGTCCAGCCAACATCAGAACGACTTCCTGTTCTAGGTAGCGCTGGGCACAGAAGTCAGTTGATTTTTTTGGTCTTCTTTTGAGCTCTGCTGATTCCTGCTGGTTTGGGGTAAACAGGACATGCTGGAGCATATGTTCTCTGGTACCTCTTGCTCTCATCAGCCAAGGAAATGATCTATAACAATGCCGAAGTACCTTTTAAGTGCTTCTAAGACAGCTTTAACGGTTTTGGGCAAAGGACAGAAAGCCTCAGAGAAACCATAAAACACAATCCATATGGCACCATAATATTGTTTTGTTCTGGGAATTCTGCCCTTAGACAAAACCACACGGTCATGAATACATAAACAACCACTTTTTGAGCCATCTAACAAAGACTGAGCTCTGCTACAGAGCAGTGAGCCTCAGCCTGGGGGAAATGGGGGGCAAGTGGCCAAGCCAACCATGGCACGTGCTTCACTTCTGAGCGACAATGCAAATCCCAGCTGGGAAGAGTCCATGGTGGAAGACAGATCTTGTCTGTAATGGCCTCATCTGAAAAGCTATGCAGCAAATAACTCTGCAAACAAGTATCAGGCCAGGGCACCAGGGTGGCTCTGTTGGTTGAGAGCCCAACTCTTGACTTCGGCTCAGGTCATGATCTCACGGTTTGTGGGTTTGGGCCCTGTGTCGGGCTGTGCGCTGACAGCAGCAGAGCCTGCTTGGGATTCTCTCTCTCTCTCTCTCTCTCTCTCTCAAAAAAAAAAAAAAAGGCATCAGGCCATACTGCCTAAATGGGTGGGACAACTGGTGGCATCTACACTTTGGACACTAAGCTCTCTATAGACTTCGAGAGAAGGACCAGGATTAAGACTCTGAGGCAGAGTCTCTGAAGACATTTGAGCTGCCATCTCTTATGGTTATTTCCTGAGTGGCTGTGAAAGTTAACGGGATGAAGCCTTCGCTATCAGCACAGAGAAGGATCCAGTGTGAGTCTGCAAAGTGAAATAAACACATATGTAATTTAGAATATCTCATCTTATTCTTTAAAGAAAAATAAGACAAATACTTTTTTGAGAGTAAGAATCCAGTAGTTGGTAATACTGAACCTGATTATCACACGGATGGGAATGGGAAGCTGGAAGGACTGAGTCCTACTTAGGGTGAGGTCATTGATGACTTAGGCATAGCTAGGGGACATCCACTTTTACCCAGGCTAGGCATTTATCACTTCGTGCTATGCATATGAGTGTGCATGTAGTGCCCACGTTGTTAGGGGTTGTGTGTGGAGCGTCCCTATCTACACGCTCGTAAGCAATTTCTCCAGAAACTATGTGAAGGTGGGAACAGTTACTCTCTGGAGGAAGCTTTATTCTTTAAGTTCATACCAACCTCTAGACAGCTTAGGAGGCTGAGCCGACTGCAGATAGACTAGAATGGTCCAGATAATCCTGAATGGTTTGTTCTGGGGTAACCTAGGGCCAATAGCATAACACAAGCCTGTGACCTTCTCTGGTTCTTTCAGATGTACTGTGCCTCACTTCTGAAAATTTCACTTCTGAAAATCTACACTTTCCAAAAACAACATGTAAAATATGCAGAGAGGTCTTTATTAGTGCTATTGATGATGCCGAAAATTGGAAACCACTTAAATGCCAAAGAAAATATGGCAAAGTACAATATGGTACACCCAGAATGGAATATTAACCCCACCCAGGACAAATGACAATTATGATGTCATATCACAGATGCATGTGTCAAAACAGGAAAAAGCTGATGCTGACATATTAAGGGGGAGAAAAAAATGAAACAAATTCCATGTTCAATGTGGTGGTGGCTTCCATTAAAAGAATGAGGCATAAAAAAACCATCCTGTGCACCTGATGGTACGGGTATGACTCAGTCCTCTGGCATTTGGGAATGGCCTTCACATCCACATGTTTGCTCCCTATTGAAATGACACCTCCTTTAAGAAATGCTGCTATGACCTTTATGTTTAGTGTAACAGGTATATATGAGGTTTTTATGTCATTTCTTTGCAGCTATTATACATTGCTTTGTAACTCTTTTCTAGTTTTTTCCTGTGTACATTTAGGTCTTCCAGCTAGAATATATATGTAAGTTCCTTAAGGGCAGAACCCATATTTTCTATAGCCTTGGGTATATAGTAGACAATTAACAATACCTAATTATCTAGTGAACCGCTGAGTGGTTCGTCATCAATGAAAATTACAAAGTTACAAAACAAAAAATGGTAGAGGGAGGGGGTGTGGGGTAGAGTCAATTTCTGAATTTTACCTACCATGGAGCATTTCAATAAGAGAGAGGCCAAAAGTCTGCTGAACTGTACTGAGCCTTAGTTTGCCATTGCAGAGAAGCACAGCTCTTTTTTCAACAACAGGACCTACATAATGAGATTTCTTCAGATATAAAAATAAAAGTTGTTAAACTGATTGCAGAAGCAACAAAGTTAACATTTCTTAAAACTAGAATGTGTAAGTAGTTTTTTTTTAAATCCTATTTACTATTAGTCTAACTAAACCAGTTGTAAATAAGGAGATTTTGGCTACATTATTTAACATAACAAAAAGATTCGATCCCAAAATATTTATGGCTTAAATACCATGACATCCCTACTTAAAGTATTTTAGGAAATTGTTAAAAAAAAAAAAAAATGAAGCAATAGGGGTGCCTGGGTGGCTCAGCTGGTTGGGTGGCTGACTTTGGCTCAGGTCACGATCTCACGGTTCGTGAGTTCGAGCCCTGCGTCAGGCTCTGTGCTGACAGCTCAGAGCCTGGAGTCTGCTGTCTCTCTCTCAAAAATAAATAAAGATTTAAAAGAAAAATTTAAAAAAAAATGAAGCCATATGGCAAAATATTAACAAGAGTTAAATCCAGATGATAGGTGTAAAAGATTTCGTTATTTAGTCTTTCTTTATGTTTACAATTTTTCATAATAAAAAATTTTAATTATTTTAAACTATTCTTTGGTTCTTTTAAAAACCTACATCCTGGGGTGCCTGGATGGCTCAGTCAGTTAACTGTCTGACTCTTGGTCTCGGCTCCAGTCATGATCTCATGGTCATAAGATCAAGCCCGCTCGGCACTGACAGCACAGAGACTGCTTAGAATTCTCTCCTTACCCCCTCCCCCTCAAAATAAACATTAAAAATAAAGAAACAAAAACCAAACCTATACTTTTGAGTTGGTCCAAGAGTAGTAGTTTTAAGAAAAAACTAATTGAGGGGCGCCTTGGTGGCTCAGTCAGTTGAGCATCAGACTTCGGCTCAGGTCATGATCTCACAGTTCATGAGTTCAAACCCCATGCGGGCTCTGTGCTGACAGCTCAGAGCCTGGAGCCTGCTTCAAATTCTGTGTCTCCCTCTCTCTCTCTGTACCTCTCCCGCCACTCATGCTCTCTCTCTCTCTCTCTCTCAAAAATAAATAAACATTAAAAAATTTTTTTAAAAACTAATTAAAAGACCTCTCTTAACTATTAGATAATAACTTACATATTACTTATCAATGATTTCGATACCAACTTTCTGCAAATATCTTTTAAAATGAAGATATAAAAGTCCACAATCAAATCAGTGTGATATTGGTAAAGTTCTAGATAAAGAGATCAGCATTATAGTAGTTACAATATGGAGAATTCAGAATTAGATCCCAGTACATATAAGTTTATATATGACAAATGTGTTAGATCAAGTTCAGTGGGATTAAAGATGGATTCTTTTTTAAATTAAGCTCTATGCCAACGTGGGGCTTGAACTCAGGACCCTGAGATCAAGAGTTGCATACTCCACCTACTGAGTTAGCCAGGCCCCTGAAAGATGTATTTTTTTTTTTAATGTTTACTTATTTATCTTTGACAGAGAGAGCGTGAGAGAGAGCACACACAAGTGGGGTAGGGACAGAGAGAAAGGGAGAGAATCTCAAGCAGGCTCTGTGCTGTCAGTGCAGAGCCTTACGTGGGGCTTGAATTCATGAACCACAAGGTCATGACCTGAGCTGAAAGCAAGAGTTGACTGAGCAACCCAGGCACCCCATCGAAAGATAGATTTTTAATAAAGCTCCTAGCACAATTGGTTATCTCTCAGAAAATAAAAGTGGACCACACACCAAAATGTAATGGAAGATTAAAAATTTAAATGTAAAAACTAATATAATAAAACAATGCAACCAAATCTAGACTATTGCATGTATGTTAATTTCTATAATAAGCAAAAAACTCTTATAAACTGATAACTCAACAGGAAAAAAAAATGAACAATAGGCAGTTCATATTCAGCGGGCCAAAAACCATGAAAGACATACTCAAGTTCACTAACAGTAAAGGAAATACAAATGAATGAAAGTAAAAAGCACTTCACACTTATCAGATTGGTAAGGATGTGAGGAACAGGAAGTCTCATAGGTTGAGAGTGGGCATATGATGATACATTTAGTAAAAAATCTCTGAAAGGCAATCTGGCAACTGTATTAAAAGTAGAAATGTATATGTACTTTTCAAATTTGCGCTTCTACTTCTGGGAACCAACCCAACAGAAATAAAAGTAGGAATACAAATAGATACATAAAAGAGTACGACGAGAGCCCTGCTTGGAGTGACGAGAGCCCTGCTTGGAGTGACTGAAGAAGTGAAGAAGTAAAGGCAACGTGAACGCCTATCAACAATGGACCACCTCAATAAGCAGCGTCCTCTCAGCGTGAAGAGCGCAACTTACGACTCCATTTTTGTAAAACAATGACAAACCATCAGCCCCGCATATAGGCCTATAGATACAAAGAAGTGTGTACGATTATATGAGTTATGAACTAAAATATGGAGAGAACCACAGTAAGCTGCCATAAAGTGAATTATGGCAGGGGGCAGGGCCAAGTTCAATGGAGAAAGAAAGTGTTCGTGATAAAAACAGGTAGGCTAGGGGCGCCTGGGTGGCGCAGTCGGTTGGGCGTCCGACTTCAGCCAGGTCACGATCTCGCGGTCCGTGAGTTCGAGCCCCGCGTCGGGCTCTGGGCTGATGGCTCGGAGCCTGGAGCCTGTTTCCGATTCTGTGTCTCCCTCTCTCTCTGCCCCTCCCCCGTTCATGCTCTGTCTCTCTCTGTCCCAAAAATAAAATAAACGTTGAAAAAAACAAACAAACAAACAAACAAAAAAAAAAAACAACAACAAAAAAACAGGTAGGCTATAATCCCATTCGTGTAATGTTTGCATACGCATTACATTTTTTTTAAAATGGACCTTTCTCTCTGCAACGCATAAGGAAAAGTCTCCCATAAGATGGCACAATAAGGAAAACTCTTTTTTTTCCTAAACAGAAATTGCCAGAATGAGTACCGTCATTCATATTTTACAGCATGCATGTGATACGATCACACTATACACTGGTATGTGTGCCCGTCTGGCTGGCAGCCAACCAACCCAGAAAGGTATTACAACTTGCCTGTGACATAACATGCCCAGTTCAGTGAAGTTCGGCTAGAGCACCATCTTCCTCATCAGTGGATTTTTCTTGCAGTACCCACTGGCTGCAGGAGCTTTTCTGTATAGTGGTAGCTCCTCAAAGGAGAAGTTACCTGGTAAGTGATGTGCACGTAAGGCAGATCCCGAGACAGTGGATACACAGGAGAGGACTTCTTCCCATTATGCAGAGCGTCTGTGAGTTCAGAAAGACATCGCTGCACTTCAGTCAGGGTCCTAGACAAAATTTCCATTTCCTTAGACAGTCGGTAAGTTTCCTTCTCCTTCTGTGAGTTCTTGCTTTGAGGCAAATTAGGAGGTTCCGGAGCGCTGGTGTGGTCTGGTGTGCTGCTGGACCTGGGTGGTGTTACTGAGCGGTTAACGGGCTCAGCATCTAGAGTTCTGAGAGCTATGGAGCCATCACAGATACTGCTTGGAGGGCTCCTGATTTCTTCAATAAGGGTTCTTCCAGGCCTTTCGCATTGACTACGGCTGTCAGATGTGCAGAGCCCTCTGTTTTGGTGACACAAATCTGGGGAAAGACTTTCAAGTAGCTTTTTTCTGTCTATTTTACTTAATGGAGTACTGAAAGTAGAGTATCCACTCTGGTTTTCACTCGACGTTACTGGCAATTCTTTTTCCAATGTTACTTCTCTAACAATCAAACGAATGATATACTGATCAGTCTTTGAAGAAGGAAGAAAAGCTGAATCAGTGGATTTTTGTCTTCCAACCAAAATTAATAATAACTTATCTGTCAAGAAACACATACCTTTTGGTCTTTCACTTTTCTCAAGTTGAATCTGCTGGATGTTTGGTATAAACGATCGGATGACAGAATAGATAAAAATTATATTGGAAGTATTAGAAGCCACTGCTACCACCTGAGCTTTAAGATCAAATGTTATTAGATCAGGAACAAGAATGCCTGGAATGGTGACTTTTCTGGTCTGTGTAACCTCCTTCTCAAAGGTCACAAGGACCAGATGTGAAGAATCCATGCCAGTTCCTGTCAAGTAGTCTTTTTTTCTTAGACAAATAAGAGAACTACCCTCAGACTTTGACGTATTGAAATGCATATGAGTTAGATCCAGAGGATCTGAAAAGGAAGAAAGGGGAGAAACGGATGTTTCAACACTTGTTTTAGAAGCAACTGCCCCCTTACCCGTGGTGGGTACTTCATCAATAACCGGGAAAGTACACAGACAAGGGTCTTCACCGCTAGGTGGAACATCAAAGATTTCAGATGCATTTAAGCCACAGATCTTATCTAGTGGGAGCTCAGTGGCTACAGCGACCTGTGAGTCCACGGTGGCTCTGATGGAGCGCACAGAGCTGTCCACATCAAACACTGGGTGGAAGGAGCACCTGCGAAGAGTCTTCTGAGCACTGTCCCAAATGTAGGAATGCAGGCTGCTGCCAGCTGCCACCACCAGCCTCTGGCCATCCTGGGTCCAAGACGCACAGTGAATGAGGCCCTGGGTGTCAATGTCCGCGTTCACCCGGGAACTGTCGCAGTGAACACTGTGGAAAACGGAGACACGCTGCGCCGTCAACACAGCCAGGACAGCACTTTCTGGATGCCACACACAGCCCTGGGGAAGGACAGGGAGTGATTCTCTAATCTCACAGGTCTGAGACATCAGCCGTTTGTTCGTCCCCGTACTGCTGGGACACAGCTGCCACACAATGACACGCTTCTTGTGCTGCACAGCGAGCAGAGCAGGCATGTCAGCTGTGCCAGGTGGGGCCCAAGACACTCCATACACATGTTCAAACTGTCCAATGACCTCTGAGTCCCCAAACCTGGCCTCTCCACTGTGAAGCTGTAAATCAGTCAGGACTACCTGGTTCCCATTAGTCCAGACAAGGCCATGAAGTGGGTGTACTGCCTGATACAACGCATTCAGCCCAGTCCTGAGAAGTCTTCCTTTTCCCAACTCCATCCTCTTTGATAAAGGGTATCTGAAATCATTAAGAAGGAAAGTTTTACCATGAGACTATAATCAGACAAATCCAAAACGTAGGACATTTTATAAGACAATTGGCTTAGGCCTCTCACAGGTCAATATTTCAAGGGGATAAAAGGTCAAAGGCATGTGACAGATTAAAAGACATGACTGAGCCATAACAAGCAGATGTAACATATAAACTTTGATCAGCTCTTGAATTGAGGAAATAAAACTTTCTTTTTAATGTTTGTTTATTTTTGAGAGAGAGAGAGACAGAGACAGAGTGCAAGTGGGGGAGGGGCAGAGAAAGAGGGAGACACAGAATCCAAAGCAGGCTCCAGGCTCTGAGCTGTCAGCACAGAGCCAGATGTGGGGCTCAAACCCAGGAACCTCGAGATCATGACCCAAATAGAAGTCAGATGCTTAACCGACTGAGCCACCCAGGTGCCCCGGAAATAAAATTTTCTATTAAAAAAAAATATTTTTAGAATTGGAGAAATTTGAATATGCAATAGATATTAGGAGATACTGTGGAGTTATTTTCTTTTTAAAAAAACGTTTATTATTTATTTTGAGAGAGTGTGTGCAAGCGGGGGAGGAGCAGAGAGAGAGGAGAGAGAGAATCCCAAGCAGGCTCTGCTCTGTCAGCACAGAGCCCCACGTGGGGCTCTAACCCATGAACCATGAGATCATGACCTGAGCTGAAATCAAGAGTCAGATGCTTAACCAAATGAGCCACCCAGGAGCCTTAGAGTTCTTAATCTTAAGTGTGAACACGGTATTATGGTCATGTAGGAGAATGTCCTTGCTGTTAAAATATGATGTTGTAGTATTTGGGGTAAAGTGTCATGATGCCTACAATTTAGCCAAATCCAGAAACACCAGGGGCACCTGGGTGGCTCAGTCGGTTGAGTGTCCGACTTCGTCTCAGGTCATGATCTCACAGTTCGTGGGTTCGAGCCCCTCATCAGGCTCTGTGCTGACCCCTTGCTCGGAGCCTGGGGCCTGCTTCAGATTCTGTGTCTCCTTCTCTCTCTGCCCCTCCCTCACTCACGTTTTGTCTCACTCTGTTTCTCAAAAATAAATAAATGTAAAAAAAAATTTTTTTTAAAATCAGAAACACCAAACCCTACACATTTTATATAGAAACACAGAGAGATAAAACAGATGTAGCAAAATGTTAATAAATCCTGAATCTAGATTGAGGCTATATTGATATTCCTGGTACTTTCAACTTTTAAGTTAAAAATTTCTCAAATTAAAATATTGAGAAAAACCTCTTTCACCATCTAATTTCTATTCTTCTTTCACTGCCAAGTCAAGCATTAACTGATATTCACATCTCTGCCTTTATTAGCACTTATTTCCTCAACTCCCTTCAAAATGGCTTTTACCTCCTCAGCGAAATGACACTCAAAGAGTCACTGTTGCTATTTCTACTTCACCATATTCAAATAGCACTTAATAATTTTCAGACCATTTTCACATTCCCTATCACATTTGCTCCTTGCAACAATCTTTTGCAAGAATACAAAGTAGGTTAGGGAAATATTATCTTCAATTTTTTTCATTCTTAAGGTTTTTGTTTTTTTTTTTTTAAGGAATTTAAATTACTAAAGAAGTACATGTTCACTGCAATGAAATTGAGACAAACCAGAAGTTTCTATAATAAAATGAAATGTTTCCTCCTACCCCATGCCAACACATCCCCTCCCCAAACTCAAGTCCTTGATAAAAGCACTGTTAACAATTTGGTGTGTAGCCTCTGAAACCATTAAAGAAACTTATCCAAAAAAAAAAAAGAATTGTATATGTGCTAAGTTTTTTTTTTCTTTTAAACAAAAAAAGGGGGTTTAAGTCAAAGTTCCTGGGTACTAACAACAGAATCCACTCTGGCTAACTTAAGTAAAAAAAAAAAATCTCAAGAACCAGGATCAGAAAAACAAGCAGAAACCAAGTGAGGCTAGCTAGACGGAATAAACCATGGCTACCACTCTCTCAACACATCAGTGGCTGAGAATCTAACTTCACTGCCCCTTCACTTGATAACAATTGCTTAAGATTCCGAATAGGGGTCCAGGGGGAAACTTCCCACTGGCTTGGCCTAGCTTCCAAGTCCTGCTCTAGCTGCCAGGATGGGGAGGAAGAGGGGTCCCCACAAAGGCTTCTGTCATAAGGGACGGGGGTTCTGCTTTCCCACCAACACTCACACAAAGGGCAGCTGCCCCCAAATTAGGAAGGGGTTTTTAAAAAAGGACCAACAATAACCACAGGGATCTCATATGTTACATACTATTCACTAATTTATTTTAAATCACGGGTACTTTTTCAAGTCAGTAACAAACAGATCTTCCTCAATCTTTTAAGTAGCCCCATTAGTAGCTGCAAGGTATGCCGTAATGTACTCAAAGATTCCACTATAGGTGGGAATTCAGCTTGTGTCCCAACTTTTTTCTAGATGTGGATAGGGTCCACAAGTTTAGTTAGTACTCAGCCCCTATTACTGTTCTCACATGTCCTTCTTTCCAGTGTCACCTACTCTCGTGTTTTCAATTGTTACCTCTGTTTATTACTGTCAGATCTGCTGTGCTACAATGCTATTCAATTATATGTTAGGCTTCACATTATGGCTGATATTAGCCCTGCCCACATTCATTTCAAACTGGACCTGCATGAGAGGAAAAAAAAAAAAGGCCTTTTTTGCTCTCCACAGCAGCTCCTCAATTTCTGTTAATGGATATCGCCATTCTCACATTCACTCAGGCTAAAAACTCAGGACTCCATTTGACTACTCTCCTGCCTTCTCAGTTGGTGACCAAGTCTTTTTTTTTTTTTAATTTTTTTTTCAACGTTTATTTATTTTTGGGACAGAGAGAGACAGAGCATGAACGGGGGAGGGGGCAGAGAGAGAGGGAGACACAGAATCGGAAACAGGCTCCAGGTTCTGAGCCATCAGCCCAGAGCCCGACGCGGGGCTCGAACTCACGGACCGCGAAATCATGACCTGGCTGAAGTGGGACGCTTAACCGACTGCGCCACCCAGGCGCCCCAGTTGGTGACCAAGTCTTATTAATTCTTAGAACTGTTCCTGAACCCAGTCCTTCTTATCATTCCCACCAGCACTATCCTGAATCAGATCGCTGTTACTGCAAACCTAGTTGGCTGTAATAATTGCCTCCTACTTGGTTTCCCTACCTCTTTCTTTCTCTAGTCCATCTTGTGCAAAACCAGTCTTAAAATATCCTTTTAAGTATATCATTTATCAGCTTAAAAATTGGCAGATGTTAAAAACAAAATTCGGGACACCTGGGTGGCTCAGTCAGTTAAGTGTCTGACTCTTGATTTTCAGCTCAGATCATGATCTCACATGGAATCGAGGGTTGTGGAATCGAGCCCTGTGTCAGGCTCTGTGCTGAGCAAGGAGCCTGCTTGGGATTCTCTCCCTTTCCCCCACCAAATAAACATTAAAAAAAAAAAAAAAATGGCAGATACTACCTACTGCCCACAGCTGCACTGTTCAATACAGTAGCTACTAACCATATGTGCTTTGCAAATTTAATTAAAATAAAAAACCAGTTCCTCAGTCACACTAGTCTTTTTCAAGTGGTCAACAGTCACATGTGGCTAGTGGCTATCACATTGGGCAGAGGAGAATAGAACATCTCCATCACTGAAGAAAGTTCTGCTGGGCAGCACTGTCCTATAAGGATAAAGTCTGAATTCCTCAGTTGGGCATTCGAACCCCTACCCATTGCGGACCTCCTATCCCTCCAGTCTTATTTCTAGTTGGTCATCTTCATAGTTACAATACTCGGCCCATTCAAAACACTCAATCAATGACAGGGGAACTGATGGCCCAGCTTAATTACTATCTCTTCAAGGGGTCTTCTTTAATCATCCTGCTAAATCTGATACTTTCCTCCTCTTAACTCCTATAGCCTTACAGCCTACAGCTCTCATGTGACATCTTCAGTTTATTATCTGCAATTACCAGTTACTCTTTCATGTACTACCTCACATTTCACAACTAACACACAAGGTCTTTGAGAGTAAAAATGAGACTTAAGTTAAAAACTTAACTTCTTTGCCTGTCAAGTATTTTCAGATGGAATGCTCTGTATCCATTACATCATAAAAGGAGTTTCTAATTGGGTCACAGTATTGCCAGGGGTTGTGTTGTGATCACATTTTTGTTGCTTTAGGCTCTTATGCTACTGTAAGTAAACCTCTTTGGACTATATTTGGACATGCTTTCTAAGTCTGTTAAATAATCCCTCCTCTTTTTTTTTTTTTTTCAATTGAGAGAGAGTGCGAGTCAGAGAGAGGGGCAGAAGGAGAGAGAGGGGGGGAGAGAGAGAGAGAGAGAGAGAGAGAGAGAGAGAGAGAGAATCTTAAACAGGCTCCACTCAACTCGGAGCCCAACAAAGGCTCTATCTGACCACCCTGGGATCATGACCTGAGCCGAAATTAAGAGTCAGGCTGACTCATGCTCCCTCTCAAATTGAAAAAAAAAAAAAAAAAGAGTGACTATGTCACCCAGGTGCCCCAATAATCCAGCCTCTTAAAACAACCAAAACAATGGGGGAATATATATTAAGAGATATTTCCCTCCCCTACTGGTCCATATAGTCCTAATGCAGCCATATAATAGCATTTCTCATTTCCTATATGGTAAAAAAAAAAAAAAAAAAAGGTTAAGCAACCATACATATTAGCCATAGTTTACATATACATATTAGCACAAGTTTCCAGGTCTTAACTCATACTTGTCATTTAAATCATGACGACAAATAATCAAACAATGTTAATAAATCATACATTTATATAATTGTTATATTTTATAAAATTAACACAGGATTTTACAACAATCAAACATTTTCTTCCTAGGATAGTTCCAGGGGAAAAAACATCTTTATTTTGAGTGATTATTATAATGTAGAGTCTGTATCAGTGCCACAGTATGAAAATCTTTCCTTGCATCATCTTATATACAGAACCTGGTTTACTGTGGCTTTAGTAGTGAGCTTCAAGTTCAAGTGCATCAAAAGCTGGCTTTGCCTTTGTATTCAGCCAAAATCTATTTGGCTTGGATTTTAGCCTTTGGAAAACTGAACAGCCTAATGCTTTAATGTCATTTTCTAGCATCCCTGAATGTGTGTGTCCACGCATATTTAAGATACATAAGGTCAGATAAGAATAAGGCAGTAATGAGAATAAATTGGATATTCTAATTTATCTAAATAAGTATTTACTTTCAAATATAGACAAATATGATAAGCATTCTTTATTTAAAGGGCAAAAATTGTACCTTCAGGTACATTCTATTTCAAAATTCTATCAGTGAGTTGATATATATTTGTATGTGTAATAATGGTTGCAAGAATAAAATGTTGCAACAATAAATGACTGTGAAAGATTAATTTTAGGACAAAAAACAAGAATTTTCACCTAGTTGACTTATTGAGAAACAGAGTAGCATAATAAATAATATTAACAATATTATTATATTGATAACAAATAAATATTAAAAATATTATTATTTATAAATAAATACTAACAAAGAGTACACTAGCTAAATAACTTAATGAAAAAACATTATATTCTTTTTGACCAACAGAAGTTTGTGAAATTTAAATAAAAATATAAAGCACAGGGATAGAAATGAATTGTAATTATCTTGGTAAAACTGTTCATTAAACTAGCATTCATTAAACAAAAAAATCTTTAAGAACTGTGTTTAACTCTTAAAGTTTTTTAAAGATTTTATTGTTATTTTGTTTGTTTTTCATTGCCTTTTTTTTTTTTTTTTTAGTGTTTATTTACTTTTGAGACAGAGAGAAAGAGAGCATCAGCAAGGGAGGGGTAGAGAGAGAGAGAGACAGGGAAATACAGAATCTGAAGCAGGCTCCAGGCTCTGAGCTGTCAGCACAGAGCCTGACGCAAGGCTCGAACTCACGAACTGTGAGAACATGACCTGAGCCGAAGTCAGACACTTAACTGACTGAGCCACCCAGGCGTCCCATCATTGGTTTGTTTTGAGAGAGGGAGAGAGAAATCCCAAGCAGGTTCTGCACTGTCAGCAAGCAGAGCCCAAAACGAGGCTCGATCTCACAAACAGTGGAAGCCAAGAGTCAGATGCTTACCTGACAGCCACCCAGGTACCCCAAAGATTTTGTTTTAAGTAATCTCTATACCCAACCTGGGGCTTGAACTCATAACCCCAAGATCGAGAGTAGCACATTCCACTGACTGAGCCACAGCCAGGCATCTCCTCACCACTCTCTTCTTAACCCCCCAAATTGACACTATTACCACCTTTTTAAAACAGCTTTCACCAAGGCACCAGTGCCATCTATGTCATTGAACCCAGTGGACATTTTTCAATCCTGTTTTACTGAGTAATATGTGTCAAAGACAGAACTTGAGAAGTTGTCTTTGGACTCTACATCCACAGAAACGTATTCTCTACCAAACTGCCTGGTGATTTGCTTTTAACTCATCTGCAAGTTATTTCTCACGCCTCTTTGCTGGCCTTATCCTTGTTTGTAGAGTCTTTTACTAAGAAGGAATTGTCTACTATGCTTCTACACATGATGTCAGATTAAGTGGGTCTGTAGTGGCTTGCTAAATGGAAAATAAGTCCCTTGTCACTATTAATGAAGAAAACTGCCATCTCTAGCCCACTGGTCTTATATAAGATAATATATGTTTTCCTCTAATATCTACTCATGCACTTTTAAAAGACTTTTATTGATAAATAATGCATGATACATTTTCCTAGGCAGAGAAAATTCCTAATGGGCCAATTATATCAAAGGCAATTTATATATGTTTTAGGCTACCCAATTCAGTCTAATGTCATTGAGGGTGTATATGGCCAGGGGTAGCACAGAATAAGGATTTGTAAATAAGAGAAAAACAAACATGATAATGTTACTAACATTTTTAGAAGAATTAATTTTAATATTTTCACCCTTGGTAACAAGAAGAAATTTGGCACATTTTTCTCAAAAACCTAGCAAAAATTACAAAAATCTGTTGCAATCCTTTGTACTCCATTGCTAGTTTAGGTCCTGACCACCTCTCCCTCTTTAGCAGGCTAGAACAAGAAGTCTTCTGGATACCAGCCTCTTCCTTCCCACAGAGCCTGGATGCTTTATATGATTGGGTAGAATCATCTTTTTAAAAAATCACAGCTATGGTCAGGGGCACCTGGGTGGCTCAGTCGGTTAACCATCTTGACTCCTGATCTCAGCTCAGGTCATGTCATGGTTCGTGGGATTGAGCTCCACACTGGGCTCTGCACTCGCAGCACAGAGCCTGCTTGGGATTCTCTCTCTCTCTCCCTCTCTCAAAATAAATATATAAAACATTAAAAAAAAAATCACAGCTATGCGCATTTTGTTCTTCTGCTCAAATACTTTGTCTCTATAGTCTACATATATAAAAAAGTTCTTTCAAATGTCTTAGCAAGGTATTTCAGTCTTTAAATTATCTGAGATTGATATACCTTTCCAACCTTCTATCCCTGATCATAAAGGGCATGCTGAGGAATTTGGAGGAACCAGCACACATTCACATGACAAAGCACAGGATGGACCTGACAAGGAACAAGGCTGTTTTTTTGTTTTTTTTTTTTTAATGTTTATTTATTTTTGAGAGACAGAGAGACACACACATACACAGAGCATGAGCAGGGGAGGGGCAGAGAGAGAGGAGACACAGAATCCGAAGCAGGCTCCAGGCTCTGAGCTGTCAGCACAGAGCCTGATGCAGGGCTCGAACCCACGAGCTGTGAGATCATGATTTGAGCCAAAGTCGGACACCCAACCAACTGAGCCACCCAGACGCCCCAGGCTGATAAGTTTAATGAGGAGTCATGAGATAGTTTGAATTTCTCACAATGAGAAAGTAAGCCAAGTTTGTAGCTACTTCCGAAGAGAAAGAGTACCTGATTCAAGAGATCTTTCTTTCTTTGTTTTTTCTTTTTCTTTTTTTAGAGAGAGCAAGAGTGGGAGAAAGCGGGAGAGGGGCAGAGGGAAAGAGAGAATCACAAGCAGGCTCAACGCTGGCCATGGAGCCCAATGCAGGGCTCGATCCCACTATCCTGGGATCACGACCTGAGGCGAAATCAAGAGTCTGATCCTCAACCTACTGAGCCACGAAGGCACCCCTCCAGAGATATTTCTAATGCAGATTGAATAAATAATGACATCAGGTAGGATATGAGTGGTGAGGAAGAAAAGGGAATTGAGGATAACATGTAGACTTTTGCTTAGGAAACTGTTGAACCATTAATCAGAGATATAGAAGGCGGAGTGTGCTTCAAACATTGGAAGGGTAAGAAATTTTGTATTAGATCTGCCTCATCTAAGATGTCTATAGGCAGCAATGTGCCTTAGGCAGTCAGAGGTTAAGGATTTGGGAGTCACTGTCATAATGTAGATAGTTAAAGCCAAAGCAGTGGACAGTCTGGCTGTGAAAGATCAGAGAGCCAAGAGGACAAAGGTTGAAATAGCCTTTAGGTGTCCCCCAATTATTTTGTATCCTTTAAAATATCTAAATTCTGCCTGATGCTAACTGTATACTTGTTAGTCTCTCAACCCTCAGACTATAAGATTTCAGGGAGTTTTAGGGAATGAAAAGCCACTGTTTTATTAGTTCAGGGGAGAGATGGTCAGAATCAGGACCTGCTGCTCAGCCTATGACCATTTAATTCTTGTTTTTAATCTCTAAAGACAACTCATGGTGAGAATCAAGGGGCTTAGGCAAACTGGACCATTTCCAGTAGGTTTAAACAGAACTACCATAACCTCCAACTTGTTTTTCTGTTTGTTGTGTTTCGACTATAAAATAATTTCAAGTTCTTCACACTTTTTAAAAAAATTAACACACAGGAAAGGTAAAAAGCTAAATTCACGAAAAACCATTCATCCAAAGGGAAAAAATTATGACATCTCTCTGGCTTTTTTTTCTTTCTATGTAGTTTTGGTTAAAAAATTTTCAACCATACTGTACAGTTTCATATCACGATTTTTTCACTTATTATATATTAGCATTTTCCCACGTTACTTAAAATTTATAAATTATTTATTTATTTATTTATTTAAATGTTTATTTATTTTTGCGAGAGAGACAGAGTGAGAGCAGGGAAAGGGCAGGGAGACAAGGAGACACAGAATCTGAAGCAGGCTCCGGGCTCTGAGGTGTCAGCACAGTGCCTGCCCCACGTGGGGCTCGAACTTGTAAACTGTGAGATCATGACCTCAGCCGAAGTGGGACAGCTTAACCGACTGGGCCACCCAAAGCGCCCCTACAAATTATTTTAAAAAGCCACTTAATATGCATTTAGTGAAGTCGCATTTTTCCTCACTGTCGAGACACCTGGTTGTGCCAACTTTATCTTATCATAAATAACTCTGTGATAAGGGTCTTTATGCATAAAACATGTTCTTCATTTCCGATGGCTTCTTTAGGATATATTCCCACAAGTATCACTAATGAGTCACATGGAATATATTCAAACGTTTAAAGCCACCCCTCGCTCATCCTCAGCCGCTAGCCCTTCGCACGCGAGTTCCCTACTCCCATTCTCCCCATCCTCTCTGCACTCCTGGGTCTCCTCCCCACTCCCCAACAAGTACTGGCCCCTCCATCTCCCTCTCCGCCCACCCACAGCCTCCCAAAACCAGCTAGGCTTAGGCAGGAACGGACACAACAATACCTTTGGCCTGACTGCCCACAGAAAATAAGACTCCCGGGTCCTGCGGATCTGGAGCCCTGAGCGAATACCGGAAGTATCGGCTCCCAGGCCACTGATAGGTGAGCGGTAACTTGGCAAGCCCTACAATGCCCTCTGCCTATTGGTTAGGGTCCTTCCCTCTGACCAATAAGCTCTGGAACTGCCGCACGGATCTCTGGGAGTTGTAGTTTTCGTGTAACTCCATCTACAGTAAACCAGCAACAATTTCTCCCTCAAGAAGGGTAGAGCCTTCCCTCACTTCTCGATTCTCTTAGTCTGAGAAGGGGTACAGGATCCCTAGAGTACGGTTTCTTAACTTTGGAGAGGAGATGGGGGTCAGGGGAATGGGAAGGTGTTGAGGACTTCTTTTAAAATGTGATAAAATCTCCCCAGAAAAATGTTCTTATCTGTACACAAAACATTGTGCATTCACTGAAGCCTGTCCATAGACCTGTCCGAGTTACAAACTCCTGTTCTACACTTACTGGCCATAGCCCAGGGACCTAGTGTGACACCAGACTTTAGACCAGCTACACACCTGGAGACTCTGGGCCATGCCGTGGAGCAGCCGATGGGGAATTTCAGATCCTGACCCTCATAGTACAGTTGACCGTCGTCTTTCCTGAACAAAACATCCAGTTTTGGTACTTCAGCGATGCTGATAACCTAAAATCTCTTACCTAAACACCTGGGAGAATGGGGGTAGGGCGGATGGAAGAAGAACACTTTCAGGGCCCACTCTGGCTGCCTTTACTCAGGTTTTTCTCCCCGTGCTTATATTCCAGTGCCATTTATCAGAATCATACTTTCACACTGATTTTTGGAACAATGAGTGAGAGAAAAATTAAAGTTCCATTCATTCTTCAAGCAAATGTTACCTCCTCCAAAGATACCTTTCCAGATTCCTGGGACTCTTTTGGGTGGAGGTGAAGGGTCTGGCGTGGAAGAGGAGCTTAAGTTGTAACTTATTCATTCATTCCACAGCAGGAATCAACCATGCTGTAACTAACTGTGTCCCCACCCGTCACAAATTTCGTTCTTTGACGACATGGATTCTACCTCAATTTAACTGTCATCATCAGGGCGCAGTTCTTTGCCTCGAAAGGTGGGAACCTACCTGTGAGTGGGGCAGAACGAGGCGGGAAGCTTGAATGAGGGTTGAGGGTGATTGGGGTAAGGTAATGATTGGTTTCCTCCCACCCTCCCCTCCCCCGCACCTCGCATCCCCAGATTGCTCCTGCAATCCCGGCAGCCAAGCCAGAGTAGTAAGTACTTCTCAGGTGCTTCCATAACGTCCTGAACTCCAAGGCAGTGAGCGTATCTACTTAAAGTGTTGGTTTAGTTGCCGGCTTTCCCCTAGTCTGTGGGACCGGGTTGACTCCCCAGAGCTTAGCACAGAGTAGATGCTAGGTAAATTTGTGTTGAACGGATGGATAGATAGATGGATAAATGGGTGGATGGATAGATGGGTGGGTGGATGCGCGCGTGTCTCATGTCTCCCTCACCATCCTCCCCAGTTAACGACCCTTAGCCTGGCAAGCTCGGGAGCAGCCGCTTCAGGGTCCCTTCCCCCGGGCCCCGCCCCAGCCGACCCCACCTTTCCGCGCCGCTCCGCCCCGCCACCCCCTTCCCCGTGGCCCCTCCCCGCGCAGGTCCCGACTCCCGCCGCACCTCCTCCGGCTCTGCAGTGGCGGCGGGGAGGCGAGTCGGAGAGCCAGCGGGGCCAGGGCCGGAGCCGAGCCGGGGTCGGGGCAGCAGCGGGGACCCTCGGAGGCGGGGCCAGTGGGACTGCGATGGGCGTGGAGATCGAGACCATCTCCCCGGGAGACGGTACCGGGCGGCCGAGCTGGGGGAGGAGGAAGGGTCCCGGGGCGGAGCCGGGCGGGCGGGGGTCTGATTCAGAGGTGGCGCGGAGGGTGCTGAATCCGAGGCGGGCATAGGATGAGGGCGGTGAGAGGAGATCCCAGGAAGGATTGTTGGGAATCTAGCAGACGATCCTCCACCATCCCCTTCCGCGCCGGCTCACCTAGGGGAACGAAGGCGGCGGCCAGGAGGCGGGGGTCTGCGGCCCGCCACCGCCCCGGGGGCCTCGGGCCGCCGCTGCCTCGGCTGGAACCTCTCGGTTATCCGCTACTGCTGGTTTCCCAGGGCAGGCTTTTAGTTCTGCTTTCCCTGCCCTGCTAGGTGAGCTCTGGAAACAGCTGGAAGGGTTCTCTTCTGTTTGGGGCAACCCTTTCCAATGCGCCCCCCTCCGGGCCTCCGGTCGGGCGGCCCCTGTGGGCTGGGCGGTGAGACGTTGTGGGGACCGAGCCAGTCTGGGAAGGAAGAAGCGCTCCCTCCGCCTCTGCATCTCGCTTTATCCTCCCCGCCCCACTCAGCCTCTCCAGCCATCCTGTACACTCCCATGGCTTTCATTACCGTCTGCAAACCGATGGCCTCCAAACTTAAGCCTCCAGCTCAGATCTCCGACCTGAGTTCAAGGTGGTCCATTTATCCAGCTGCTGCTCGACCTCTATCTGGATGTCCCACGGATACCTAATTCAGCAAGTCCAAAACAACTAACTCTCCTTGTCCTCCCCACTTCCCAGCGCTCCTCTGTATTGCCTTTTCCCTGTCCCCAGGACTGGCACCACTCACTTCCCCAAGCCAGACATCTCTTGTATAATTGGGTATGGATGTGCAAGGAATAGCCAGTTTTAAATTTTTTAAATGAAACTTAATCCAGTCCAGAGTCCCCATGTCTGCAGCAGAATTTGACAGACAAATTTCACGTGAGACATAACTGACAACCCCCACCTTCTCTAGGAAATGAGAGGACCTCAGGGTTCCAGGCCACCCTCCTCATTAAAAGGCAGTGATTCCTAGATCCTAGCCACTACCCTGATCACCCAGCAGGTACAGACTTCTTTGACCCAGCTGGGAACTATGGTGCTGGATCCCAGGAGGCATCTCCCTGACACCTTGTCACACCCCAGGGCACTGTCATTGATTTCTGCCAGGGGGCTGCAGGTCTCTTCTCCCTTCCTTGGTTCATAGTAGCTTTTAGAGTTATTTTGAGGGAGAGAGTGTGCACCCCCAGTGTGCACACACACAAGCTGAGGAGAGACAGAGAGACAGAGAATCCCAAGCAGGCTCCACGATGTTTGTGCAGAGCCAGATGCGAGGCTCCGTCTCAGAAACCCTGAGCTGAAATCAAGAGTTGGGCACTTAACCGACTGAGCCACCCAGGCACCCCGAGGGAGATTAGATTTTTAGAGAAAGCCTGAAAGAGCTTTGGCCTTCTACTTTTAACAGTCTAAATTCTTGAGCCAGGAAAGCACAGAAGGGCCAAACTACTGTACTGTTACATTGGGAACACCGTCTTGGTCGAGCCCCACACCAAGTCCTTTCAAGTCCTTCTGCTGAAAATTTCTGGGTTCCATCCCTGTAGCCCCTGCCCTGGTTCAGGCCAACATCACCTCTCACTTGGATTTCCGCATATCCTCTAAACTGGGCTCACCACCTTCAGTCTCACCTCTCTGCTTTCCATCTGGCCTCCCTAACTCACCACCTATTTTTCACACTGTAGCCTGTGGACTCTTTAAAATGCATATGTGACTGTTCTGTCCCATTCTGCTCCTCACCCTCCCCACCCCCCGCTTCGTGTTTTAATGAATCTTCCATCTCCTTCTGCAGACAGATGGTGGTCCGGCCGAGTCTTACCTTCCACACCAGAGCCTCATCTCTTCCTACCAGTAGCAACCCCCACTACCACCATTTCCCCTAGCTTTAGCAGGCTGCCTGCAAATTTGTTAAACACGCCAGTCATTCTGCAAATATTTATTGAACGTGTACTATGTAGTTGGGGTTAGAGCGGTGAGCCAGACAGGGATCCCACTGTGGCTCGATTCTAGGCCTTTGAACATGTTGTTCACTCTTCCCAGATTATCTCCCTTTACTTCCTCTGGCAAACTGCTTATCTTTTAAGACTCAGTTGAACCATGATCTCCTCTCAGATGCTTTCCCTGACTCCCATAGAGTCCTCTACATGTTGGCTCACTTGTTAGCTTCCCAAATGCTTTGTTACCCAGGTTTGTGGCCTGGTAAATTCCACCCAGATTTATAGCTCCAGTACAGATAACTCCATCTGCCTATTGCAACATAAGCTCAGATAGATGTCTAATAGGCATCTCAAAATTGCCAACTGCTCGGGGCGCCTGGGTGGCTCAGTCGGCTTCGGTTCAGGTCATGATCTTGCGGTTTGTGAGTTCAAGCCCCACGTTGGCTCTGTGCTGACAGCTCAGAGCCTAGAGTCTGCTTCTGCTTCCGTGTCTCCCTCTCTCTCTGCCTCTCCCCTGTTCACGCTCCGTCTCTTAATAATAAATAAATGTTAAAAAAATATATATTTTTTTAAATTGCCAACTGTTCAAATCTTCTCCTCCCCAGTCTTCCCCACCTGGAATTAGTTCCACTGTCCATCCAGTTCCCCAAACTGAAAACCCAAGTGTTGTACTCGATGTCTCCCTCTCCCTCATCCCAGACCCATCTCCACTCCATTAGTGTACCCTGTCAGTCCCGCTTCCCAAATATATCTATTTTGCTCTCTTCTCTGCTGCCACCACGTTAATTCAAGCCATAATTGATTTCCTGTCTGGATTATTGAAACAGGCACCTAATCGTCCATCCTACACACAGCAGTCAGAGTGATCTTATAAAATCTTAATTCAGATTATGTCATTCTCTTGCTTAAAACCCTCCAGTGGCTTCCTGTTGCACTTAGAATTAAATCCGGCTCTGCAATGCTGGGCATGATCTGGCTTTTTCCCACTTGCTTCCTTCTCCCTCTCTTCTTTCCAGTCATCAGGCCTCCTTTCTATTCTGCAAATGCTCCAGTCCTTTCCTGCCCCAATGTTTGTGCCCTTGGAGCTCCCTCTTCCTGTAGGGCTTTCCCCAGCATTTTGCTCATCCTTGAAGATTCAGTCCAAATGTCACCTTTTCTGAGAGGCCATCCTGAATCACCCTTTCTAAAATGGTCTGTCCATTGTATCTCTCTTTAACTCATCATTGTGTTTATTTCATTTAAAGAATTATCATAATCTAGAGTTGTCTTGTTTATTTGTGTATTGTTTTGTTTCCCCCCATTAGAATGTAAACTCCAAAGGAGTTGGGATCTTGTCTCTATGGTTTCCTGCTGTGTCCCTGAAATCAGGCCCAGGCTTTACATATAGTAGATACTCTGTAAATATTTGTGAATGATTATGCTTGTTAATCCTTGGTTGCAGTCATCATCCTCCATTGTAATCTATTATTTATGGATCTGTTTCCCTAACTTCACCATGAGTTCATAGGTTGCTCTGTGTTTCTGGAATCTAGTCCATAGTAGGCTGTCAGTAAATGTTTGTGGAATGGGGGCACCTGGGTGGCTCAGTCAGTTAAGTGTCCAACTCTTGGTTTTGGCTCAGGTCATGATCTCACAGTTCATAAGCTTGAGCCCCATGTCGGGCTCTGTGCTGACGGCATGTAGCCTGCTTGGGATCCCCGCACTCTCTGCTCCTACCCCACTAATTCTCTCTGTCTCTCTCTCAAAATAAATAAATAAACTTAAAAAAATGTTTGTGGAATGGATGAAGGAAAGTAAAAGGAATGATCAAAGAAAAGAAAATAATGGGGTGCCTGGGTGGCTCAGTTGGTTAAGCATCTGACTTCGGCTCAGGTTATGATCTTATGGCTGCTGCATTCAAGCCCCTAGTCGGACTCTGTGCTGACAGCTCAGAGCCTGGAGCCTGCTTTGGATTCTGTGTCTCCGTCTCTCTCTCTCTGCCCCACCCCTGCTCACACTCTGTCTCTCTCTCTCAAAAATAAATAAACATTTTTTTAAAATTTTAAGAAAGGAAAATAGAAAGGAGAGAGCATAGTTGAGGAACCCAAGGAAATAAAGTTCAAATCAAATAAAAAGCCTCATACAAGGCACAGAGCCAGAACTAGAGCCGTGGGCATCTCCATGGTATGGAGGGGAATGTGGGTCAGAGCTCTGGGTCATAGTCACATCTGAATGTCCCAAGTGACTTTTTCCAATGCCCTATTCATTCATCTGCCCTCATGTCTCCTTGCAGGAAGGACATTCCCCAAGAAGGGACAGACGTGTGTGGTGCATTACACAGGTAGGCTTTGCTCCCTCAGCCTTCATCCAGACCTGCCCCTCCCAAGGGAGGTCTCTCCTCTGCACTCCTCTCTAGAGGTATCTGCTCCCTAGATCAGGCCCAAAGCCCAAGGTAGCCAAGTCTCCCTGTGACCAGTTGTCCCCTACTTCTCGAGCCAGCCTTGTGGGCATGGGAAAGGGGGCTTGCAAGGTTACCCCTTCCCCATTTGTACCAGCAGGAGCCATCTGTGGAGCCAGCCTCTGATTGGGCCAGGCACCTCCATTCCCTTCCCTCCGTTGTGGGCAGGGTGGAGCCTGGCCCTCCTTGTTCTGTCTGATATTTAGAAATCCCTTCTTGAAGCTCTGAGAGCCCTGATCTTCCCTGCAGGCTCCCTTTTCCTCCTACAATATTATTAGAGAAGGGGAGGGTGACTTCCTCAGCATTTCCTTTCTTTTTTCAGAAGTAGACTGTTCAATTCAGCGTGCTGTTATTGAGCACCTACTGTGTGCAAGATGCTGTGTGGGCACTGGGGACACAAAGGTGAAAAGGCAGGATTCCTTCCTTCCTTTGGGGCTGTGGGGAGTGGCAGAGCCAAGTCATCCAGAGGCTCTGCTGCAGTGTGACAGCTGGGCAACAGCAGTGCCTGTCTCAGGGCACTGTTGGACTTGCAGGAGAGCCCCACATCTCTGCGGACCCCTCTTGGATGCTCTGTATTGGAAGGTCAGGTGGGCTGAGGAACATTCTAGATGGAGCTCCTGAGGACTGCTGGCAGGAAGATCATAAGCAGGTATTTGTTCCAAGAGAAGTGAATGCTCTGCCTTGTGACCTGCTTCCCAATGTGGCAAAGTTGGTGACAGCCACTTAGCAGACGGCAAGGCCAGTTTAATTCCTAGGACGTATTCAGATGGGGCCATTTTTAGCAGTTCTCTGGGCCAGTGTGAAGTGCCAGGTTAATTCTAGGCAGACGGTGTGGGTATTTCTCAACAGCTGTGTTGCCGGTGGCTGGCGTCAGTGAGCTAGAGCTGTGTGTTATCTCCCTGTGACTGGCCTAATTACCATGAGTCCCCTGGGGCCTCTGACCTGTGTAATTGATTTATCTGTTCTACATGTTGTAGACAGACCAGTGCTTATCAAGTTACTAAAACCACAACATCCTTTTGCAAAGACTTTTCGGAGTAGATACAGGGAGCAGGCCATGTGCATTAAACACTAGCATCAGCCAAGAGTGTGGGGAGGGACCGTCTCATCAAACCCAGCAGGAGATTATAGGGGACTTTTTGGTAAACTTTTTAATTAAAAATAAATACAGTAGAGGACATAAATCTAAGATGTACAGCTCAATGGAATTTTTCGAAGTGATCACACTTACATAACCACCACCCAGATCAACATGTACATTTCCAGCACCCCCTGGCATCTCCCTCCTGCTTCCTCCCAGTCATTACACCTCCCTGAAGGTAACCAGCATTCATACTTTTGTCCCCATCGATTGGCTAGGCCTGTTATTGAATACCATATAAATGGAATCACAGAGTATGTACTCTTTTGTGTTTGGCTTATTTCACTCAATACTATGTCTGTGAGATTTGTCCACAGTCATTGGTTCTTTTTTATTCCCATACAGTTCATCGTATGAATGTACCACAATTTATCTTTTCTAGAATTGATGAACACTTGGGTTTCTGATCGTTTTTGGCTGTTATGAATACTGTTGCTTTGAACAGTCTTGTAGGTGTCTTTTGGTGCACGTATGTGCACATTTTGTTTAGGTATATACCCTGAAGTGGAGTTATTTGGGCATAGGGTTGTACCTATCCTCTGCTTTAACAGATACTGCCAAACAGCTTCTCAAAGTAGTTGTGCCAATTTCCACTGCCACCAGCCATGTAGGAAGGCTCCAGTTCCCCTGCATCCTCATCGACACATGGCATTATCACGTTTTTGTTTTGTTTTTGGCCCCCTTGGGTGGGTGCCCAGTGTATCTCATTGTGGTTTTGATTTGCATTGCCCTGATGACTAATGAAGTTGAGTACCTTTTCATGTGCTTACTGGCCATTCGAATATCCTCTTTAGTCTGCTCGAGTTTTGTCCAGTTATAAAAATTAGGTTGGATGCCTTTTACTTATTGATTTAAAGGAGTTTTTTACATATTCTGGATATGAGTCTTTTGTTGGTTACACTGATTCCAGTCACCTCCCATGCCAAGGCTTGTCTTTTCACTCTCTCAATGGCATTTTTTGAATAGAAGTTCTTAATTTTAATGAAGTCCTACGTATCAATCTTTTCCTTTATAGTTAGTACTTCTGTGTTCAGCTCAGAAGTCTTTGTCTATTCCTAGGTCATGAAGATATTCTTCTGTTTATTATCTTATAGAAGCCTTCTTATTTTATTTTTCATACTTACATCTGTGATTTATCTGGAATTTTTTTGTGTGTGCATAAAGTAGGGCTCAAGGTTAATTTTCTCCATATGATATATAGTTGGTCCAGCAACAGCAATTTAAAAAAATATATCCTTTATCTGTTGCATTGCTGTGACACCTTTGTCAAATCAAGTAACCGTATAGATGTTGGTCTGTTTCTAGGCTGAATTGTTTTGGCTGAACTTGTAGCTGTAGATAACTGTATCTGGTCTGAAGTATATGAAATCTGAAGAAATTGGGGAATGAGGAAGTCAATTATCAAATGGAGTATGTGTGTGTGTGTGTGTGTGTGTGTGTGTATCCATATGTGTATATGTTCAAGTATATGTCTGTGTAATTATATGTAGATTTGTGGATCTAAATATTTTCTGAGCATCTGTTTGAGCATCAGGGTTTTTCTTCTGAATGTGTGTGCTTAGGTGCCCATGAGCACATGTGAACATTTCTGTGTATTGGAGTATCTTAGCAACCTGTGTGTATGCATGAGTTTTTGTAAGACCTCCTTAGTAAAGGGTTTTCTCCTTCGCCTGATTTAATACCCAGGGCAAGAGTCCAATTTATTCTACCTAGAAAGTAGGAAAATAATACTCTCCCTTGTATATATTTAAATTGTAGGAATTAGAAGGAGTGGAATCATGGATGCGCAGACATTAAGCTTGTTCAGACCGCCCATGTTAAACATGGCATATCTGAAGCCATGAGAAAGGCAGTGATTTGTCTAACTTCACACAATGAGTTAGTGCCAAAATGAAGTCGGTATCCAGTCTTTGAACTCACAGGCCAGATCTTTCTCTGGTCCCAAATTGGCTTTTGTCATGGTCTGTGGGCTGCCCGAAGAAATCGTGGAAGAGCATTGTTTACAGGCCTGACCTTTGAACTAGTCACCGATAAGAACTAAAAATACCAAAACAGCTCTTGAGGGACACCTGACTGGCTCAGTTGGTGGAGCATGTGGCTCTTGATCGCAGGATTGTGAGCTCAAACCTCACATTGGGTCCAGAGATTGCTTAAACAAATAAACTTTAAAAAGAGAGAAAGACACAGTTCTCGAGCCTTAGACAGCTGGAATGAGACAATATTTGTACATCAGGGATGACACCTGGCTAAGGGAGGCTGCAGACTGTTAGAGACAGCACTGGAGTGTTCCAGATTCAAATAGGCCCTTTTTATGGGGTGTGGGGGCCACCATTGACTGGCTGGGTCACCTTACTCTGTTCATTGCGGGGGGGGGGGGGCGGGGATGATGTAGCCTTTGTTTTTTTGTTTTGTTTTGTTTTTTATGAGCAGGGGAGAGGGGCAAAGGGAGAGAGAGAATCTTTTATTTTTTTAAGTTTATTTATTATTTCTGAGAGGGAGAGAGAATACACACAAGTGAGGGAGGGACAGAAGGAGAGAGGGAGACACAGAATCCAAAGCAGGCTCCAGGCTCTGAGCTGTCAGCACAGAGCCCAACACAGGGCGGGATCATGACCTGAGCCAAAGTCCAACGCTTACCAACTGACTGAGCCACCCACGCGCCCGATGATGTGGCTTTTGGGTTTTGCATGTTGGGGGAAAACAGGTGAGGACTCAACCTGAGGCAGAAACATGCTTAGGCTGAGGAAGTAGCACAGAAAAAGTTGTAAAGTGCAGAGGTATTTGAGAAAGGTATATTTGAGAGGTATTTGGGAAAGGTATTTGAGAAAGGTGTGACCTGAATAAGACATGGGGGAAAGGAAAGAAAGAGGAGAGCAGAGAGAGGGTTATCAGACAGGCAGTAGCTAGATCTTGAAGTGCCTGTGCCCAGTGTAGGCATTTGGATTCTGCCACGGGAGCTATTGACAAGAGGATATTGCTATCCTTTTAAGCAAGAGAGTAATATGATCAGATGTTTATGAAAGACCGTCATTCTGGGTACCGAGTGGAGACTGGAAAGGAGGAGTGAGAGTGGAGAGAAAGACCAGTTAGAGGGTGTTCCTGTGCACAAGTGAGACATGATGGTGACTTGGTGTGGTCCCAGGGTGGTGGCAGTAGAAATGGAACGTGTAGAACGTAAGTAGATTGCAAAGACATGTAGGACTAAGTGATAGGCCATATTGAGGGAGTGGGTAAGGCAGAGTGAGGTATCTGGGTTTCTTGCTTGGGCAATAGGACGGGCAGGGAGATCTGAAGAGGCACAGGTTTGTACAGAATAGGAATTCCATTTTAGATATGTGGACCCAGAATGGGTGTTAACTCATGGCCACAGCTCTTCTCCACCCTATTCTTGCTTTCACAGGAATGCTCCAAAATGGGAAGAAATTTGATTCATCCAGAGACAGAAACAAACCTTTCAAGTTCAGAATTGGCAAACAGGAAGTCATCAAGGGTTTTGAAGAGGGTGCAGCCCAGGTAGGATGAGGATCCTCGTTAGGGGGGATTTGAGGAGTTCGAGTCTGGGCTCGGTACACCGCCCCTGCCCTATCACAGACCGCCACTGCTTTGACTCTACTGCTACGGCATGGTGACGCCATCTAGGTTCAGCCCCTGGCTTTGTGCCCCCACTCCTTCCCTTTCATTGCCAGCATGACTTTAAGTCGCTGGGGCTCTCATTCCAAGCACATCCCTGTGGGCTTGCTCAGAACTAGCTACGAGCTACCAGCTGTCTGGGACTGAGGCAGCTAGAGAGTTGGGGGGTGTGGAGGGGGGTGGTGGGCCAAGGTATTTTTTTTTTAACTTAAAAAAGTAATTTCTGACCTTGCAAAAATATCACGGAAATAGTTCCCGTATATTCTTTACCCAAATGTTAACAGTTTACATAACCATGGTAAAATGATCCCATTACATTAATTTGTGATCAATTACACATTAACATTGATGCAGTACTGTTAACCAATACATTCAAATGTTTGAGTTGGTTATTAAAATTTTTAGATCTGTTTATTCAAATTTCACAATTTGTCCGACCAATGCCAGACGTTCTTGATGACTGCTGTGTGGAGCCCTGGTTCACACTCTTCTCCCTTGGTCTGTGAAGTCATATAGTGCTTTTAGTGTAGGTCTCTTAGCCCTCGCCTCCTTGCGGTGGCCTCTGATTGCTTAATGTCTTTAATGGACTGCTTCTCTTACCTCCTCGATTCTGTACTTGTACATGTGCTGTTTATACACCCTCTTTAGGTTCTTTTGGAAGGGGGTGAGGAACAATTAGGAATACCTTGAAGTGTTTAGGCCATGCGCTAAATGAATAACCAGCAGTGGTTGTCAGATGAATGAATTTGGGACTACTTTGTGGAAGTTAGTGCCCCACAGTGAAGTCTCTGCTAGTCTGAGACAGAATCCAAATTCTGCATCACTTCAGTGTGCCACACAGAAAATTCATCTCAGATCTTCAGAGTTATCAGGAGGATAGTTTGGGAAAATGCCATAGTTATCTTACTTTTTTCTTTTAAATCAAGCTGGGTCCTCTTTCTCCTCTCCCCATCTGCCCCCATCCCTGCTAGATGAGCTTGGGGCAGAGGGCGAAGCTGACCTGCACCCCCGATGTGGCGTATGGAGCCACGGGCCACCCTGGTGTCATCCCTCCCAATGCCACCCTCATCTTTGACGTGGAGCTGCTCAACTTAGAGTGAAGGCGGGAAGGAGCTCGAAGTGGCTGGAGATGGCTGCTGCCCACCTTCCTAGTCTGCTCTGCCACTGGGACGGCTCCTCCTGCTTGGGGCTCTTGATCAGCACGCTAACCTCACTGCCCCGCGGCATTATCCATTCTCTGCCCAAGTTGCTCTGTATGTGTTCGTCATTGTTCACGCGCATCTTTGCTTAAGGAAACTTCGGTTGCAAATCAAAACATTTCAGGTTGTGCATTTTGCGTGATGCATGCAGTAGCCATTTCTGATCGCAGAACACAGATTTCTTGTTCGCACAATCTACACTGCCTTACTTAAGCCAGACACACAAGGTGCTCAGACATGAAATGTACATGGTATACACAGAGGGACTTGAGCCAGTTACCTTTGCTGTTACTTTCTCACTTAGAAGTTCTGTTGGCTGCTGACTTACACAATGTCCTCTTTGGAAATGATATGTAAAATAAAGGCTCTGTGCTTGACAAATTCCTGTCCATCCTTATTGTAGGAAGGAAGTGCTTTAAGGAATGCGTAAGCCAGTTGCCCTTGGGAAAGAGTGGAAAGGAGACTTCCAAGTAGCCAGGAATGATAATAAACATAATAGCTATGATGTGAGTATTTGTACATGCCGGGCCTTGTTCTATATATATATATATTTTTTTTTAATTAAAAAAAAAATGTTTATTTATTTTTGAGAGCGACAGAGACAGAATGCAAGTGGGTTAGGGGCAGAGAGAGAGGGAGACACAGAATCCAAAGCAGGCTCCAGGCTCTGAGCTGTCAGCACAGAGCTGGACGCGGGGCTCGAACTCCTGAGCTGTGAGATCATGACCTGAGCCGAAGTTGGACGCTCAGCCGACTGAGCCACCCAGGCGCCCCGATATATTTTTAAATACAGTTGCCACCAACCCTCTAAAAAGCCCTACAGGGTAAGTATTAACTTGCCACTCACCTCACAGGCTCAGAATTCTTCTCTGAATAACTAAAGGAATATATCGTGTTCAAACTGCTAGCAGTCCAGCATAGGATTTGAGCACTTTATGTGACCTTGCAACGTCTGTCTGTTTGGACTTAGAGGAGTTCCTGACCCAGATGGAAAAGAACACTCACTGTGCACCTGAACAAATGAAGGGTGTGTTAGGTCTTGGAGCCATACACTAACTCACACTGGGAAGTTACTTTTGAAAGGAATGTGTGATTCTGAGCTTGTTTTTGTATTTACTGCTTAGTTTCATCTAGATTTGCCCTCCCATTGAGGAATTACTTTGGAGTAGAATGTAGGATTCTGAACTTGTTTTCACATATACTGCTTATTTTCATCTGTATTTACTGTAACTTATGGAAATTCCCACTTATTGCTGGTGGGTTGTGTGTTTGTCAAAGGAGCCTGGGGCAATGTGGTTAGGAGATTTTTCTTAGCCATAGTCAGGGTTATTCTGTCAGGACTTAGAATTAAGATTGAGGACAGGCTGAGAAGTTAGCAGTACTTATGGAGAAAATGAAGTGAGAAAGGGACTGCTTTACTTTTTTAAGTTTATTTATTTATTTGTGAGAGAGAGAGAGAGAGAGAGTGTGAGAGTGGGGCAGGCGCAGCGAGAGAGGGAGGCAGAAGATCTGAAGCAGGCTCTGTGCCAACAGCAGAGAGCCCGACATGGGGCTTGAACTCACAAACTGTGAGATCATGACCTGAGCCAAAGGCAGACACTTAACTGAACCACTTAGGTTCCCTGGGGCTGCTTTGTTTTTAATCACCCAGTCTCTGGACTCACTTCTGTTACAGGAGCAGACCAGCCAGAGGGTACTGTACTCCTTCCTTTAGAGTTTCGTTGTTCCTCATTTTCCTTGACGACACAAATGTCTGATAATTTCTCAGAACTTAGCCTTTGAGACATACTCATGTTTTCTGCTGTAACACCAGTAGAATAAAATTAAAAATGGCATCAAGGACCATTTCAGGTGTCCACTATGGAGTCGTATAAGGTCTCAGAGTATTCAGAGCCTAGGTGGTAATGAGAGACACCCACTAAGGGAACAAAAACAAACCAACCAATGCAAGTAACTACTGGCTAGCACCTGAAAAGGATACATTAGGCTTTGCAGGCCTTGCTTTCCTGGCGCTCTTAAAAGATGATGCAGAAAATGATGAGACACCATGCTAATGAGTTTGGACATTGTCCTGTGAAAGCCACTGAAAGTTGTTGGGCAGGAGTGGTGATGAGATCCATGTCATACCAGTTATTTTCAAATTCTTTGTCAACACTTTATCTATCCGTACAAAATCTTTGTCAGAAACTCAAAATTTAACCTGGGTAAACACAAAGCAGCTCTAGCACATATGTGCACGCACGTACACGTGCAGGAACACAATCATCCCGTGTGCTTTTTTTAAATTTATTTTGAGACAGAGAAAGTGCATGTGCAGGGGACAGGCAGAGAGAGCAAGTGAGAGAATCCCAAGCAGGCTCCACGCTGTCAGCGCAGAGCCTGACGCTGGGCTCGATCTCACGAACCGCGAAATCCCAATCTGAGTTGGGACCAAGAGTCGGACGCTTACCTGACTGAGCCATCCAGGCGCCCCACCCCTTGCACTCTTAAAAGCAGTTTGGAAAGCTGAGCCTTCAATGCCTGGTGCAGTGGACTGATTTTAAGTATATCCTCAGCATCAAAGCACACACAGACCTGGCAGAGTAGGTGCTCAATATTTATCTACAGAATTCAAGTTCTTATAACTTAACTGGGACAGGCCACAAAATTGCCAAATAACTGGAATTTTTAAAACTCTTAGCCGTAGGTCATGAAATTCAGATAACAGATAGACTAATCCAAATGATGGACTGGCCATCATTGTCAATAGAAGCAATTTTCCCTGGTTATTAACTTAAAACAACTGCCCTCGAGGCAAGCCAGTCTGCCATGTAGACACAAGCACACTGTAAGTCTGTTTTCCCCTTACCAAAAAGCCTTTAATGTTATTTATTTTTATGAGAGAGAGAGAGAGCACACAAGATGGGGAGGGGCAGAGACAGAGGGAGACAGCTGATCTGAAGTGGGTTCCAGAGTCCAACATGGGGCTCAAATTCATGAACTGTAAGATCATGGCTTGAGCTGGTCAGATACTTCACCAACTGAGCCACCCAGGCGCCCACCAAAAAGCCTTTTAGAAAATTATTTTACATTAGTAAATACCTAAAGGGGCACCATGCATTACACAAATGATAAGGAATTCATAAAAGCTTTCATAAGAAAATTAAAGCTATGGCTCCTTTGTGATCTCCTGCCCTTCTTAGAAATAATTCTTTCTCCTCTTTTATAGTGCTTTCAAAAAGCACTGACATTAGTCAGTAATTAAAAACAAGGGTAATTTCTTCATTTTCAATAGTAGGCTTTGGCAAGACAGTACCCAAAGTATAAAACAGCATATTTTCTTAAAGCTAAATGCATTTAAAAGTAAAGTAGATACTTTTGTACATTTAAATGATTCAGCGCTTATACCCTTCAAACTGATTTGGGGTTATAGTTATATCCAAAACAGTCGGTCCACATTTTTCCATTTGGCCATGCCTAAACTATAAAGAGAAAATTATAGTTATCTTCCAAGCTGCCAAGCTGTGGTGAATGTAAAACCATACGATTTCCATGCTGTGGGAGCATATAAGAACAAGCATTAAATACTCCATTTATGGCAAAGATATACTATGAGGGAAGGTCCAAGATATTCACAGACACTTGTTAACCAAAGGGAAAGACTACACAATACAGTCTTAGACATGTAACAACCAACACTACTACCCAAGAAGCTCGCCCTCAGATCTCTAACAATGGGCTGTCACCTGAATGGCCATTTATAGAACTGACTTCTGTGTCAAGGACAGGGTACCCATATTGACAAAGGTGTTAACTGTAAAGCAAGTATTATTCAAATGTATTGGCGTGGTTAATACTGGTTGATGTTACAGCAACTTTTTATGTAAGCATTTTATTCATTCAACCAACACAATGAGCTTTGGTTTCCTTATCTGCAAAATGGAGATACCTATCTTCACTGAGTTGTTAACATTCAATAAATGACAGCACTGTAGAAATTTCCCACGATGGTTAAGCACTGGGCTGGACACCAGAGGCATTAAGAATACAGAAAAGTCTCTGCTCTAAAGAAGCTTGGTCTCGGGGCACCTGGGTGGCTTAGTTGGTTAAGCATCTGACTTCTGCTCAGGTCATGATCTCATAGTTCGTGGGTTCAAGCCCCACGTCAGGCTCTGGGCTGACAGCTCAGAGCCTGGAGCCTGCTTCAGATTCTGTGTCTCCCTCCCTCCCTCCCTCCCTCTCTCTCTCTGCCCCTCTCCCACTTGTGCTCTCCCTCTGTCTCAAAAATAAATAAACATTAAGAAAAAGAGCTTGGTATCTATGACCACCTACCATCAAACAATTCTTGATACGGTTCAACTATGGATTTGTCTTTTTTCTGGGATCAAATAAGAGGGGAAATTTCAAGACAAAACACTGACATGTTTTACAAAAAGCTACAAGTTTATTCACATAATATATTCTAACAGGTATCAAAGTCTCAAGCAGGTTGTTTTGAATCTCAATTAAGAAATCACAACATTCAGTATTAATTTAAAAACAAAAAAAGGGTGATGGTGGTTATTCATGGGTTTTAGTCCAAAATGAAAATGCAGAAAACGTTTATTTTGGTGGATCTGTGTTGATGCCGTATTTCTCCTTGAGAAGCTTCAACTGTTCTTCCTTCTTTTTTGTGTCCATCTTCTGAAATGCCTGAAAATGTGGTAAGCACCAAAGTTAACTTACTGACCTGTAGGTGAAATGAATTTCACCAATAGCACTAGCCAGAAAAGATCACACAGTACACTAATTCTTACATGGGCTCCCCGGGTGATAAGGACAGTGACTAATACTTACCCTGTTGGCATTATAGTACAAAACCACCAGGTATCTGTTACAAACATTGAATCCTGAAAGGTGATCACATGCGTTTTTGGCATCAAAGATGTCTTCATAGACCACATAAGCTGTTCCTCTGGTTTCAGGTGTGTTCCCCCTGCAGCGTGAAATCAGACTTAATTAAAATACACATTTACCCGAGTTGGGAAGGACAACGGGTCTGAGGTTGGTGTCGAGAATAACTACCATGACTTCCAGTCTTTGACAAAACCTCAGATGTGAGGCCTTCTGGCCAAGCACCTGTGATTTCATATGTGAGAGCATTCACTGGGGGTTGTGGCTTTCTTTAAGTTTGCTATGGCCAAACCAAGAAAGAAGGATATGGAGATTTCTACAGAAATTACGATTCCATGAAAGATTGTAAAGGGACAAAGAAGACTGGTATCTTGCAGAGTGCAAAGTGATTTTAGAATATAAAGAATTTCTTTGGGTTGAGTTCCATGGAGTTTTGTCACTGACCTGTGTTCCTGAACTATGAAACATGAATACTGGGCTATGGAATAGTTTCTCTTTATAAATAAACTAATAAATACTGTGGGGAAAAAAATTAACCAGAGCATTGATAGCTGAATAACAACTGTCTTTTAAACCACTAACCAGAGAAGATTAAGGATAGTAAGTGAAGTTTTAAGTATTTTGAGATCAACTTGAACACCATTAGAGGAAATAAACATTATAGACAGGTATGCTGGATAAGCCTACTATTTCTTGAATTGAGGTAATTTTTGTTTTGTTTTGAAGTAAAACAGCTACAGGTTGAACTTGCTCTGTCGGGACTACTGCTGCAGCTACCAAAGAACCAGCTTGAAACTGCCACGGTCTTCCGTGTACACTGTTCCAGTCTTTCTTACTTCCCATACTAAGAATCAGTTCCCAGTCTCAAGCTGAAAAGTACTGTACTTAGGGGTGATGGCTCCTATTAGTCAGTCATCAAAGTCTAGAATGAGGTTTTTCTT
Organism: Prionailurus bengalensis; assembly: GCF_016509475.1. NCBI lineage: Eukaryota > Metazoa > Chordata > Mammalia > Carnivora > Felidae > Prionailurus > Prionailurus bengalensis. Next base: position 121,587,200 of record NC_057354.1, on the reverse strand, counting down.
AGTGTGCATTTACGCAGAACGAAAACTTAAGTTATTTACCACAATTACCCCGTTACTAGTCCCTTGTTTCTAAAGATTTTGATTTTTTACCGCACTATTAGTTTCAATACTCCAAGACAAGCCCGTCTCCATGTTTCTGAGCAGTATTCTACTAAGGTTTACCAAATCCATAAAAATAAAACCTATTTTGTGTCTGTAGAGCAGGGTGGGGTTGGAGGGAAGCCCCTTACGCTATCTAGGAAAACAGACAGCCATTAATCCTTTATGGCTGGGAAAGGATGTTCTCTAATGTCGCGTTAACGTGGTTTCTCCCGCTTAGAAGATTCACTCACTGCCTTTCTAAAATGCAGTAGTCAGCTCCCAGCTTTTCATACATACGTTAATAATGTATGCACTTTCATGCATTACACAGCCCTGTCTGGCTCGGGAGAAGGGCTCGGCTTTGGCAGAGACCAGAGGGAGGGCGTGTGCTTATGGCTGGGATTATCTGCCTGCCAGAGGAGAATTCTGGAAGGTCATTGGGAGTGGAAGCTGGACCTTGCTCATGGATTCGGAGCTGCTGCTTGTGTAAGTTTTCCTTGCCACCTCCTCTCTTCACCTCACCAGCTTCCTTCGGCGGGGAGGAAGGGAAGTGTGAAGAGCAACAAACTGCAGGCAGCAGATGGCCATGTGCTTGTCAGTGGGGGCAGTGGGCACAGGTCCCACTCAGCTTATGCTCCCAGTGTGATAAAGATGGACCCTTCCATCTGTGTTCTAGCCACCCAGTGCCAACTGTGGAATACGGTTTAAGACTGTGGGCTGCCTCTCCGTCTGCCATAGTCCCTGCAGAGGGTCAAGAAAAGGTAGCAGGCCATGGGAAGGGGAGGTACCTCTTTAAATGTGACCTAGGATGTGGCTACAGTCTTGGGCCCCGGTCACAGTTTATGCTTCCTATAAAAGGGTTAGGAAGAGATACAGGGTGCTGGGGCGGTGGAAGGGTGCTGGTGTCACTGAATGCTTACGGGCTGTCAGGCTACAGAGGGATTTTGTAATAGTCCTTACTCTCTGGGGATAGTCTTAACAACTTTTGGACCTCTTTAAGTTTTCTTTTTTTAAAGTTTATTTATTTTGAGAGAGAGAGAGAGAGAGAAAGACGAAAGAGAGAATCCTAAGCAGGCTCTGCACGGTCAGCGCAGAGTCTGATGTGGGGCTCAAATTCACACAAACTCACGCGAGATAAAGGCCTGAGCAGAAATCAAGAGTCAGACGTTTAACCAACTGAGCCACCAGAGTGCCCCTGGACCTTTTTAAAATGAATTTGTTTGTTTGTTTATTTGTAATCTCTACAACCAACGTGCAGAATCACATGCTCTTCCTAGTGAGCCAGACAGGTGCCCCAACTTTTCACTTTTAATTTTTAATAATGCATTAGCTGGGGGGGAAGCAATGCATTAGCTATGAAAGTTGGGGAATACCCAAAGAAAAAAACACTGCTCCAAAGATTTTGCCAAAATGTCTATTTTCCCTTTGGAATAAAAACATAAAAAAACCTTAATATTTTAGTTCTTGCTAACTGGGCAAAGAAGACCTTATATTTCATTTTACTCTCACACCATGCACCCAACAAGTGCTAATGAGCATCTGAAAAGTGGAGGTCTACTTTCTCCCACATATTCTCTCATACATCCTTTCTCCCGGAAGCTAAAAAACAAAACAAAACAAAACAAAAGCATCTCTTCCTCTCACATCTTAGGAACTAGAATAGGGATGGGCACTAACCCCATTTTAAAGATTCTCATCTCAAGTGTCCCAGCTCCTAATTAACAACCTAGTATCTTAACCATATTGTAACTTTGAGTTTTAAAAGTATGTACTTATACCTACTGTAGGGTAGGCACTGAGCCAACATTGTTCTCTTGATTGGTGGTAAATCTTAGAGTAGGAATAAGAAAACCTAATCATGTGACAACCTCTCTTGAGCTTCGGTTGCTTCATGTGTCAAATAACGTTATCAGGCTGTATCAGCTGCCCTACACCTTACACATTTTAATAATCGAAAAAGGTAAAAGGTATGAAAGAGCTTTAAAAAGTTCAATGCACCAGGGGCACCTGGGTGGCTCAGTCAGTTAAGCATCCAGCTTCAGCTGAGGATATGATCTAGAGGTTCACGAGTTAAAGCCCAGCATCAGGTTCTCTGCTGTCAGCACAGAGCTCTCTTCAGATCCTGTCTCCACCCCTTCCCCGCTCACGCTCTCTCTCCCTCTCTCAAAAATGAACATTAAAAATTTTTTCAAAAAAATAGAAGAGAAGCAGTAAAAAGTTCAAAGCACCAAGTGTCTGCTATATACCAGGTAGGCTGATCAATCATCCTAGTTTGCCCAAGACTGTCCAGATTTTGGCACTGAAAGTCCACATCCCAGAAACCATGGTCCTGGGCAAACTGGGAAGGTTGGTCACCCTAGTGCTAGGTGCCAAATATGTGATAAAGCATGAACACAGCTAGGGAACAGAAAAACATCTGTTTCTTAATCTATTAATTTAGACCCAAGTTCCTGCACACCAAACTTTTATGAATTTATTCAACAAATATATATTGTGTTCTTGGGGTGCCTAGATGGCTCAGCTGGTTAAGCGCTGGACTCTTTGATTTCAGCTCAGGTCACGATCTCACTGTTCGTGAGTTTGAGCCCCACATCATGCTCTGTGCTCACAGCGTGCAGCCTGCTTGGGATTGTCTCCCTCTCTCTCTGCCCCTCCTCCCCTTGCTCTCTCTCAAAAAAATAAATACAAATTTACAAAATATATACTGTGTTCTTTCTGTATGACAGGCACTGGAAATACAATAGTGAAAAAGACAAGCATCATCCCTCCCTTCAAGGACCTTTATTCAAATGGGAGAAAGATAAAGAAATAATTACAGACAAGAAATCTTATTAAGGAAGCAGACGGAGATGAATGGGAGGACAGGGGATTACTTAAAGCTAGGGTGGTCAGGGTAAACCTCTCTGAGAAGGTGATGATGAGGCTGAGACGTGAAGAATGAGGAGCCAGACAGGAGATGAGCCAGGTGACAATCATTCCAGATGGAGGGAGCAGAGTACAAAGGCCCTGAGCTACTGTGCAGCCTTCTACACATGCCACTGCTTAATTATCTGTCCTTTTACCGTGGCTTTCTGAAACTCTCTCCAATCTCACTGTGGACCATCAATACATTTTATAACACTTTCAAAGTCAAGTACAACCACTTTCTATATTATTCATTTACTTAGATAACTGGGGTGTTTAACATGAATCACGCACAACAGCTGTCAACACAAAATGAAAAGAATATATATGGTACCTGCCCTAGAGGAGCTCACAGGCTGGCAGAAGAGACCAGGAAATACACAGGCAACAACAAAATCACCTGTTAGGAGATGTTCACAGAAGGTGCTGTGGGAGCATAGAGAGGGATGGCTAACATACACGAGAAGGAAATACTCCATGACAAAGTGCTTTCACAGGAATGATCTAATTTGATCCTTACTAGAATTCCTTTAAGAACACAGGTTAGGAAGATTGTGTTTCATAAGTAATTGAAGCTCAGAGGGGTTAAATATTTTGCCCAGTTATACGCAACTAGCAAATGTCCAGCTAGTATCTAAACTTAGGTCTTACAACCAATTCAGTAAATTTATCATACTGCCTCCATGTTAAAAACTGAAAGGCACTAGATTACCTTACATGTGAGGGTAAGAAAACCAAAAAGTGGGACACCTTGTCCAGGGTCACAGGGCCTGAAGCAGAATCTTGTTTCCTGACCTCCAAGTCAGGGGATCTTCTGTATGACATTCTTATATGTCTAGGACAGGGTTTCTTAACCTAGGTTTCATGTACCCCCTGAAATCATATGCAAAATTTTGTATTCTTCTGTAGAAAGGGTCCAAAGCTTTCACCAAATATCCAGAGGACTGAGACTTCCTAAAGAGAATGGCTAGTCTATAACACTTCATTTCTATCCCTACTTGAGTACCAATGATGATGTATTGCTAGCACTTGGTTTACTTTCTGGAGGGACAGTGATCATTTCAAAGGACAGTCCTCAAGATCTCAAAGAGTTCTTAAAAAAAAAAAAAAGAAAGGAAAGAAAAAAATCTCACAGAATGTTAAAAGCCAAGAAGAAGCTCTCAGGTCGTTAAGGAAAATTTATTAAGAAAGAGATAGTCAGGGGTGCCTGGCTGGCTCAGTCAGGGGGGAGCATGAGACTCTTGATATAAGGATCATGCTGAGTGTACAGATTACTAAAAAATAAAGAAATAAACTTAAGGAAAAAAAATAAAAAGAAATCCTTCCAAATGGACTCTTAGGTAAGTAGAATGTCAGTGGCTATGAATCTGAGTAGTGTCAATATTCAGTTTAGAATCAGAAGTTTTATCACTAAATAGCTGTGTGAATCTAGAAAGGTACTTGTACTCTATGGGCCTCAAAATAGTCTCACCTGTGAAACAGAGTATCAACTCCACACAGGGCTATAGTACTGGTCATGGAAATAAAAGCACCTGTTACAATAAATGGCATTTTGTAGATGTTCAATAAATACCATTTGAAGATAGGAACACCAATTTTTAGATTAAAACACGAATTCGTGTTGCAATTATTCTCCCCTCTTTTAAATCTTCAATAGAAAAAAATAAATAAATTTCAACAGAAAGCTATAGCTGAAAAAGAAAAAAGAGAGCTGTAGTTGAAAAAAAAAATCATTTTTTTCAGTTACTTGTTACTTAGTTTATTCAGAAATTCTGAGTAAAGGAGACACCAAAGCAAATTAGAGTTAATGGACATAAAAAAACAGAGTATTGTATCTGACTTTACAAATAATAGTTACGCTATTATGTTAGTTCTTTCTTTTCCCACCCATTCCCCTGAAACCATTCATTACTGCTTCAAGCCTTCTCTAATTTCACTACTATCTTTGGCTCTCACTGAGCTGGATCAGGAGGGTCTCATGTTTTTCCATACAAAATAAATAAATAAATAAATCTCATTTATCAGATTCCAATCTATTTAGTCTCTAGGCTCTTGGTTAGACCCTGTTGTCAGCTATAATTGAGATTATACAATCATTTTCCTGAAATGACATTTCAAAAGTCTCAGTAAGACTCACACTCGAATTTGACGAATAGGTCCATATTTTCCAAATATATCATACATTTCTTCAGCTGTGATTTTGTACGGCAAATTTCTTATGTATAAAATCCGATTTACTTCAGGTGGAAGTCGAATCTAAAATGAGAAATACGTACTATTATTGTAATCAGGGGCAGGAGTGCTACCACCTAAAATAAACTTCTCATAATTATAAATTCTCACAGTAAAACAAAAACACAACAAAAAACATAATAGTCAAGAATAAGAATTATTAAAAAATAATAAGAATTATAATCTGAAAATAGCATGCTTTTCAGAAAATCAACTGGGCTGTAGTTTTAGGGAGTACGGTTTCAGGCAGTGCAGTTAAACACGGATTTCCAACCTCGTTTAAAAGTCCACAATGCCTTAGACACATAGCGGAATGAAGGGAACTCTTCCTGTTTCTTATACAATAAAACTCCCACTGATGACTCTTATCTGGTCTTTTTAAGAACCTGTTACATTAATGATGTCTTCTCCCTCTTGAATTTAGTGTTCCCTTCAGTATGACCTTCTTCTATTCCTCCAATGAGCAGCTGCTTATGTCCTGCCAACTGTTACACAAAACTAAATACTTACTTGGATCCCTCGTTGTTCACTCATCAATATTTACTGAGCACCTTCCTTTTGTATATACCAGGCTAGGTATTAGGATTAAACAGTGAAGGAAAAAAGACAAGGTTTCTGCCTTCCCTGAACTTATTAGCTCTCTACTTATTATCCTATTTTGGTTTTTTTCCCCTCTCAGTCAAGCATCTGGAAAGATAAAGTTTATACTCACTACTTCATATTCTTTCCTTCACTGATACACATCAACGTACCACAACCTAGCTTCCACCCCAGCACTATGACAAAATGCTCTTATTCACTAAGACCTCTTCACTGCAGTGTTCAATTCTCATCACACTTAACTTCTCTGGGGCTTCTGACACTGTTGACTATTACTTTCTTGACAACAATGACACTATTTCCTTGGCTTCCCCCTAACTGTCTGGCTAGTTCTTCTCATTCTTGTCATTAACATATGCTCTTCAACAGAATTTTACTTTTAGACTTTTCTTTTAAGTTTATTTATTTATTTATGGGGGGGGTGGCAGAGAAAGAGGGAGAGAGAATTGCAAGCAGGCTCCGCACTATCAGCATAGAGCCCCTGAACCACGAGGTCACGACCTGAAATGAAATCAAGTCGAACACTTAACCGACTCGGCCACCCGGGCACCCCCAGACTTTTCTTTACCTTTGTATACTGTCCTTAAGTCCACATTCTCTTTGGTCTCTTAACGACAACACATGGCTTCCACAGTAAGTGGATGACTCTTCAATATAAATCTCCCATCCAGGGTTCACTCCTGTGTTATTAACATATTCAACTACACATTGGATATTAATTTGCTCAAAACTATTAAGCTGGCAACTATTTCAGACATTAAACTAAGTGCTGTATAAAAGGAAAAAGAGGAGGGGCACTGGGTGGCTCAATCGGTTAAGCAGTGGACTTTGGCTCAGGTCATGATCTCAAGGTTCGTGAGTTCAAACCCCACATCAGGCTCTCTGCTGTCAGCACAGAGGCTGCTTTGGATCCTGTCTCCTCTCTCTGCCCCTCCCGTGCTGGTTCCCCCACCCCTCCTCTAAATAAATAAATAAATAAACTTAAAAAAAAAAAAAAGAAAAAGAAGATACTTCTTCCTTGCCCTCAAACTAGTAGTAGTGACAAATGGTCAACAAATAAGTATAATAAAGTTTTAGATTTAAAATTCAAGACTGCCTTCAAATAGACAATCAGCACTGCCAATTATAATACACGTCTCTAGTACATCTGCTTTCTCACTCTGTAAGACACTGTATCACACTTACTCTTTTCTCCTCAAGCCTTACCACCACCACTCCTTCTAACATCTGAGTTGGGCTGTAACCTCTTCCCTGCCCATCTCAGGAGATGATCTTGGCTCTTCCTTATTGAAAAAATATATGACTAAATGGTAAGTACCTTATAGTCATATCACTAAACCCATCAATCTAAATTCATCCATATCCACCCCTCTCCCTCTCATTATTATGCCAACCTCCATCTATTCAAAACCTTAACTCCTGAACTTACTTCATCTTTCTCCCACATCATGTTTCCCCCACACTACTGAATCATTCTCTCTGGCATGCAAATACACCTCGTATCACACATCTTGAAAGATTGAAGATATCAACCATCATCCAATCTCTCTGCTTCCTATTGACATGAAAACTTGTGGAAACAGCTGTCTCCATTTTCTTAACTTTCATCCCACTGCAACCAACCTTTCATCCGCTAAGATGATCATCAAGGTTACCAAAATTCTGCATCTCACCGTATCTAATTATGTCTTCATTACACTATATCTCTCAGCCTTATGGCTGACCTACCATCTCCCTGGGACTATTTTTCTTAGGTTTCCATATAACACCCCTTTCTTTAACAGAATGTAAACAGAAGAACGCTTTTATTCACTGTTGTATCCACAATGTGTAGACTATGTCAGGCACAGAGTAGGTATTCAATAAATATAACTTCTCAGTTGTTTCTTATCTCGCAGTTTTGGTATATAGTCGGTGCTCAAAAACACTGAGTTAAAACATTAATCAAGGATCCACAAAGCTCCATGACTTGAGGAGAATCCCAGGCTCTGGTTGCCTGTGAGCTATTAGGTTATTTACTGGAGACTCGTCTGTGCTTTTGACTTTTGGGTGAAGATCCTGTCGTCAGTTCGCAGGTGCAGATCAAGCAACAAAGGCTGTAGGATTAACACTATCGCTGACATCAGAATAAGAGACCGAGAGAACTCTCAAAAGGAGTGGACGCGGAAACGTGGCTCAGGGAGCATATCCGTAAGGATGGGGCTAAGATGGAACCCCCAGTGATAAGATAGCAAATTGTGGGCTACCCTGGCCCGGGGACCGAGGAAGGGCAAGATACACAGCGCCACGCCGTTGAGAAAGTCCAACAGCGAAGTCCTCCCCCTCTTTGGCAGAAGGCCCCGATACTCACGTTCGCCCTTTTGGCCGCTTGCATCGCCATCTTGGCGGGCTGATAAGGTTACCGCAGCAGACACTGGAATTCCTCCGGACACCCCCGGAGCGGCTCTGCAAGACCCCAACACCGCGTCAAACACAGGACCCCAACATCCACCACCGGAAGCTCCAAAACACGCCGGAATATCGCCGTCTCACGCCGAGACGTGCTTACGTAATATCCTCTTTCGAAAAGACTCCGGGGCAAAACGAGCCTGAGATGACAAAGAGGCGGGGCGGATAGTTGAAAGGTGAGGATTCCAGACGGGGCTGAGCTGTGCACCGGAAAGGGCGGGGCCTGGGCTTAAGAAGGGGAGGTGTTCCTGTCACGGCAGCCCTGAGCAAAGGAAGCTGGCCGGAGGGTGCGGGGCCTGGCCCCTGTGGGGCGCGCGCGGCGGTACCCGGGGACTGGTGCGTGGGCCCGGTCCTCCAGCGCTGGGCAAAGCTGGGCTTACGGGGTTGTGGCAGGTGGGGTTGTGGCCGACCCTGTCCCCGTACCCGGAACCCCCGACCCTGAAGTTGAGCGCTCCTGTAACGCCTGCGGCGACGCCAGTCCCGACCCCCACCTCATCCCCGCCCCGGCTGCCTCAGTCAGCGATCTGGGGCCGCCGAAGTGAGAAGGCCGCCCTTTAGCTCTACTTTATTTTTATTTCCCTAGATTGGCTTTACACGGGTCAGTTGACGAGGCCGGGGAAGGGCCAATGGGTTACAGGGCGGCCAGGAGTCGCACCCGATCTCCTTCCGGCGTACTGTGAACTTTGTCCAAGTTTGTCCTGGGAAGGCCTTAGTACTACCCCCTCCTCCTTCATTGCGGCAGTTCCAGGACGATTTTGCCCACGTTCTTGTTGCTCTCCATGTATGCATGGGCCTCTTGGATCGCAGTCACGGGGTAGACTCTGTCCAAAACCGGCACTAGACGTTGTGGGCTCTCCGTGGAGAAGTGGGGCAGAATCTGTTTTGTGAAGGCCTCCACCAGCATTTGCTTGTACTTAAAATAAGGAAAAGGAGACCATCAGTCTAGAGAGACTTTACCTTGCTACTCCCCATCCTGCTTATTTAATAGCTTTTGTGCTCTCTCTGAAACGTGTACACATCTGAAAATGCACACAGGGGTACCTAACTCCTTTACTACCAGCTTGTATGTGCATGCCCCTAAATGTATAACCACTCTTCTGTAGCAGATAAAGACGGAATCCTGGACTAAAATATTAGTGGCACAGACCACAGGACTGTTCTTAAGGGTTTAAAGCAGGAGTTGGGCCACAGAACGGGCTTCTATAGGCTGAGTTCAAAAGGGATGTTTATGCTCTGCTATCCCACAGGTGTGAAAACGTAGGTTGGGAAACATTCCCAAATCTGGCACCTGCTAAAGTGCCACACAGAGAAGGTTTCAGTAATATATGATATGTTGAAGGTCCAGCCTTAACTAACCTTACTCACCTAAGCGGCTTTATATCACACTGAAAAGAGTTCTGCCTTTGGAGACAACCCCTATTTCCTAATATTGTCAATGCTTCATTCATTCTGTTACAAAGGTTAAATAATATGTGAGGGATTAGTTACCTTCTTTCCAAGATGTTGAGACTTCTGACCAATTTTAATTAGTTCTGTGAAAATGATTACTTATTTATCCATAGCGGGGCAGGTTTCTACACGGGCTGTCTAACAGAAGATGTGTCAGATCTAACTTTTTTGTAGTTATGTAAACAAATCACACTTTTCTGGGCAATAAAATCATGTTTTCTTTTCATTCATCATTCACCTTTTCGTCCCTTGATCTCAGCAGAGTGGTGATCAGACTTCCTCGTTTAAAAAGTAGCTTTGAAAGTAGAGGTCCATTGATGTCATTTCCTCCCATCAGACCATAGAGAACCCAGCGACCGTCAAGAGCCAGGCAGTTGACATTTTTCTCCCAGTAGGATCCACCTATGCAGTCTAGAATAAGGTTGACTCCAGCACCTTTCACATGAAATACAGATTTGTAGTGCTAGTCAGACACAGAAAGCTTTGTGCAAAGTAAGATTCCATGGTATATTTGTGAATATATGGATATGTACATGTATACAATGTATAGGTTAGAACTAGAAACATTGCTCAAAGAAACATTGCTGTAAATGGAGTTTAGATAGCTGAATTCTATCATACATGTGTGCTGTAGTTCATCTTTTATGATTCCTAGCCACAGCAAGAGGGAAATGGGGCAACACCATGACCTGGTATCTCTCTTGATCCCCATGTAAGTATAGAACCCACTGGCACCCAAGCATGAAAGAGAAAGAACAGGGGAAATCCACCCAGTCTACAGAGCAGGCTAATTCACATCTAAATTATGAAGTGTCTGTACTGGGTTGTCTGAATCATTTTACTAGCTTTGGTTTCATCTCTCCTTTTCGACTCAAAATGGAAAAGGGATGACCCCAAAACATACAGATTTGGCTTTGGAATACAGAGGCTTACCCATTTGGGGAGCTACCGTCCTACCCCTCCTATGACCAGCACTAAACTGGTCTCTGCCCTACGCTCCTGGTAACTCATTGCAGAGTGACTTGGAAGAAGAGGTCCTGGATAATCCCGGGCCAATTCTTTGGTTTATCCAGTTTTTAAAATGAGTAGGAATCCTATCACTTACAAGAATGCACACAGAAACATTTTAGTCCTAAATACTGTCTGCCTATCTCCAGAGGTCAAACACCAGAGTACTAGAAATTGGCCAGGGCAGCTGTTGGGCATTTAGCAGAGGCAAGACAGATCCAGAGTACTGGCAACCTTCAGGCTGGTGAGGATTTTGTTTAATCACCTCTGAAATTCCTGTTGAGCTGCAGAAGCTATTGTTTACCTTTGGTGAATTTCAGTGTTGCTTCAGAAAAATCCTCTTCTTTGTAATTGAATCCAGCAGCTGCTCCAAGCTTCTCTGCCATCTGAAGCTTGTGCTGGGAGCCAGCTGTGACTAGAGGAATAGCTCCAGCCATCCGGGCGAGTTGGATGGCAGCTGTGCCCACACCACTTGATCCTGCATGGATTAGCACAGAGTCTCCAGCCTGAACGTGTCCTGTGACACAAAGTACAGGAACCATTCTCTTTACTTTGCAAGTGTTACACATTCCCCACGCAGGCATATTCTGCCACATGTGCCTGGCCCTGGACCACCGAATGCCAAATCTCTTGCTCTCTTCAGAGTGCTTGACAATTCTTTTTTTGTTTTCTTGCCTCTTGTCAAAGTGGGAAACAACCTTTTGAAACAGCTATTAGCAGCCACATCCATAATCTATATTTTCCTTATGAAGTAATACCGAGATGCACATCTCTGACATATACCTTAATAAGTAAGAAGTAACTGCTCTCCCCACTGTCACCACCTGAAGCCAGTCCCTCTTTAGTCTGAAACTGGCCTCCAGCTGGTCTCAGTGATCCAGGCACCATGGACAACCACCAGGCTTCTCTTCTTGAAATGGAGCTTTCATTATGTCACTTTCTCCTCAAAATGTAAAGTGGTTCTCAGTTGGCTTTTGCATCCAGTCCAGACAATGTGCCACTCAAGGCCACTACAACCCAGTCCAAGTCTCATCTGTCACAGATAATAATCATTGTCCTTCACTCTGAGTGGAGCAGCCAATCTCACCTTGACACTCTCTTAAGCTGCCTTGGCCTGCCTTCTGTCCACCTCAACTTTACTCACCCTTCAAGTCCTTCTCTTCCAGAAAGCCCTCTCTGACCACGCTTACCCACGCTAACTGTTGCCATCGGGAGTTTCTATTGTAGTTAGAGACAGGGCCACCTGCTGAACTCTATGGTTCTATGTGCATGACTGGTCTTCCCAGTTTCACTGAGCTCCCTCATGGTAGGGACCAAGTCTTCTTAGGCTCCCTCCCATCAGAGGGATTGGGAAGAATAAAAGTTGATTGAATAGCCCCTTCTGCTGCATCAGGCTCACAGAGAGAGGCTCGGCAGGACTGTGAGCAGCTGGGACTACTGGGGGGCCTACAGTGTGAAGATGTGCACAGGCCTTCTAGCCAGTGTTTTCCAGGCTCCATCTACCAACCATGATTTTCAGCCTCAACATCAGGCCATTGCTAACGTGGTATGAGGACCTGATACTACCGGCAGTACATTAGGGTGGGGTGCTGGGGTTGGGTGTGACTCAGTGGCCAGGCCAAAGCTGCCTCTGAGGGCTGCCGGGTTTTGAGGTGGCTGAGTCAGGAAGTAACTAAGCCACACTGTATGGAGCGAGCACGGTGTGGGGGGCCTCCTCACCCAAGAGATGTAACAGCTGGAAGGCGGTAAGCCAGGCCTCTGGGATGGCTGCAGCCTGGGACAGGGTCAGTCCTGCTGGAATAGGCATGAGGAGCCCTTCAGGGACAGTGACATACTGAGCCTGTCCCCCTCCAGGCAGCAGAACCATGACTGGGTCCCCAATCTTCCAGTGCCCCTGGCAGGCGGGCCCCAGCGCTGCTATGTGTCCAGATGCCTCCAATCCCAAAATGCTGCTGGCTCCCGGGGGTGGGGGATACTGGCCTTGTCTCTGCAGAAAGAGGGGTGCACTAAGTGGTGAGCATGATCAGAAATGTGTGTGTCACCATCCCTGGCTCTCTTCCAATGGCCCCTCTTTTTCTCAGAAAAAATAGGGTAAAGTCAGGTTTTGCTAAGTCAGCACAGGAGACAGGAGAAGTAATTCAGATACTGTAAGTCACATAATAGGTGGATGTCAGAAGTGGTTGGGTCCTTAGCTATTTACTTCGTCAAAACACCTTGTTTTACAAAGAGAGAAACTGAGACCTGCACAGGGAAATGCCTTGTCCAAGGTCACAAAGTAAATCAGTAGCAGGATGAGGAACAAAACCGTGGACTCCTTAAAGACAGTTTTCATATATCAAGTGCCAGGCTTTGTACTCACTCACTGCAAGCCTCAGAAGCCTCTGACTGGAGGTTTCAGACCAGAGGGGCTGAACTAAGACTGCACTAGAACCATTTGAGGAGCTTTTTCAAAGTACATATGCCTGGGTTGTGGTAATGTTTATTTTGGAAAAGTGGCCCAGGTGATTCTGGCACACATTTCTCAATTACCCCAATCAATGCAACTGTCTCAGTTTAGTGCTTCAAAGAGCAGAAAAAAGAAGATTCCTAGAGTACAGTCCCCTGCCAGCTCCAGGACCCTCAGAGCTGAAGGAATGCAGAACTTTGGAGCCACACCAGACCTCAGTTTGAATTAGAGCTGCCCTGATTATTAGTGTTCTGAGTATTGCTTAACCTCTCTGACTCTCAGTTTATCTATATAATACAAATGGTAAACAGGGTTGCCAGAAGAGTAAATGAGATAGAGCAAGGCCTCACACACACACACCCCACACGCTCAACAAATGGTAGTCCCTATCTCCTTATGTGGAAGCCTGAGCAGGTAATGGATTAACACAAAGTAGATGCCGCTTTGCAAATATCCCTATATATTGTGGAAACAAAGGAGGCTAAATGGTTCTTTGTCTTAGAATCCCCGGCACACATTCTGCAAACCTATCATGAAGACTGTTACTGGCAGTGCCATAGGTCATTCCTTTTATCTGTCTGGTGAATCTTTCTCGAAGGCCCGGAAGCCCCTCCCTGACCCCTGGGTACCTGGAGTAAGTCTGCCCGGTTCAGGGCGCTGGCCGCCACTTTCAGGAGGACTTCACTTTCTACTGGGCTGGGCTTGGCCACCTCCTTCAAGTAAAGGTTTTCTGGTCCTCCCGGCTTGTCAAAGTGCACAGCTAACATGTTCTCTGAGGACACTGTAGAAGCAAGGGAGGGAGCCCGAGGTCCTTCGGAGAGCGCAGCGCCTAACCCGACGCTGCAGCGCCCCCTGCCGGCCAGCGGCTTCCCTTAAAAAGTGGTCTCCAGGACGTCCGGCCCGCGCTCCTTCGCTGGAGGTCCCAGCCTCCCGCACACGGACCCCCTGCAGAGGACACTGGTTAGGCCAAGGTGGCGCTGTCCCGGCTAGGATGCAGCGTAGGGGGAAGACACAGAAGGGCGTGAGGCAAGTTGCGCTCCCTCTGAGTTGGAACCCACCCCCACCCCGCCTCACCCGCCCGGGTGTGAGTTCCTGGACACTTACTGGGGCCGGGCTCTCCGCTGCTCCGCGCGGCGCGGTCCTGCGCTCCCTCGGGTCCCTGGAGCAGAAGAACCCTGGAGTCCGGGACTGCTTCGGCCGCGACCGCGAAGGACGGCTGGACTCCGGACAGCGCCAGGGGTGGGACTGACCTGGACCAACCCTCCTCTTCCTTCTCCTTCTCCCCCACCTTGCAAAGATAGTGATAGCGAATCAGATTCTCTATTCATTTGAGCCTCGGAAACTAGTCCTTCTTCGGTTGGCCGGAAATCCTGTTATAGTCTCACTTCCAGAAGAGAAAACTTCCTTCTCTCTAGAGAACTAGTCTCTTGGCCGGCGATCGGTCCATTTTCCACCCAGGCCAGGCTTTTAACTCACTGACGCTGTAGGGCCAGCATCTTGAGTATGGTTGGGCAAGATGGGTGCAGCTGACAGAATTGAGGAGGATTGGAGAAAGGGGAAGGTTAAAGCCGTCCTGGGATCCTTACCACTTCTGCTCTTCCTCCTGGGGATGAGGGAGCAGCGCCTGGAAGATGCTGCCCAGGGAGGCAATTTTGACTGGTTAAAGTTGTATAAATAGGCTACATCAGGTTTCTCAGATTTGGCACTGTTGACATTTTGGACTAGATACATCTTTTTTTTTTTTTTTTTAATTTTTAATGTTTATTTTTGAGCGAGGGAGACAGTGTGAGTGGGGGAGGGGCAGAGAGAGAGAGAGAGAGAGAGAGAGAGAGAGAGAGGGAGACACAGAATTTGAAGCAGGCTCCAGGTTGGGAGCTGTAAGCACAGAACCCAATGCAGGGCTGGAACTCAGGAACCCTGAGATCATGACCTGAGCCAAAGTCGAACACTTAACCTACTGAGCCACCCAGGCGCCCCTGGACTAGATAATTATTTATTTTTGAAAGAATGCCCTGTGCATTGTGCAATGTTTAACAGCATCCTGGTCTTCACCCACTATCCAGTCATGACAATAAAAAAATGCTTCCAGACATCTTCTGGGGGAGGGGCTGTCAAAATTGCTCCTCTTCTTCCCCTCCCCCCCCCCCCCCCCCCCAGTTAAG
Organism: Prionailurus bengalensis; assembly: GCF_016509475.1. NCBI lineage: Eukaryota > Metazoa > Chordata > Mammalia > Carnivora > Felidae > Prionailurus > Prionailurus bengalensis. The sequence continues at coordinate 121,571,870 of NC_057354.1, read as the reverse complement.
TGCTGATTTAGAAGAATACACACATGTGTGTGCTTGTACAAAAACAAGTTAGGTAACATCTGTGGTGCCTTATAATTTACAACCTCTTCACATGCATCCTCATTGGATCTTCATAACACTTTACTAGAAAGGAACTCAGATATAGAAAGACTAATTTGATTTCAAGGAGCACATAGCTAGTGAGTGCTAGAGCCAAAAATCAAATTCATATCTTCTGGGTCCTGGTCCAAGGCTCTAACTACAGCAAGCTGTCTTGTATATGTCTCTCCTGCCAATTGCAAAATCTTATCTCTTTATTTACATCCCTCTGCTGAGCACACCTCTTGCAAGAAGGTTATTAGAAAAAAAAAAAAATGTTTTTGTAGGCTTCATGCCCAGTGTGGAGCCCAACACGGGGCTTGAATCTGACCTGAGCTAAGATCAAGAGTCTGATGCTTAACTGACTGAGCCGCCCAGGCACCCCCAAATTATGTTTTTTCATAAAGCTTTCTGTTTTATAAAAATGCCCATCAGGGGTGCCTGGGTGGCTCTGTCAGTTGGGCATCCGACTTTGGCTCAGGTCATGATCTCACGGTCTGTGAATTTGAACCCTATGTCTGGCTCTCTGCTGACAGGGTGGAGCCTGCTTCGGATCCTCTGTCTCCCTCTCTCTGCCCCTCCCCTGCTCATGCTCTCTCTCAAAAGATAATATAAGATAAGATAAGATAAATAAAATATAAAATAAAATAGAAAAAAATTTAATGCCCATCAGCTACTGTCCCTCTTCTTGCCATCTATATCAAATGGCCAAGAAATATATGAAAAACAGTAGTAAGTATATTACCAGATGTCAGACAATACTATGATAATGATAACAATGACAGTATAGTACATGTTTCTGAAATGTTTGTTCTATAGAAATAAATGCCAGTATATAAGGACATATGTAGAGAAATGTTTCTTGCAGCATTGATCATAGAGAAAAAATGTAGAAACAAAATAAATCCCATTACTCAGGGAATGGCTGGATAAATGATGAACCCATACATCCATTTGAAAAATGCCTTAGAGCTGTAGCAGTTGACATAGAGGGATTTCTGTGAAACATTCATTTAATGAGAGTAACATTTTGGTAAAACAATGGCAAATGTCCATATATGCATGTACATGGCTATACACATACTTATATGGTCATGTGAGCATGAAAAAAGATACAGAATCTTTTTATATGGAGTTATTTTTATATATCTTATTTTGGGAGAGAGTGCCTACCTCATGGGAGGTAGGGAACAAAATACAAAATACAAAAAGAATAAGCACTTTATGGGGCGCCTGGGTGGCTCAGTCGGTTAGGCGGCCAACTTCGGCTCGGGTCATGATCTCGCGGTCCGTGAGTTCGAGCCCCGCGTTGGGCTCTGTGCTTACAGCTCAGAGCCTGGAGCCTGTTTCAGATTCTGTGTCTCCCTCTCTCTGACCCTCCCCCGTTCATGCTCTGTCTCTGTCTCAAAAATAAATAAACGTTAAAAAAAAAAAAAGAATAAGCACTTTATATGTTGAGCTATGTGAAAGAAATGAAACATTTAAAATTTTAAAAATTGAGTTGGAATGCTACATTCATAGTCTCAATGAATCATATCTCCCTGTAACTACACCAGACCCTGAGCTGGAGGACTCAGCTAAATTGTTCCCAGGTTCCTGACCCATAGAAACCGTGAGATAATATATGTTTGCTGTTTTAAGCCACTAAGTTTGGGGGCAACTTGTTATGCAACAATAGGTAACTAATACAAGAGAGAAAAGAGGAGGAAAAGATTATGGAAGAAGAGTAGGTAGGACAAAAGACAGCTCCCTTGAGCTGGGGAGTAAGGATCAGTTTGGCCTTTCCTCCAAATGCACAAGCCACTGCAGAAACATGCACATCTGTACTCTGCATGGCCTTCAGCCTCTTTGCAGAGAAGTCCTCCTTATAACCAAACCCCGTTGTGGCACCCAGCGCCTAGGCCATCTCAATTTTCTCCTTGGGGCTCGTGGTCGCCAGGGAGATGGCTCTGAATAGTCTGGCCAACTGAACGGCAGCTGTGCCCACATCCCCAGTGCCAGGAGGGATGAGCCCTCTCAGCCCCTCTTGTACGCCTCCTGTGGCAGCAACCCAGGTTAGAATATGCTGAGCCAGCAACGGCACAGGGGAGGGAAGTTATAGGGTTGGCTTTGGAAAGATAAACCATCTAGTGTATTGAGGGTGTGATGAGAGACAAGCCAAGGGTCAGGTGGGCCCTGGGTCACAGAAGGCACTGAGTGTGAGGAGCCATCCAGAGTTCTGGGGCTCAGGGAGCCTTGATCAGCACTGGGTTTGTACAAAATCAATCCAGCAGGCAAGGAGAGGGTTAAGGGTCAGAATTGTTCTAAAGGGGCCTCCTGGGGTGCACGGCTAGTTCAGTCAGTTAAGCATCCGACTCTTGGTTTCAGCTCAGGTCAAGATCTTGCCATTTCTCGTGAGTTTGAGCCCTGCATTGGGCTCTGTACTGACAAGGTGGAGCCTGTTTGGGAATCTCTCTCTCTCTCTCTCTCTCTCTCTCTCTCTCTCTCTCTCTGTCAACAAATAAATAAATAGATACACTTAAGAAAATAAAAAAGCAGGGGGTGGGGAGCTAAGAGTCTAGGGTGCTTCTGGGACAGACAGCCCCCAGGACAGATGGCTGGGCGGCTCTGTTCCCTCTTTGTAGCAGATGAATGGAACAGGAAGGTCTCCTCCACTGCCTGTGAGGGACCCAGCAGAAGGACCAAAGGACAGTTTCCTCTCGGGATGAGGACAAGCAGCTGGAACTGCTCTGAGAAGCTTGGTTCTGCCTCACATTGGTCATAAAAATTGTCCACAGTTGTCTCCATGGGGGACAGGTCCCATCAACATTGGGATTAAAGGTTAGAGTGTGTCAGAGCATCGGTGAGGGGCTTAGAGATGAAGGTTAGGGCAGTCAGAGGCCTGAGTTGGTGTCAGCAGTTAGCTTTGAGTGACAGGGCAGGGCTAGCGGGAGGGGTCTCTGGGGGTTGAGGGTCTTCCTCACGCATGCAGTGTAGCGGCCAGAAAACAGTGAGCCAGGCCTTCGGGATAGCTGCCGCCTAGGGCAGGGTCAGTCCTCCAGGATGGGCATGGGCATGAGCATGAGGAGCCCTTTGGGGATGGTGACATACTGAGCTTGACTCCTGCCAGGCAGCAAAACCATGGCTGGGTGTCTGATCTCCCACTGCTGCTGGCAGCGTGGGCTCCAGCTCTGCCCATGTCTAGATGTCTAGAGTCCCAAAATGCTGCTGGCTACTGAGGGCTGGAATACTGGCTTTGTCTTGCAGAAAGAGGGGCACATGGGTGAGTAAGTGGGTCTGATGAGACAGGTCCGGGGTCCAGTGCCAGTCTTCGTTGTTGCTGGAGGAAGATGGCCACCCCACAGAACAAGCTGCTTTTCTTAAAGCAACTTTTCCTGCTCTAGTTCCCTTTCTGTGAAGAGCTACATGTAGGGATTGGGTGGAATTTTTGCAGTGGCAGTATTTCACAATCCCCCATATTTTAGCAGAACAAACAAGATCTTCTGCGTTAGGAATGGGGTGGAGGAAGTGATCTGAGGTGCAGTTACTGCTGCTGCTGCTGCTGCTGCTGCTGCTGCTGCTGCTGCTGAAGTTAAATGGGGTTGAGGGCCTGGAAGAATCTCGTCCAGATGTCCAGCAGGCTCCCGGCCCCTTCAAAGGGTTTTGCACAGTGCTGCTGAGTCACCTTGAGACAATAGCTTCTCTGGTGACCAAGCTCAGTGGTGACTCATGGTTCTGGAGCAGACCCTCTTCCCTGGAGGAGCTGGGCCAGCTCTTGTCTAGGTTGTTCATGCAGCTTTTGTGCCTGCAGGCCTTTCTGTGGGCTCTTTCTCCCCTCCCTCTGTGCATACTCCACACTGAGCTTGATGGAGCAAATCCTAGGAGCAGGGACTTAGGAAGGCTCTGGGAGAGAGAAGACTTGGAGTCAGCCTGGTGGAGTCCTCTGCCTCCATCTTCTGGGGTCTGCTTTTTGGCTACCTGCCCCTGCCATCTTCCTGGGCACCCATCCACGTGACTCAATGCCCAAGGCACTTCTTACTCTGGGCAGTGGTCTTCACATTTTGTCTCGAACAGACAAAACTTTTTCAAAAACTATGTGTCTGTCCCCGCTCACATTTTAAAGTTGATACCTAAAATATTTTTTCCTTTTTTTTTTTTTTTTTGAGAAAAAGAGAGAGGGAGGGAGAGAATGAGTGGGGGAGGGGCAGAGAAAGAGGGAGGGAGAGAATCTTCAGCAGGCTCCATGCCCAGGACCCAGTGAAGAACTTAACCCAGAGCTTGATCTCACTACCATGAGATCATGACCTGAGACAAAATTAACTGAGCCACCCAGGCACCGCAATATCTAAAATATTTAATCTTAAATGTAAATAGTGTAAAAGATATGATTTCTGGTCATAAATACTAACATTTTAAAACTCATATCAGGATTTTATTTATTTACTTATTTTTAAAGGTTTATTTATTTATTTTGAGAGCGAGAGCATGCAAGCAGGGGAGGGGTAGAGAGAGAGAGGGAGAGAGAATCCCAAGCAGGCTCCATTCTGTCAGCACAGAGTCTGATGCAGAGCTCAAACTCATGAACTGTGAGATGGTGACCTGAGCTGAAACCAAGAGTTGGATGCTTAACCAACTGAGCCCCCCCAGGTGCTCTACTCATATAAGGCTTTTAAATGTATCAAGTAGAATCCAGATTTCAGAGCAATTTGATATCTACGATCATCCACTAAAAATGCCCCAAACAGTTCTTTAACAGTTAGAAGCTTTAAAATGTAATTTTCTTCTTGTACTAATATTCCATTCTACTTTTATCATAGAATTATATACTGCTGCATTTCATGCTTTATTGATCATTGTTATCTGCAAGAAAATGTGTACAAAAACTGACATTAATTTAAAAAGTTATTTCCTGTGACCATAGGGCTGTGAGTGTTACATTTCTTCTGGAATTTATTATTATTACAATATTATTAGTTCACAATTGATCAAAACATTATTTGAATTTTTATATTATTATAAGTATTATTTCAAATATTAATAATTATTGAACATGAAAAGTAGAATTTTATTGGAAAGACATCTCTTAATGACCACTGGTGGGGTTGAATTTTTCCAAGTAATTACTATGTCTGTGGATGAATATTACTCATTGCTGGAATGAGACTGGGATCAACATAAATTCTCTTCCTATTTTTCATTTTTATAGACAAGCTCTGAGGAATCTAATTTGCATAAATTAGATGGGAAAGAGAAATTTCATTATAGAAATGTCAGCCAATTCTCTGAATACCTCTGAGTTATATGATTAAAAACTATATAATGATCTATCATCAAAAATTATTTTCAAAGATTAGCTGGCAACTTAATTAGGTCTTTTTTCAATTTTGTTGAAAGCAAAGACTTGGAAACCAATCAACCTGTAAAGGATTTGTTACCCACCCCTAAGTGTTGTTCAGGATCTTAGCTTCTGGAATTATACAAACAAAGCTTTGTGAAGATTTATCACATGATCATTAATTATATCTACTATTTTTTCACTTAGAGGCACTTTTTTTAAAGTTTATTTATTTTGAGAGAGAGAGAAAAGGCAAGTGGGGGAGGGACAGAAAGAGAGGAAGAGAAAGAGAATCCCAAGCAGGCTCCACGAGCTCGAATTCCTGAACCCTTGAACTGTGAGATCATGACCTGAGCTGTGACTGACTGAGCCACCCAGGCGCCCTAAGGCCCCTTGTTTAAATCAGTATACTTACAGGGGCGCCTGGGTGGCTCAGTCGGTTAAGTGTCCGACTTCAGCTCAGGTCACGATCTTGCGGTCCGTGAGTTCGAGCCCCCTTGTCGGGCTCTGGGCTGATGGCTCAGAGCCTGGAGCCTGCTTCTGATTCTGTGTTTCCCTCTCTCTCTACCCCTCCCCCGTTCATGCTCTGTCTCTCTCTGTCTCAAAAATAAATAAACATTAAAAAAAAATTAAAAAAAAATAAAAAAATTGATATACTCACAAAGGATTTGGAAAGTAAAAATGTTAATTTCAATACACTTTTTTAAAAATAATTTTCAGATTAAAAAAAATTTTTTTTACATTTTATTTATTTTTGATAGACACAGAGCATGAGCAGGGGAGGGGCAGAGAGAGAGGGAGACACAGAATCCGAAGCAGGTTCCAGGCTCCGAGCTGTCAGCCCAGAGGCCGACGCGGGGCTCGAACTCACAAACCGCGAGATCATGACCTGAGCCAAAGACCGACGCTCAACCGACTGAGCCACCCAGGCACCCCTCAATACACTTTTGCTACGACAGTTTTTAAAAATCAAATCCTTCTAGGGGCGCCTGGTGGTTCAGTTGGTTAAGTGTCCGACTTCGGCTCAGGTCATGATCTCACGGTTCGTGAGTTCGAGCCCCAGGTTGGGCTCCGTGCTGACAGCTCAGAGTCTGGAGCCTGCTACGGATTCTGTGTCTCCCTCTCTCTCTGCCCCTCCCCCACTCATTCTCTGTCTCTCTGTCTCAAAAGTAAACACAAATAAATAAATAAATCTCATTAAAAAAAATCCTTCTACCTTATCACATACTTCAAATACATTTTCATTAAAATGTATTCATACATTGAAGCTGCAGACTTAATTATGAAAAACATCTGTGACATTCTTATTGGCAAAGCCAATCCTCATTGTTAAATAATCAGCCAGATAAAATTACTTTCTATCAGAGGTTTCTCATTTTTCAATTCAAATAGTTATGTTAAATACATGTCCTATTCATATTAAAAAAAATTTTTTTAACGTTTATTTATCATTGAGAGACAGAGAGAGAGCATGAGCATGGGAGGGGCAGGGAGAGGAGGAGACACAGGGTCAGAAGCAGGCTCCAGGCTCTGAGCTGTCAGCACAGAGCCTGACGTGGGGCTCGAACTCACAAAGTTTAACCAACAGAGCCACTCAGGTGCTCCAACAATCATCTTAATTCTGAATTTTAAGAAATATAGGGGTGCCTGGATGGTTCAGTCGGTTAAGTGTCCGACTCTTGATTTCGGCTCAGATCTTGATCTCATTCCCTCTTAGGATTCTCTCTCTCCCAATCTCTCTCTGCCTCTCCCCTCCTCCCTCTCTCAAAATAAATAAACATTAAAAAAAGAAATATAGGTAAGACATAAAGCCTTCCTCTCATAGAACAATTATGACACAAAGATTTTCACTATTTCTCACTAATGCTTTTTACTTTATTCTCATGGATCTCTCCACATATATTTTTTGACAGTAGAGGATGGATTTAAAAACGTTAAAAAATATTGAGAGTTTTCCTTTCCTCTGGCACACTGCAGTTTTTGTACTCCAAGCCAAGCATCATGGCAAGACTGGGGCTGAATGGGAGCATACCTTCCTTTTGTGTACTGGGGGAAGGGTGCTTGGGGAGGGGAGGTGGGAAGCTAGAGCTGACAGGACTCCTCAACCACAGCGGTTTTAGGCAAGTATTTATGGAAGTTGAAGATCTGGTAAAAAATTAATCACTTAAATCCATTCACGCCTGTGTGCCCCTTCTAAAGTCTTTGTGGACCACCAGGACACAAATCTCTTTAGTTTGGAGACCCCTGGACCAGAAGATCATCTGGCCAGGACACCTCTGCAGGTACTGTGTGGCTACACCAAAGGGTCACTTTGGTGGGTCTCTCTGAATAGCTGGACACAGCTGGAACTTTATAATAAGAATTGTAGAAATAACTGGGCAGGTCTATATATGATGGCTGTAGGTAGGGAGGCATTTGCCTTGAGGTGGTTTACAAAAAGGGCCCCCCAGGCACCTAGCAGTGCAGTGAGTATGTGTCTAGGAAAGGCTGGCTGACCAGCTGGTGAGCAGGCAAGAGGCTTCATGATGGCCTCTAGCACTTTAGAGATTACCACGGGCCAGGGCCAGAACTTCTGCCTCGCAGGCTCAAAACCCCAGCTTGACAGCATGTGGAGAGTGGGTGTATAATGCACATGACTGAGTTATAAAATCCAGAAGTCAATGTGCTGATTTACAAGGAGAAATCATTGGCATGAGGACTGACTCCAAAATCTGTAGGTAGATCTACATGGAAAGCCCCAGATAGCATGTTTTCAGAATTCAGAAAACTGTACCTTGCTGCTTGATAATGTCAAGAACTGCAAAAGGTCTAAGACCTGATGCCAGTGGTGTAAGATGTTCCCTCCCCAGGGACACCTGAAGGGTGTGCCAACCAGGTTGGCCTGCAGTTGCTGTTAGGGGAAAGAAAGATGCATCATGGACAGGATGGAATACTAAATTTTCAAAATAGGTTGTATAACTCCCCACCCTTATTGTCCTGATCATCACCCTGGAGGTAAACAGCAGATGAACCCTTTCTGGAGATGACTGCATTCATTGCCCATACTAAGTTGTGTGGACTAGGAGGAAGGAAGGGAGACAGAGTCAAAAATCTTTTTGAGTTGATTAAAAAAATTTTTTTTGGTTGATTTTTTTAAGTGTTAATTTATTTTTGAGAGAGAGGACAGAGTGTGAGCAGGGGACGGTCAGAGAGGGAGGGAGACACAGAATCTAAAGCAGTCTCCAGGCTCCAAGCTGTCAGCACAGAGCCCCACGTGGGGCTTGAACCCAAGAACCATGGGATCATGACCTGAGCCAAAGTTAGACGCTTAACCAACTGAGCCACCCATGCGCCCTTGAGTTGATTTTTGAAAGGCCATTTCCAATGTTCAACAAAATCAGATGCCTGCAGATGGTGGGGAGTATGGAATGCCCATCAAATACTTTGACTACGGCCCAAAGGGTGGCCTTTGTGTTGCCCTTCTCCCCAAGTTCTACAGGGGTGATGTGGACCAGATGGCTGTCACACATGTGGTGAGCAGCATTATAGGGCAACAACACTGAGTTCAGGGAACTTACCTTTTTTTATAGCAAGCAGTAAGAAAGCTCGCTCTTTGCTCTGAAGGGAGACATTACTTCATTTTTCGGGGTTGCTTCCTGGAACATAACCCTGAGAAATGCCCTGGGTGAAGAGTGGTTAGGGCCTTGCACTCTTGACATACTCAGCAGGATGTGGGAGTCCAAGAGACTCATGGAGGAGTCTCTCAACAGATATGCCCGTGCAGCTATCAATGTCCTCACATTCATACCAATGACCAACGCTTAAAAAAATCAAACAAACAGGTAAAGCTTATCAAAGAATTCTAATTAAAGAAGAGGATCTCTTGAAATAAGAAACATCGCTCCCTTAACTCATTCTTCCTTTTTGGTCCCTTCTTCCTAGTGTTTTTCAATCACAAAATCAGGCATTACTTTTTCTTTAGAATTGATTTCCTATAATAACAAAAGCTGGTTTTCATGGTCCTTTGATGACTTAATTTCCTTTTCTTCTTAGATATTCTCCTGAAAGAAACCAGAACATGGTTATTACTTGTGAGCAGCAAATTATCACCACAATATGATTCATTAATTTATTTATTCCACAGACATTGGGAGTGACTACCATGTGCCAGATGCTGGACATACAAGGATGACTGGATAGTTAATACCCAGTGCTGCTCTCAAAGATATATATGTTTCCTAGAATCTTTCATAATAAAACATTTAAAAATAGTTATAATTCTTTATTTCCCAAATTTTCTGTAATTATCGTGTATAATTTTGATATAATTTTTTGATAGTGAAAAATATAATTAAAAGAAAAACAAGGGAAGGAAACAGAAGTAATGAGATAAGTAACTGGCTCCTGAGTAGGTGTCAGGCCTCAATCATCCTTCACGAGAATCCAACCACTTCCAAGATAGCCTATCCCTTCCTAGAGCAGGAGGATTTTTATTTATTTATTTTTTGAGAGAGAGAGAGAGAGAGAGAAAGAGAGAGAGAGAGAGAGCAAGGAGGGGAGGAGCAGAGAAAGAGAGGCAGACACAGGATCTGAAGCAGGCTCCAGGTTCTGAGCTATCAGCACAGAGCCCGATGCAGGGCTCAAACTCATGAACTGTGAGATATGACCTGAGCCAAAGTCGGTCACTTAACTGACTGAGCCACCCAAATGCCTTGAGCAGTAGGATTTTAGTAGCATGATGGCAGCTATCTCCTTCTAACTAGTATAGATTCTTTGGAGTATTTTGTGGTTGTAAACAAGAACCTCAACCTTTACTGCCAGCCACAGAATCTACTTTACAGGGCTGAGGCAACTTCCCTGGTCTCTACGGGAGACCTGGGGAATTAGCCCTGGGCCCCAGTTGATAGGATAGAATCTGGCCTCTTGACAGCCTTATTCCCCCTTTCCCTAGCCTCATTTTCTGGATACCTTTAATTATATAATTAGCCCAAATCTACATGTCTCTGTTCTGTCTTCCTGCTCCAGCCCTAGTCTACTGAAACTGAACTTCCCTCAAATTTTGACACCTGCCCAGAAAAGGACCTTGGTGGTTGTAATTGCCTGTTCCTCCCATGTTGGAGGTCACTCCTTCTGTGTCTTCTTCAGGTTCAGTCCTATTTACTCTTAGAATACCTCATTGCCAGCTGTGTAGCATGGTTTATGACGCTCCATGACAGGAAACTATTTATAACAACTGGGAAGTTCTGTGCATACATACATTTGTGTGTGTGTGTGTGTGTGTGTGTGTGTGTGTTTCTGTGATGGTACTTAATTTCTCAGTTGTTTTTTTGTTTGTTTTTAAAAAAAAATTTTTTTTTGTTTATTTATTTTTGAGACAGAGAGAGACACAGCATGAACGGGGGAGGGTCAGAGAGAGGGAGACACAGAATCTGAAACAGGCTCCAGGCTCTGAGCAGTCAGCACAGAGCCTGACGCGGGGCTCGAACTCACATACTGCGAGATCGTGACCTGAGCCGAAGTCGGACGCTTAACCGACTGAGCCACCCAGGCGCCCCTTCTCAGTTTTTTAAGATTCATTTCTCTGCAGCCTTCCCTGATTCTGCTAGGCAGAGGCTATTCATTTATTTGTTCATCAAACATGTATTAATTACCTACTCAACACTAGAGGCTGTTTTAGGTACTGGAGATAGGAGATTAAGACACAATTCTTATCTTCTAGGGGCTCACAATCTAGGTAAACAAAGAGCTCTAATGGCAATGATAGTAAAGGTATGCATAAAATACATAGCATAGCGGGAATATGCATAGTGCATAGCCCAAGAACTGACTTGTGTCTCCATTGATGATTAGGGATTTGACAACTGAATGTGAAGGGGCAGGGCAGAAAGGGACACTTATTTTTAGACAGCATGTATAGAGGCCTGGGAGGTAGAGACTATGTCTGCTTACAGCTTTGATATCCTTTTTTATTTGGATAGAAGAACACACATGGGGGGCGCCTGGGTGGCGCAGTCGGTTAAGCGTCCGACTTCAGCCAGGTCACGATCTCGCGGTCCGTGAGTTCGAGCCCCGCGTCAGGCTCTGGGCTGATGGCTCGGAGCCTGGAGCCTGCTTCCGATTCTGTGTCTCCCTCTCTCTCTGCCCCTCCCCCGTTCATGCTCTGTCTCTCTCTGTCCCAAAAATAAATAAATGTTGAAAAAAAAAATAAAAAAAAAAAAAAAAAAAAAAAAAAAAAAAGAAGAACACACATGGTAGATCATCACTGAATATGTGTTGAAAGAATGAAAGAATGGCCGCTTTCCTCACTAGTAGAAGTAGAGGATTCTACTATCTTAAAGGAGTGTTCAAGTAACCCCCCCCCCAATTTTTTTTAGGAATTTAGGTTTACATTTAAAAATCTGAACACAAATATAATTTATCATTCATTAAGCTCAACTCTCATGGGTATAATTTCCCAGTTAGTCCTATATTAGATCTTCATTCAAAAACATAAAGACACAGAAGAGGAATGCAGTAGACATCAATAAGGTAGCTGCCTGGCTCAGTAATTTTTCTGTAAAAGGCTCCTTTACATAGGGTGGCCCCCAGCAGTTAACATTTCTGTTTTGTTTTGTTTCGTTTTGTTTTTTACCCTGCTGCCTTCCTCACCCCTAACCCCCCAAAAGCTGACTGATATAGGGGTAAACCATATGACCCAAGACTTGTCAAATCAGTGTCCTAAAAGAAATTAAGAGGCAGTATGTGAGCCTTGGCCATGATACCAGCCAGGAAAGGCTTTGCAATAGGACAGAACAAAGCTGTTGCCCTTAGAAAAAGACTAGAGGGGTGCCTAGGTGGCTCAGTCTGTTGAGCATCTGACTCTTGATTTTGGCTTGGTCATGATCCCAGGGCCGTGGGATTGAGCCCCACATTGGGCTCCGCACTGAGCTTGGAGCCTACGTAAGATTCTCCTTCTCTCTCTCCCCCTTTTTTTCCCCTACCCCCTCCCCTGCTTGTACTCACTTTCATGCTCTCTATCTAAAAAAAAGAAAGAAAAAGAAAAAAAGAGACTAGAGAAGCATTCTAGCGGTATTTCTGTCCCTGGAGTCCATTTTCCCTGTGGTTCAGCTGCACTAACTCCAGTACTCTTCCAATAAATTCCTCCTTTCTGCCCTCGGTGGTGTGAATTGGTTCTCAGTTACTGGCAGTCAGAAGGCCTCACTACCATAGGGAACGAAGACAGGCATAGGGAGACAAACTTACCCAGTTTCTCTGTGGCTTCCACACAAACACTAGGATACATGCCTTCAGTGTAAGTTGCCACCAGAAGATACAGATGGGTCTTCACAACAACCACACCAGTGTTTTCCTGGGTAAGAGTAAAACAGAATGCCCTTCTTTGGGTTCTTGTCACAGGACTAGCAGTTGCACTTCAGCCACATTTCTTGCCATTTCTTTACTTCCATAACGCTGATAAACATCTGTTTTTGGACAGATATTTTTCCAGTAATTTAGTTGTCTTTTCTCAAAAAATTTCAGACTTGTAATAACAGCATGTGTGTTTTGAGAAAGTTCCCCAGCTGATTGTAATCTACCCCTATCTCAATGAGAACACATGATATAGTGAAAAGGTTATACGTTTTGGAATTGGACAGCTTTGGGCTTGAATCCCGGCACCTCCATTTTCTGCTGCATGACTAAGGAAGAATTATTTAACCTCGTTAAGTCTCAGTTTCGTCACCTGAAAAATGAGGCTACTTACTTTATAATACGGATGAAGTATGCTTTGCCATAATATAGGGCATCCAATAAATGTGAATTTCATCTCCTTGTTTCCTTACAGGCAACAGAGAGCCAAGAGAGGTTTTAAGCACATGAATGCTGACTTTTTCTTTTTTCTTTTCTTTTTTTAAGAAAGAGGATGTAGAGTATGGAGTAGTGAAAGGAGATACTTTAGGCAAGGTTCAGTTGACAGATTCTGGAATGAGTATTTCTCAGCTAGGCTCTCTGTTCATACTTTCTTTTACTTATGCCTTCCTGGCATTAGACTGCTGTCTCAGACATTGCCACTGCAGTCATGGGCTCAGTTTGTTTTATAAATGGGATCAGTAGGGACAGAGCAAATCGGAGTCAAATTCTTAAGGTTTTTTACCTAGCCGTCTTCAAATCTTGAACACTCACATTCTTAGCATAAAGAGAATAGTCATCTGCCCGGACACATTTGTAGTCCTTTTCCTTGAAATACAGTCCTTCTCTTCTGGTTTGCAAAGGGTTCTTGGCGAATCCATTCACAAGAGTTCGGACATCACTGGGCATTACCTGCAGAAGTTAGACTAGGAGTGGGCAAACTATGGCAGGCTGGCCAAATTTGGCCCACTACCTGTTTTTGTAGGCCTGGAAGATAAGAATGTTTTTTTCTATTATTAAGTCATTGGAAAAAACAAATAGTATATTTTGTGATATGTAAAAATTACATGAAATTCAAATTTCAGTGTTCATAAAGATTTATTGGAACACAGTCACACCCATTTTTTAATGTACTGTCCTTGCTTGTTTCCCCATTAAAACTGCATAGTAGGGGCGCCTGGGTGGCTCAGTCAGTTAAGCGTCTGACTTCGGCTCAGGTCATGATCTCACAGTCCGTGAGTTCGAGCCCCGCCTCGGGCTCTGTGCTGACAGCTCAGAGCCTGGAGCCTGTTTCAGTCTGTGTCTCCCTCTCTCTCTGACCCTCCCCCGTTCATGCTCTGTCTCTCCCTGTCTCAAAAATAAATAAAATGTTAAAAAAAAATTAAAAAAAAAACTGCATAGTAGTGTACTTGTGACATGGGCCATATAGCCCAGAAACCAAAAATGTTTACTATGGCTCTTTACAGAAAGAGTTTGTAATGCTTATGCCCAAACTGGCTTTTTCTTACACTAAATCCTGGTGATGCTACACTCAAGCTTCGCTCCTGGAGTTTGATGAGGGCTGCACTGTCCACATGCTTTGTTCCCAGGAGGGTATCTAACAGTAAGTTCTGCAAATGGCTCATGCTCCCTCAGCCCTGAAAAAGGGAACCACAGTTGATACGATTCACCCTATGAGAATACAAACCTCCCTAAGACCCTTTGGACAGGTCTCAGCGTGAAAACTGTGGTCCGTTACCTAATATCCAAAGAGGAAAATAGAATAATAGAAAATCACAGTTCACAAAGCAGGTTATTAAGTGAGCTTAGAAAATCACTGCTCATAATTTTCTAGTTATGTCAGTGGTTCACATCGGAATCACCTGAGATTATAAACCCCAAAGCGTGGCACAAAAACAGACACATAGACCAATGGAATAGAATAGAAACCCCAGAACTAGACCCACAAACGTATGGCCAACTAATCTTTGACAAAGCAGGAAAGAACATCCAATGGAAAAAAGACAGTCTCTTTAACAAATGGTGCTGGGAGAACTGGACAGCAACATGCAGAAGGTTGAAACTAGACCACTTTCTCACACCATTCACAAAAATAAACTCAAAATGGATAAAGGACCTGAATGTGAGACAGGAAACCATCAAAACCCTAGAGGAGAAAGCAGGAAAAGACCTCTCTGACCTCAGCCGTAGCAATCTCTTACTTGACACATCCCCAAAAGCAAGGGAATTGAAAGCAAAAATGAATTACTGGGACCTTATGAAGATAAAAAGCTTCTGCACAGCAAAGGAAACAACCAACAAAACTAAAAGGCAACCAATGGAATGGGAGAAGATATTTGCAAAGGACATATCAGACAAAGGTCTAGTATCCAAAATCTATAAAGAGCTCACTGAACTCCACACCCAAAAAACAAATAACCCAGTGAAGAAATGGGCAGAAAGCATGAATAGACACTTGTCTAAAGAAGACATCCGGATGGCCAACAGGCATATGAAAAGATGCTCAACGTCACTCCTCATCAGGGAAATACAAATCAAAACCACACTCAGATATCACCTCATGCCAGTCAGAGTGGCCAAAATGAACAAATCAGGAGACTATAGATGCTGGCGAGGATGTGAAGAAACGGGAACCCTCTTGCACTGTTGGTGGGAATGCAAATTGGTGCAGCCACTCTGGAAAACAGTGTGGAGGTTCCTCAGAAAATTAAAAATAGACCTACCCTATGACCCAGCAATAGCACTGCTAGGAATTTACCCAAGGGATACAGGAGTACTGATGCATAGGGGCACTTGTACCCCAATGTTTATAGCAGCACTCTTAACAATAGCCAAATTATGGAAAGAGCCAAAATGTCCATCAACTGATGAATGGATAAAGAAATTGTGGTTTATATACACAATGGAATATTACGTGGCAATGAGAAAGAATGAAATATGGCCTTTTGTAGCAACGTGGATGGAACTGGAGAGTGTGATGCTAAGTGAAATAAGCCATACAGAGAAAGACAGATACCATATGTTTTCACTCTTATGTGGATCCTGAGAAACTTAACAGAAACCCATGGGGGAGGGAAAGGAAAAAAAAAAAAAAAAGAGGTTAGAGTGGGAGAGAGCGCCAAAGCATAAGAGACTCTTAAAAACTGAGAACAGGGGAGCCTGGGTGGCGCAGTCGGTTAAGCGTCCGACTTCAGCCAGGTCACGATCTCGCGGTCCGGGAGTTCGAGCCCCGCGTCAGGCTCTGGGCTGATGGCTCAGAGCCTGGAGCCTGTTTCCGATTCTGTGTCTCCCTCTCTCTCTGCCCCTCCCCCATTTATGCTGTCTCTCTCTGTCCCAAAAATAAATAAACGTTGAAAAAAAAACAAACTGAGAACAAACTGAGGGTTGATGGGGGGTGGGAGGGGGGGTGGGTGATGGGTATTGAGGAGGGCACCTTTTGGGATGAGCACTGGGTGTTGTATGGAAACCAATTTGACAATAAATTTCATATATTGAAAAAAAACTATAAAAAAATAAAAATAAAAATAAAAATAAACCCCAAAGCGAAAAACACCTGCGGGATGCACAGCCAATGATCTAAGCAAGGCTGAATGAGATCAGCTGATCCTGAGTCCTCACATTCTCTTACCGCTCGCAGACCAGCATCAGCGCCAACTATAGGCTCTGATACAGGGGACTGAATAAACCTTTAACGCATTTAAAGCGACATTTCCCGTCTTCATAAGGGAAACCTCCACAAACACTCGTCCTTCTAAGGGATAATTCTGAGGGCAGCGCCCCTTCCCGGTCATCCCTGGGGTGTTTCCTTAAGTGGGACTGGAGGCCAGGAAGGAGGACCACTGTCTCGTCGAGTTGGCCGGGAGACGCCCAGAGGGCTCAGGGGAGCACGATGAGCCTGGCGGAGGCAGAAGGAACCAAGCACTCAGGGAAAGCCGTCCCGTCAACGGTCGCGGGGGAGGGCGGGGCGGGAAGGCGATGTGCCTCGCTATTGGCTGCGATGGCTGCCTGTCACCGAGAAGGGCTTCGGTTTGGCTCTCTAACCACGACCCGCCCACTAGTGCGGGCACCACAGGTGTCCAGGTTACAAACCCGCCGGATTGGACCTGAGGAGCGCAGTTGGGTGCGGCTCAGGAGTTCCGGGGCCGCTCTCCAGGCCCTGAGCCCCGCAGAATTCTGACTCGTCGTCGTCTGTCGCGGCATAGGGTCCGCTGGGGGTGCGGTCGGGAGACGCTAGACGCGAACGTTCTGCCTTTCCGAGGCGACGGGCCCGAGTTGAGGGGGCCGCAGGCTCGGGCGGGTTCACTCTCTTTCCGCAGCCGACGACTGCTGGGCCGTGGGCCGTCGGGCCGGGCCCCCGCGTGCTGCAGGGAGTCGAGGGCCCAGTCAGTCTTGGGGGAGGGAGGAGCTGGGGTATCTGTCGTGGTCTGCAACTCTCCTGCCGGGCCGGGCAGAGCACGCACGCATCTTGCGGACGGGGTGGGAGGGGAGGGATGGGGGTCGTGGGTGCTGTAAGTCTACAGCGGGCGCAAGCCATAATGATAGCTTCCCCCTCAGATGACAGTCCTTGTGTGTGTATGTGTTGGGGGGAGTGCTTTGGGCGTCCTAGAGCTTGAGGTCACGCAGAGATGGTCTGAAAACCCCTCCCTTCTATAAGCAGCCCTGCTTGTGTGGGCTTCGGTAGCCAGGAACTTCCAACTCTCCGGGTTGGCGGCCCTCGGTGAGGAAAGTGCTGCAGTGCGACCCCTAGAGACCCGGCTGGTAATTGCCACCCCGGCTCCGACGGGCTGTGTTGTAGGAGGACGTGGGAAGCCTGGAATTACAGGGGGACGCGGGTCAGTCCAGAGAGAACCTCCCCTGCTTAGAAGAGGCTGGGTCTGAAGACATCATCAGAAACTATGGTGAAGGCCTCTGTGTGGGTGGCTGCTAATTCAGAATCCGTTCCACACCTGTTCGTAGTGGCCAAGGCTTGTTAATTAAGAGAAAATAGGACTGAAGCCTCATTAATGAGTAAGTGAATCTTCTAGTTTTTCTAGGAGCTCCGTTATTTGTGACCACAATGACAAATTTAGACAGTGATGATATGCTAACTGACAAGCTTCATAAGCCCAAGAGCTCGAAAGAATGGTTGGAACCACAGCCACTTCATCTTATGGAGGTAACGGTAGTACGGCATTTTGAAGTTTATATTTGGGTAGTTGCATTGAGATCTGGCTTGTGCTTAACAGTTTTTCTATGTTTTGTGTTTCATTTCTGTCCTTTATTCCATTTATTCTACTTTGTATTTTCATTTTCTAGTTTCTTAAGGTGGAATCATCGGTAATTGATTATAGGCCTTTACTGTATAACAAACAATAAGTTTCTCCTGAAGCGCTCTTAAAAAAAATAAAAAGTTTATCCATTTTTGAGGGAGAGAGAGCTCACGTGAGCGGGGGAGGGGCAGACACAGAAGGGGAGAGAGACTCTCAAGCAGGCTGAGTCCTGCCAGCACTGAGCTGGACTTGGGGTGCCATCTCATGAACTGTGAGATCATGACCTGAACGGAAA